>NC_056744.1:651619581-651702081 GCF_019279795.1 Protopterus annectens | reverse complement strand
ATTCCTCTACTTCAAATATTCAAGCTCAGACATGGAAGCAGTTTTATATACAATAACATTATTCAATTACTAGAAAGCAGAAAACAGATGTGTCCATCTACTATACATGAAGAATACTACTAAAAAAGCGAACAAAATATAGCACATAACTGCAAACTAAGGGCATGAAGGGAAGTCTGGTAATGATGAACGATAATACCATGCCAGTATTCTATCCCAGCAAGTAAATACTAATGCCTAGTGAAGTGATAAAAGCCTTTGCATACAATGTCAGTGCAATATTTTATATATATATATATTGAACTGATACTCCTGCTTGTACAGTTCCCTTTACTTACTCCTTGTTTTAAAACTTCATTCCTCCTAATTGTGTCATGTTCCAGTTTCTTCCTGTGTTAAAGTGAAAGCAGAAAGGTTTTCAATTAATAGCTTGATTGCTTAAGTATCCATGTTCACCGCCCTGTAGTACTCTAAAAGCTTTTTTTTTTTTTTTTTTTTTTTTTTTTTTTGATAAATATGTTTACTGGTTACTGTTTTTAAGCTTGACTGATGCCTTAATGTGTTCTGGTGAAGTTTTAAGAACAAATACATCCCATTTTATCAGACTAAATTATCACTGTTTATGCAGTATAACCTGTATTAGTTTACACAAAGGGTGTTGTAAAATTGAGGGAGAATCAAACTTTTTGCCACTTACTATTAATTCTGAAAGCCAGATGCATCTATTCACTCTTTACAAAGTTACTGTTTTATTCTTTTGACAGCAGATGTTCTGCTACTTCAGCACAGATAGAATGGCATTATATTAACAGTCCATATGTTGCGGTGCAGCATGCATTAGAGACTGGATGTTTTTTTGTCTGAAACATTGAATATTAGTACTAGCCTCTATATATCATATTTTTTGTACTTTTTGTGAAATTGATAGCATGTTACAGTAGACATTCACCTTACATTTATTCAGAAGGTAGCCATTCTGTAATTGTCTCTTTAAACAAGGTGAAGTATCAGGATACTAACTAACCCATATAAATTAAGCAATCAATCAATCATATTTTTACTTATTTACTTAACTTTAAATCAGTTTAACCCCACTAGACATGTGGACTATTTTCAGAGGACACCTAGGGCAATATCTGAAGCGTATTCGGTAATGAACAGTAGCAAAAATGCATATAAGGAAACAAGAAGGGAATATGGTACTCCTCAACCATCTTTAATTGGATAGTTTCACTTTCATTTTTGCAGGAAACAGTGTGTAAGGCATTAACAATTAATATCACTACACAAAGCTCTGAGGTAGACATTTATAACAGCTCACAGATCAGGAACACATAATACTTGATATACAATGGTATTTAGTAGAAACAGGTGAAACATCCTGGGCAAAATTTCTTGGTGTTTTCAATAAGTGTAATAAAATCTTCAACAGTGACTTAAACTTGGTTTAATATTTTATCTAAAAGGTTTCACCTTAGGAGTGTAACCCCCTTCCTCCATGCTACACTGCAGTGTCAGTATGGGAACATTAAGGAACATTAAGCTAGATATCAGAAGCATAGAACCAATGGTTCACAGTGTTTAAGATAAGTGTACCACCTACTCAGCCTCTTGTTGTAGCTGGCGAAAAAAGAAACTTCTTAAATTTGCTCAGGGAGGTAAAATTCCTTCACTTGGAATCAGCATTTTAACATTCACTTCGGACATTGATTTATTGCTCCATGGTCACCTGTACCATGATTAGCTTTTTTTACGTGTAATAACAGAAGGTAGCTTTGCTTATTTTGAACAATGGTGATACATTTTTTTACAACACTATCACAGTTTTCCAATTGTAAGTAAGCAGATGTCTGGGAAGCAACTCAATTTTTGTCATAGCACACCCAGAACATTATTGCAGACAAGGTCCACAGTTCCCATGAAAAGTACCTGTAAGCCTGCATCACTTCTGTGGCAGTATATGATAAATTCATTTGCTTATTTGTATTTGCTGGCTAGGAAACTGAGAATGTCCAGTAGGGGTAGAGCAAATATAGGAGAAAGACTTTCCTTTTTTTTACACCAGGCATAAATTAGTACAATAAAGATAACAGTAAGCTGTGTGGCAGGACAGAACGGAGGTGAAGAATTATAGAAGGGCAATGATTGTTTATGTGACTGCATTCACACAGCTACAGCTCCAATTTAAAATGAGACCCTTCTATAAGGATTTTTTTTAATTCAGTTTTAGAATTTAGGGCTCTGAGGGTGGTCTGGTGAATATTCAGCTGTGTTGTTAGAGCGATGAATAAGGCATCTTCCCCTACAATGACTTTTTACTCATAAATACTGGCCAAGTATTGCAAATCAGATAACTGAATACCAGTGGGATACCACCTTTTTATTAGCAATCACAAAACAAGAAACTTGTCTGATTTACAAGTGATGCTTTTGGGTTTGGATCGTTTTATTATTTTAATGTGTCAGCTCAACTTTACCTCACAATCAGTGGTAGCACCTAGGATGTTAATGGTATTTACAAAGTATCTTCATTCCAATAAATTCAAGTCCTTGTCAAAATAATGCTATTGCTAGCACAGCTGATAACATTCAGACACACTGAATTGTGCCAAAACTACTTCTTATATATGTTATAAACATATGTGCTACATACGTGAAATATCTTATATCAGCAAGGCATCCATGCATTAACTAAAACCTGGTTTACATTGGATACTTAGGATTCTGATATCACCATCACATTTGTGCAGTAACAGAGACCTGGTTTAAAGTGGCAGAAATCACCCCTGCACTACCAGGCTATAACTCATTCCACACCTTTTGGCCCCAAAACATGGGCCAAAGCTCCAAAGGTAGTGCTGTCTCCATATTCATAAAGGATATGCACACCTCCAGACTAGTAGCCCAAAATAATGCATCTGAGATACTCCAGGTACAACTAACATTGAGTAAGACTGCGATTCAGGTCATAGCCTGTTAGAGGTCCCCAACCATGTCCCTAGACCCTCACTCCACATTCCTAAGCACCCTGGAATCTATCAAGGTCCAACCCAACACTCTCATACTAGGAGACTTCAACTACCCCTCCATCAACTGGGAAAACTACTCAAGCACCAATACACTGGCCCGACGCTTCCTGGAATTCATCAGTTCCAATGCCCTGGACCAGCTCATTCTGACCCCACACTAGAGGAAGCAACATCCTTGACCTGGTTATTACAAACATGGGCAACTGTTGCTCTACACCAATAGTCAATCCCTCCCTGGTCAGATCAGACCATAAACTAATAACTCTGGAAATCCACATCTCACCCACACCTCCCGCAAAGGTAAACACCTTATAAAACGTCTCCAAAGCTGACTTTGGATTCCTAAAAACAGAGATGGCTAACTTCACGGTACCAATGCCAGTGGAAAATAGCTACATGACTGCTGAATCATACACCAGGAGATGTCCATTGCTTATTTTAAAACTGTCTCGCTATGTTAAACTCATTTAACATAGCGAAACACTAAAAAAAAAGCAACGGAGATCTTGCTTTCTCCGTTGCTTTTGCCCACAGCTCTGAGTACATCAGAACTGCCGCGGATGCCAGACATCTGCGGAAGGGCAGTAAACAGGCATTATACTATGCCATTATTTAAGAAAAGTAATAGTTTCTTTTCTTAAATAATGTCATGGTATAATAGCAATAACCCACTTCTGGGTGTGGGTAATGCTAAATTTACCACGGTTGGCTTTGTTTGGTCCTCGGGCACTCGGGACCAAACCACGCCAACCGTGGGTAAATTTAGCATTACCCACACCCAGGCGTGGGTTATTGCTATAGTAAAAAGACTACTGTGCATTGCAACAAAAACATGTCCACAACCCAAATTTTTTTGGAAATATATTGTCTGTCCTCAGCTCAGATCACTTAGTATTCCCTCCCAATATCCAGCAAATTGTTTCTCACTTCATTTCTGTAACTCAGTTCAGAGTACAAGGAAACAGCTCTCAAAATCTCAACATACAGCACAGTAATAACATTTAAAATATGACACTGAATGTTGAATGTATTGAGACATGATCACACAATGAAACACTTTTTCAAATACTCAGCATAGTGCAAGTAAAATGATGCATAATGGGCCAATGGAAAGTGAGGACTTCCTGTATATAAATTGTCATGCAAACTAAAGCCAGGTTTGCTTTTTCTTGTAATCCTAGCTTCATAATTTTGAAGAACATTTCAAAGAATAACAGCTCACCCTGTCATAATTTGTATATATTTGGCTCGTCAAGCAAGATCATTAGCATTTTGTTATGTATCTTACTATTCTATTTCATATGGGAGGGGATCCATCCTTTTCCTTAAGTAGTTATGTTCCAGTTAGCTTCCTGTCACTATTAACCAAGATCCTTCAGAAAGTTATGCAAAGTTAATTGCTATTTAATTGTACAAATACAAGACAGATTAATAAAAACGTGGAAGAAGCAGCTCATCCAGAAACTATATGAAAGGAGTAACGAATATATTAAAAATGTTAGAAGACAAAAAGGGACTACTGTAAAAGACGAAGTGCTGCCTACCTGAGTCTCATATAGCTTCTGACAGTTACCCATTCACAAAACTGCATGTGGCATAAGCAGAAAATAGGCAACTTAAGAGAACAGCATTTTGACATGGAAGGATGCTCTGCATTCATACTACTGATCTCTAGATATACTTGTTCAGAGAGATCAACTAAGATGAGCCACCCAAAAATTGCCCCTGCCATCCAAGAAGGGTTTTAAAAAAGCTTTTCTGAAAAGATGAAACTTCAAGAATATTTTTAAAGGAGGGACAACTTTATTTCTGATTCTCAGCATGGCTTCAGGTCTAATTATGGGATGGACAAATGCACTGTTAGATAGCTAAATACAGGATCTGTCAGAATCATTCGCAATACTGGCCATCATCTCCTCCTTGAACATCTCTTTAAATGTTGACTCTTTAAGTATCTCTGGGTGAGTTGCGAGTCACTTGGAAGGCAGATATCAGTCTCTAAATGGTTCATTGCATTCTGTACTTTATCACTCATAAATTATTGTACTCTTGCCTGTTATTCACTGCATAGCATTCTTAAGTAGCACAACCCTCAATAATACCTCAGATCTCATCTGCTACTCCCATGTCTGTCCTCATATCCAAAACTGATATGGTAATGCCAGATATTCAGTATGGTTTGAAAAGCTATGGAACAGTCTACCTCCTTCCTCTCAAACAAGCACCAAGTAAATATCTCTGTAATTTGTGAGTTAAGAAGTATCTTAGCATCTAGCCACCCCTGGCCATCCTTACTTGTGCATGCTAACCCTAACCCTGCCATTGCCCCTAATCAAACCCTACACATTACCTTGACAAAATCACTTTCCCTAACTGCATAAGACATTCATATGTATTACATACAGGAAAACATAAGTACAACACTAAAAATATCACCTAATATAACACTTACTCTAAGCCCAAGCCAGAAAACTCACACACACATTCACATCCCTTCAGAAACACTAATACAAACAACACTAAATGTACCCCTTTACATAACCCCTGCTCTACCCTAACCCACAAACACTTACACAAACATGCCTACCCAAAATGGCAAAACCTTTGGTATATCTGAAAGCTTTGGCATCGCACAAGAAAACCCAACTTACCTGTGCACAACCACAATGTACACACCAAAGAGAATTCTATCATCCTAGACTCAACATTTCCTACACCTGAACACATTTATTTTTTAAAAAACACAGCAATAAACTCTGTCAATGAAAAGCATATTCAATAGAGATTAGTACAATCATATGCATGTACATATATCTCTCTCTCTCTCTATATATCTATATATATCCATCTATATATATATATATATATATATATATATATATATATATATATATATATATATATATATATATATATATATATATATATATATATATATATATATATATATATATTATGTGTGTGTGTGTGTGTGTGTGTAATATTTATAGATGGGTGTTGGTCACTGAACAAACTGACAGAGCCCTGACACCCAGAAGATCAACACCAGTTGGTCCACACACATAGGTGGTCAACAGGTGTGCAAGACTGACAATCCCTATGTAGAGGAATATTTCCTTTCCCCAGGGATTGTGAGATCTCAAAGTTAGCATATATAATTAGCAAGGAGTGTGGGGCATAAAGGGGGACTTGCCCCCTATATAAAACACTTGCCATTTGTTTAGTCCACCCTGGGGTAATTGCATACTACTTTAGGAGACATAGATATTGCCTTGATCTCATATACTTTGTAAAAAAAAAAAAAAAAAAAAAAAAAAAAGTGACCTATGTAGAATTTTTTTTGTGGCCCCATAGACCACACTACAGATTAAATTAACAGGAGTAAATTCATAATAACTGCTAGATTCTTTCTCTGCCTGCTCACAAGAACCACATGCTCTCTTGGCTTTCTTGCCTCGTGTGCCATATACATTGTCTTGATTAATGTATTTACTGGGTTCTTTCAAATAATGACCAGTTTGGTAGGCCCTGAAACAAGCATGTAGTATGACTGTACTAACCAGTGCTTCAATATTAAATATTCACACATATTACTATATTGCAAACTGAATCATGTTCAAAAATCATCAGCAATTACTGCTGATTTTTTAATTCTCCCCTGCTGTTCACTGACTAAATTATGTTCATTAAATTAAGTTTTAATTAAGTAAATGCCTTACCCACTGTCTTTATACCATAACAGAGTTCATTTACGAAATCCCAGTTAATTTGTGAATTCAGAATTTAATACAGCAGTCAAGTGTAACACAATAAAGTTACACTGACCATTCTTAGTGTGGGCAATAATTGATGTAGTCTGGCTGATAACTAAAAATATAAATACTATGTATACATTTTTGCAGAAAACTGTAACTTAACTGATCATATCCTTTGCATGTTCATCTAGGTTAAATTGTGCCAGAGCCCACAGTCTCAGCCATTAGCCTTAACGAACAGCAAGCACCCTTTTGCTAGGTGAACAAAGCTGCCTGCTTGGGCACCGCCATACTGAACAGCAAATTCCAGTAGGATCTATTCAAAGGGCTCTAACTTTAAATAAAAAAATAAATGAGAAAGACAATTGAGTCCATCTGTCCTAGGATTCTGAATAACTTTGGCTTAATTACAGTCACTAGCAGGATTATTTAGGCAATAACTGATGAGTGGGTGTGGGTATATTGAGGATTTACCCACTGTTGGCATGGTTTGATCATGAGGGTGAAGCCTGAGTGATTAAACAAAGCTAACCATGGGTAAATCATCATATACCCACACCCACGAGTCAGTTATTGCTATTATACAATGAAATTATTTAAGAAAGAAATGACTTACTTTTCTTAAATAATGTCTTTGTCTAATGGCACTGTGGTGTTCTTACATGCTGTTTCTGTATTCTTCCACATTTGCTGATGCACTGCACATGTGTAGAGGACTTATGCTCCCCCTCTTGGAAAGTACACCAGTGCTGTGGAAAATAAGCAATGGAGAAAGGAGGATCACCATTGTTGGTTTTTTTTTTAATTATAAAATCTGGACATTTTAGAGGTATGAGAGAGAGACAGAGAAGAAATACAAGGAAAATCAGGTACATTTATTTTGCAGAATATAGCTGATTTTCCTTGTATTTTCTCTGCCCTCCATATGTACAGTACCTCTCAACTTCTTATCTCAAGAAATGTGGGCAAAGACTTAAATAAAGGGGAGACACCAGGCCAAAATGGGACTGATAGTAAATGTTGCTCTTATAAACTTAAAAAGTTGCAAGAATAACAAGATTTCGTTTTTTGTGCATTGTCTGAAGGATATGAAGTCTGAAACTGAAATGAGTGTCATTATTTAGTAACTTCATTCCTCGGTGATTTATCAGAAAATTTTGTGAGGGACAGACCAAAAAATGAGATCAAAATCTGGACAGTTGAGAAGTATGTCTCAGTATCATATATTAACTGAAGAAAGTCTGGCCGCTGAATGGTGCTTCAGCGACTTGATTTTTTTCTACTAGTATATGCTCAGTTTATAATGTGCACTCTGCTTGGTCTGACCAATAAGTGTGGATGTTTTTGAATAGTAATGAGCCATCATTGTATAATAAGTAACAACACACTCCTGGGTGTAGGTAATGCTGGATTTAACCACTGTTGTTGTGGTTTGATCATTAGGCTGAGTGATCAAACAAAGGCAACCGTGGGTAAAGCCAGCATTACCCACACCTAGGAGTGGAGTATTGCTATTATGCAATGACAGTATTTAAGCAAAAAATTGCTTACCTTTCTTAAATAATGTTTTGTATAATTGTGCTGTAGTTTTCTTCTATGTTGTTTCCTCATTTTAACTAATTTTCTGATGTACTGTGGATCCATATAGGACTTACGTCTCCTCGATTGCACAGTATAACAGTGCTGTTCAACAAAAGCAGTGAAGAAAAAAAGAATCTCCATTGTCTTTTTTTTTTAATAAAGCAAACATATGGACATTCTGTGAACATCTGAACCATTCAAAAGTATGACAGTCTGTGGAAACAGTGAAAAAAAGCAAGGAAAATCAAGTACATTTCTGTTTCTTTAGTTTTGCAGAACATACTTGATTTTTCTTGTATTTGGTCTGCCCATGGTAGCATACATTAGTAGAAAAGTCTATTGGTATATGCTCAATTAATAATGGGCACTCTGGTTGGGCTGACCAAATCAGTGGGCACGCTTTTAAATACTAATGAAAAGACATTGTATAACTCTACTTATCCAAAAGAGGAGCACAATAAATACCAGTTTACCTCTGTGAATGGTAACTGTGTTATACTTGTTCAGAGAGAAAAATAGATTTTGTTACAACTAGTATGCGCACTGTGCATTTTCAGCTGGATAAAATCTTTACTAGCGTTGTACAAATTAATTATTTACCACAATGCTGTTACTAGGAGGAACAAACCACTTTATATACACAAGATTAAAATCTTTTATTAGCAAATGTTCTGTGATTGATTCAAAGTTCCCTTTGGTCTCAAAAAGCCATGCCATTACTAAACAGAATCATTTCCATTTGGTTTACACAAAATTAAGTGATATGGATTGTATTTGTATGCTCATACCTGTTTCTGCAGGGAGATGCTTTTAATTGTTTGTTCACTGACATTTTAATTCAGTACAAATTTATCCACAAAACATTTGTGGTCCTTTTTCTAATATTTTATATTGATGATATACAATTTTTTTTGTCAGTGCCACTGTCTCCAACCCATATAACATAGCTGGTCTCACTACCCTCTTGTAGACCTTCCCTTTCACTCTTACTGGTACTCGTCTGTCACAAATCACTCCTGACACTCTTCTCCACCCACTCCATCCTACCTGTACTCTCTTCTTCACCTCTCTTCCACACTCACCATTACTCTGAACTATTGATCCAAAGTATTTAAACTCATCCACCTTTGCCACCTCTACTCCTTGCATCCTCACCATTCATTCATCTATCCTCTCTCTCATTCACACACATATATTCTGTCTTAGTCCTGCTGACCTTCATTCCTCTTCTCTCTAACTCATATCTCCATCTCTCCAGGGTCTCCTCCACCTGTTCCCTACTCTCACTACAGATCACAATGTCATCTGCAAACATCATAGTACACTGCGACTCCTGTCTGATCTCGTCTGTCAACCTGTCCATCACCATTGCAGATAAGAAAGGGCTCAGAGCTGATCCTTGATGTAACCCCACCTCCACCTTAAATGCATCCATCACTCCCACCGCAGACCTCACCACTGTCACACTACCCTCGTACATATCCCGTACCACTCTTATATACTTTTCTGACAGTCCCGACTTCCTCATGCAATACCACAACTCCTCTCTAGGCACCCTGTCATATGCTTTCTCTAAGTCTACAAAAATCAACTCCTTCTGACCTTCTCTGTACTTCTCCATCAACACTCTCAGAGCAAACATTGCATCTGTAGTGCTCTTTCCCAGCATGAAACCATACTGCTGATCACTAATCATCACGTCCCTTCTTAACCTAGCTTCCACTACTCTTTCCCATAACTTCATGCTGTGACTGATCAATTTAATCCCTCTGTAGTTATTACAGCTCTGCACATCACCCTTATTCTTAAAAATCAGTACCAAAGTACTTTTTCTCCATTCCTCAGGCATCCTCTCACTTTCCAAGATTTCATTAAACAATCTGGTTAAAAACTCCACTGCCATTTCACCTAAACACCTCCATGCTTCCACAGGTATGTCATCTGGACCAACAGCCTTTCCATTCTTCATTCTCTTCATAGCTATCCTTACTTCCTCCTTGCTAATCCATTGTACTTCATGATTCAATATCCCTACATCATCCAACCTTCTCTCCCTCTCATTCTCTTCATTCATCAACCCCTCAAAGTACTCTTTCCATCTCCTCAACACACTCTCCTCGCTTGTGAGTATGTGTCCCTCATAATCCTTTATCACCTTTACCTGCTGCACATCTTTCCTAGCTCCGTCCCTCTGTCTAGCCAATTGGTACAGGTCCTTTTCTCCCTCCTTAGTGTCCAACCTTTCATACAACTCTTCATATGCCTTATCCTTAGCCTTCGCTACCTCTCTCTTTGCCATGCACCTCATCTCCTTATACTCCTGTCTACTTTCTTCATCTCTCTGACAATCCCACTTCTTCTTTGCCAGCCTCTTTCTCTGTATACTCTCCTGTACTTCCTCATTCCACCACCATGTCTCCTTGTTGTCCTTCCTCTGTCCAGATGTCATACCAAGCACCTTTCTAGCTATCTCCCTTACTAGTGGCATTGACAAAAAGGCAGGAGTTTGAGCTGGATGTGGCAGAGTTAAAGATGTTAAGATTTGCACTGGGTGTGATGAGGGTGGACAGGATTAGGAATAAGTATATTAGAGGGTCAGCCAAGGTTGGAAGGTTTGGAGACAAAGCCAGAGAGGCAAGATTACATTGGTTTGGACATGTGCTGAGGAGAGATGCTGAGTATATTGGGAAAAAGATGCTAAGGATGAAGCTACCAGGTAACAGGAAAAGAGAAAGGCCTAAGATAAGGTTTATGGATGTGGTGAGAGAGGACATGTAGGTGGTTGGTGTGACAGAGCAAGATGCAGAGGACAGGAAGAAATGGAAACAGATGATCCGCTGTGGCGACCCCTAACAGGAACAGCTGAAAGAAGATGATGATGATATACAATTTTTAGTATGTTTTTGAAGTTATGTTTCTTTTATGTAGTCTGGTAAGTTTGTTGCTGGGGACTAAGCTTATGAGCTGTTAATGAGCTGCATCCTCTAGTCCTAGGTTTGAATCCCTTAATTTATTTTACCTTATTACGTTACTCTGTGCAAGTCAGTGAATCAGAAAGTGCTTCTGGATTAAATAAAAAAAAATAATAAATAAAAAATTTATATCATGCAAGTGAAATATAAATATTCTTATGTATACTCAGTGCATTAAACAAATATGTTAAAGGTGATGTAAAAAGTAAAAGAACAAATTTTGGAAATCCCATAACTTTATTAAACTTTAGTGTGTCTATTGAGTGGCACATTGTGTAAGGAAGTTAAGTCTATCCCCTAGATTTACTAATCTGCCGTGCAGGACTAAACTAGTGCTGTATGTAAGCAGCAGTTTAAGAGGAGGACGGCAGCCCTCCATGCATAATAATGAAGGCGTGCTGCCTGAGCTCCAAATCCTACACTGAGCATGGAAGAGTGCAAGGGGCATGTCTGAGAGCAGAGCTCTCAGAATAAACACGCCCCTGCAAAGTAGAATAGAAGAAAGTGTAAATAAATGAGCTAAACTGTCATAAGTGTCTGCATATCTCCACTAAGTGTCCCCATGTGTTCAATAGCAGCAGTACATTGAAATAAAATGAAGAAACCCTTGTATTAATTTGTTTTAAAACCCCAAGTACAGCTAACCGTAGGTGTGCGGGTTTGCCCATCGCTTAGCTACGGTTAAAGCAGCTGAAAAGCCTGAAGAGGATAACAAGGAATTTATATGCAAATGAAGCAGCACAGCAATAGTGTGGTGGTTAGAGCATCTGCCTAATGAACAGACATTCCCGGTTCGAATCTCACTGCAGCACATATCATTTTCCATGTGAAAACTGTATATGAACATATATTTACATCTTTTTGCCTTATTACCTACATAATAACATTGAAATGTGAACTGGAGTACTGCATGAAATTCACATGTGAAGTTTGTGTCATAATGAATAAGGCACTAATAAGCAGGTTTAAGTACAAATAAGCAGTAATAAGCGTGTCTAAGTGCAATTGTGTGGGGGTAAGCATTGCTTACACAGATTAAGCAAAGTAGAAGCTAACTGAGTGTAAGAGACTGTAACCAGAGGTTAGCAGTGCTTACCATTGCATAAACCCATGCATACCCACTAACAACTGCTTTAAAGTGCCTTAATCATTGTGGATCCAACGGCCCTTGTTCTGCCTAGCAAAAAAATAAACTGCCTCTGCAAGGCTCAAACTCAGGATCCTGCACACTATAGTCACAGTAGTTAACCACCAAGCCATCATAGCAATAGATATGAATGAGGTATCAGCAAACTAATCCTCACCACAGGAAAATCAAACCAAACGTGAACTGAATCTATGTACAGTGTGATGTTGGATAACCTGCCACAGAACATAAATATGTGAACTGGAGTACTGCAGTAAGCATAGATTTGAGGTGTTATTGTAATAAAGTGTAGAAGCCCCCAGGTCCCCATACAGTGTATGTACACATGAATCATGGATACCAGACACATATATAACCTGTAATGAAGAATAAATCATTGCCAAATGGCAAATATAGTGCTGATTAACTATTAAGCAATGCTAACCACAGCACAGCTGAAGTCAGTAAGTGTAACCAATGTGTAAGGGAGCCAATTCAATCTGCCTAAGTGTATAGCTCTTTAAGCAGTGTCAACCTCATGTAAGCAGGTCTGCCCATAGCTTAGCCTTTTCAAAACTAGCCAATCATGGGGATGTGCTGGTAAATGGCTGTATTTAAACCCCACAGGCAGGAATACTACACATAACTGGTTGCAGCTTCCTACTGCAGGCAGAATGGCTGGTGTGGGTGAAGGCACTCAGAGCACAGTGCTGGGGCATCCAGGAGTCAAAAATCATGGTATGGCTCCTGGTAAAACACCATGATCAGAGACTACTGCAGGGCCAGTACCAGGGTTCTCAGTATAAAACAGAACCCTGGGACAGTCCCGCCCGTGACCTCACCAGTGCCACAGGTATCCCCCGGACTGGTGAGCAGGTCATACACCACCATGCTGACCTGAAGTGGCAGAGGGGGGATGTACTGGAACAGTAGATCCAGGAGTCTCGGCAGATGCCCAGTGCCCCAGGACTGAGTAAGTACTCATTCTATCAAGTAGTAAATAATTGCCTAGTATGGCAGATATCACTACATTTCTCTGACAGCTGAAGATGAGCGGGCTGTGAACCAGCAAGCCCGTGATGCTAGGCTGCAAAGGCTGTGTCGTGAGGAAGGTTAGTAATCTGTCTGCGTGTACTGTCATAAGTAAATATAAGAGCCTTAGAAAGTGTTGTACCAGTAGAAATAAATGTGTCATAGTCTATGAATAAAGGTATAACCCCTGGAGGGTTCTGTTTACTCTTCTCTCATATGTTGGTGATCTGTTCCATACTATAAATAGTAATGTTGTATCTTAAGCAGTGTCACCCACACTGTGGTATGTAGATAAAATGGGCATGAAGTCCTGCATAACAATGTTGGAAGTGCCAAGAGGTCAGTTATATTGTACAAGTTACAGAGACTTAGATAGAAAACAGTTGAAAGCTTTACATCAATTCCCTGATAGCACAGTGTACTGTGATGTTAGCTATAATATTTTGTCACACACAGCAGGGGTTTGAATCCTGGGAGTGCTACTAAGTTGTATGCATTATCATACCCCACAACTGTACAGATTTTGATACAATGTTCAGATAGAAAGCTGGACGCATACTTACACTCAACAACAATACAGAATTTGCTAAAATGTTCAAAATGTAAGTTATATGCATAGTCATACCCCACAACTGTTCAAATCTGCCAGCATGTCCAGATAAATGGCCCATATCACCAGCTTGGTACCCTGTTTCCCTGAAAATCCTGTGTGATGTCCCAAAAATTGTAGGCAGCTGTCAATGACATATAACTGATATTCAAATGTGTACATAGTCAGAGAATGTATATGGAAACAAACCTGTCATTCTAGCACTTCACCCAAATTGTATGACAGCAATTCTCAACATATGTTGCATTAACACCTGCAGCCTGTCATGCCTGTATGTAAGACACAGGTCACATATATAATAATTTATAAACATACCAGTGTACAATATAAGGCCATTGTGTAGTGTAATAATACATGTAAGGGAAAGACCACTGCAGTGACTAAGAATGTTGTGAAAACTACAAGGATATATTAGTTGTTAATTGAACTCTCTCTCTCACCCCTACCATATGTGCATAATAATCCAATGACACTCCTCAACTGGTATGTGTACACTCCACACTTTTGTTGGAACATATGTCCTAATGGTTTATAAATATTCACATTTGTTTTTATGCATGTGCCATGTGAAGATAAATCCCATATTGGTGGCTATCAATGAAACCTGCATGCTCCTGTAATGGCCACTGTTGTTCCATATATGTATGTATATATATATATATATATATATATATATATATATATATATATATATATGTGTGTGTGTGTTCTGCTTGCTCTGCAACTGTGTTAAATCTGGTGTGTTGGGTTAATGGGAATACCTATGCATGCTGTTATAACTAATCTTGAATGCTGTTGGCTGTTACTAACCCATATCTGTCATAAACCTGTGACAACACAGCTCATATGGAAGACCGGTCCCAGCGGACCCACCTGTCTCACATCAGCAGGCCATGGCACCGGCACCAGCACATCTGGGGCCCAGCCTGGGACGTCCTCCTCTGTGGGCCCTGCACCACCTTCAGGTGGAACCACTGCAGGGGATGGGGATCGCCTCCCCCCCTCAGAGCGGGTGTGGAAGGAAACCTGTCACCTGCCAACAGGTCTGGGCCATGGTACATAAGGAGCTCAATCTGGAGTATCAAGAATGGCTATGCCAGCTTGAGGGCCGAGTGGCGCTATTAGAGGGTGAGCCTGCCCCTTCTACACAGCCCCCAGCACAACCACCGTTGGGGCCATGAAGGTGCAGTGGTGACTGGCCATGAGTGGGGACCTCAGTCCCACTGTTTCCGGTTGGGGGCTCATGGGCTTGTGACTTCCAAACACCCCTCCCTGTCCAAGGTGTTTACCCCCCACATGTGCATATACCAGCCCTGTATGCGTCTTGTGTGTCTTATCTGTTAACCTACCCAACCTACCTCCCCAAATATACCTACTACCCCTCCCCAACATCCCACTCTCACCTGAAAAAAAAAGGGCAATCTGTTCCCACAAAAAAATCTCGCCCCATACATAGCTGTCCATTTCACACACATGTCCACTGGACACATGTAATCTGGTCTAATTGGCATCACAATGAATATATGTTGTCCTCACCCCTCTCCCAGGGATTTGAGGGTCCAAATGTATCTGCAAATATATTGTATATGCACAGCTGTTGCTGTATAAGAAATGGGCAGCTATGTACCTTACCTATACCCTTCCTGCACATGCCTAGCTATTTTCCCTTCTGTATTTTCCTTTTTGTGCCCTGTTTTTCACCACTGTCCTATCAACCCCTTTTTCTTTTTTTTTAAAGGAATTAGCGCAGGGATAAGTGGCAGTAAGGACTGTTAAGCAGCGGTAAGTGGGTTTGCGTGGGGGTAAGCTAAGCCTACACAGGTTGAGAAATTCGAAGCTAACTGACTGTAAGAAAACATAAGAGGAGGTTGGCAGTGCTTACCATCGCACAAACTCACACAAACCTGCTTACAACTGCTTAAAAGTGCCTTAATCACTCTGTAGCCAATGTCCCTTGTTCTGCCCAGCAACAAAACAAACTGCCTCTTCAAGGTTCAAACCCAAGACCCTGCACTCCATACACAAAGTGATTGACCACTAAACCATGGCAGATATACATAACCTGAACTTTTCACAAACATATCATGCAGCACAATCAGTCAAAAGTACAGGAAATGTCTTATTATCACACCACATAACATGTTAATGCAAGAAGTCTGGACAAAGTATGCCGCACTGTGGGTACAAATAGGGATATATGTCAACTAATGCTCTGATACACTTAAAATGTTGCTAATTACACAGTTATATGTATTAGAACACACATGTAGAAGGAGATGAAGTCTGAAACACAAAAGTGTTGCCGCTAGTTACTGACTTCAATGCTGCGATCATCCATGTCAATTGCCAAGTGAATGAGGAACAGGCCAAAATATGAGCCGAACATGCATGGACATATGGACAGATATATATCTGTAAATGTAGACAGATAGACAGCTATATGTAGATATATATATATGAATGTATGACTCACAAATAATCATATGACATCAATTGTATATAGATACATACATATGTTCATATGTATGTATATATATATATGTATATATATATATATATATATATATATATATATATATATATATGTATATATATATATATATATATATATATATACACAGATGTACATATTTATAGATACACATATATATATATATATATATATATATATATATATATATATATATATATATATATATATATATATATATAGCCATATGAGATATATATATAGGTACATACACATATGCACACACAAAAAGTATCAGTAGCCATACATATGTAGAAGTAGTGTGGAAGTACTGAGTGCAAAGTATATCCCTCAGCCACAAGCCCTTCAACTGGCACCTGTAAAATGTGTATTGTGGCAACCTTTCCCACAAATGAGAATACTGACATTAAACATATACCCACCCACAATTCAAAGGACATGACACGACACACAGGTATGCATACACAGATAACCTTTAGTCCTGTACTATACAATAATGTATGCCAGTACTGACACCACATAAGGTTTGAAATATGTAATAAGTCATGAATTCAAGGTCCACACAAAACAGTAGATGCAAGCAATGTGCATATATACCATACTATGCTGTCCAGGCCAAGGCCTTCAATTAGTACAACAGTAGAAACAGGATCTGCCTTCAGGATACGTAACAATCAACAATTACAGATGTAGTTCAGCAGCCTCCATTTACACCCTGTAGTCAAGCCCTAGGGGGAAAAGTAGCACTTGTGTTAATGTCACAGTATCTTGTGCATAACATTGCTTAACCTAACATCTCACTATCACACTGAATGACCCTTGTCTTAACAGTTATATCCCTGAAAAGGTGCCATGGCCTAGGTTAATGGCATAGAACCCCCTCCCCCCATAAAGGGCTGTACAAGGGCAAGGAACACTGTGTACCACACACTTACCTCTGGAATGTACAAGGGTACATATGTGTTCTCCAGCTGTTGCCCCCACATATATGGACTTGGCCCAACAGTCGGTGTGGGAGTCCATGACATGACTGGGATGATAGCAGTAATGCTAGTGGTAAATAATGATAGGCCATTACTTAACAACCCTTTCTGTATCACAGCAGAACAAAGACTGGCATATATGTGGAGGACAGAGCCAGGAGCATAGGACCATATTTGCATTATTGCTGTTACACACCCTGGAAATTGCTGGTGTTACAGGATTCATTGCAGCATACCCTTATGCAGGGATACAACATTGAAATACAAATGGATGTAGCCATGTACTGATAGCACTCAACAGACAGAATGCCACAGATATATCTGGGACAATACCTGTGTGGTGCACAGACAAAACCTAACAGCCAATCCCCCTGTTATCATACGGATAGGTCCACAGCTGAGAGCTATGCAGACAGACAACATTCCATGAAAAAGTACCATGTACACAGAAACCCTGTAAGAACAGCAATATACACTGCACACAACAACACTACTCACGCTGTCTGTACGTCTGGAACTTTACCCAAATGTGGATTTGGCCTGTGTCTGTAGGTTCTGCTGTAAGAGGTATTGCTACCTGCTGTCTGTAACACTGATGTCAACACACAGGGAGGATGTCATCCATATTGTAAAGGTGAAGGGACAACACCCACAGAAGGCAGCAATTTATAGTACAGGGTTGCCATGACAGTGGTTATCTGAAGTACTACACAGCAGGCTGCATGCAGTTAGCAACTGGTGGACAGTGACTGGTGCAGAGGCCACTACCTGATCATGTGCAATACCAACAAAAGCATACTGCAATCCATTCAAACCAGCTCAATCACTCTGCTGGAGAGACTGAGAGAGAGAGAGAGAGAGAGAGAGAGAGAGAAAAAAAAACCTTCAAGAAAGATCACAAAGCTCAGGGTTGTGTTACAGCGGAAACAACATAACAGGTATGTGAAGCAGATACTCATTTACTGGCATGTAGTATATGAAATAGAATAATAGGATGTATACTGTGAAGGGATGTATATGTGCCATCAGTACTTGTTCCTGTAATGATGTTGTGCTCAACAACTGCACTGGACAGTACTGTCAGTCCCTGTGGGCAGGGGGACATACCTGTCAAATGTGCAGACCAGCAGTGAATGGCAAAGATGTGATCCATGATATCTGTGTTCTGTAACTTACTGTAGCCACCGGCTGGTGGGGGTATTAATACTGCCATGATAGACACATGGGTGAGAGACCACACCACCTGCAGGACAGTCATGTTAAAGTGTAGCATAGCATGCCCAACTACCATAGCAGTAAAATATGCTTATCTAAGGTTTGTCACCATATATACCCCCCTAATGTTAGTCTGTGATCACATGTGATACCTGTCTGTGTTGCAGCAAGGCAGAACAGTTCAGCTGTGCATTAAAGAGGGTACATGAGTGTGGTCCAGATGTTCGTATGCACCCCACATACAGATACATATATGTGTGATACAGAACCTCGGACAGTTATACATTCATATAGGTATATAAACAACACAAAATATCTACACATATATGCACATAAGTATATATATATATATATATATATATATATATATATATATATATGTATACAGACACACAACTAGTTCATACAAAATTTTGGGGCCATGCAGTTTAGCCTTAAGCTCACTAGAGGGAGTTTAGAGTCCAGGTATATTTCCTAAAGACTTTGTCACTTCCACATACTGGGACTTGATTTCATAGTTACTAGTGAACTATAGGATGGTTTTAAATTTATTGAGCCAATGGCTTGTTGTTAAGATTCAGTTGGTGAGTACTTAAATGCTCAGATCTTGTTTTTAATTTATCTGATGAAGCGGTATTGTTAACCGCGAAAGCGCTTATCATTAAAGGTTCTTCTATTCTTTTATATTGGTCCTGGAGTTATTACAAGCGTCTTTGCATCGATGAAAGTTGGATTTTGAACCGAAGGGTTTGTGTACTGCATACAGCTTTGCTTTTTCGATTTGGAGTTTATTTGTGCATGCCGAAGCTGTTGTGAGTCAACGAAGGGTTTATGTTATATTTTCTGACTTTTGCTTGACGCAAGTTGATGGGAGTCAACTGAAGGGTTTGTGCTTTACCTCTTGGCTTCCGATTTGCTGTATGAACCGATTTGCTGTATGAACTAGTTGTGTTTTAGACATTGTTTTATTCAAGTGGCCTACAGCAACATTTTTTATTTGGACTCATTTGGATCAGTCTATTTGCTTCTTCGCCTTTGGGTCTTTTTGATATATATATATATATATATATATATATATATATATATATATATATATATATATATATATATATATATATATATATATATATATATATATATATATATATATATCAGTACATGTCCCCTGCCATGACATGTGTGAGAGAACATCACACATCAATACACAACATACCTACACACCAGTATATGCCTGCAAGATGGAGTGTGGAGTGTGGTGTGTAACCCATGTTGGGAACACATTGCAATTGTATGAGACGGTGGGATATATATGTTGGTGATGGGTATTAGGCACATATTGGTATGTAAGTCTGGTTGGTTCAATCAAGACAGCATACAGGGCTGGTATATGACACATGTGGTGGTTAAACACTGTGTACGGGTAGTTACATTTGGAATGTGGAAGCCATTGAGCCCCCACATGGGAACCAAGGGAATATGCTGCCCACCCTTGGACAGTCACAACAGTATCTACATGGACATAAAAGTGGCTGGGCTGTGCGCTGGGCAGGAGAGACATGCATGTCGAACCTTGTGTATGTGTGCTGCATGCCTCCAGTGGTTGTAGTGCATACCTCATGTCTCTGTGGAGCTCCCTATGCACAATACCCACAACCTAACTGGGTGACAGACACAAGTCTGTGTGTGCTCCATGGGGGGGGGGGGGGGGCACCATTTCCTGAGGTGGTTCCACATGAAGGTAGTGATGGAACAGTAGATAATGAGGTTCCATGGTGGGTCACAGATGTGATGTGGACTGGTAACATGTGCACATTAGGTTGGACTGGTGTTCCTGCTGGCAAATAACCCCATACACATACTGGTGTGTAACTGTCATTGAACATATGTGGGCTGTAATAGTCCACACAATCCCAGAACATGTCCAACAGCATGCATAGATATCCCCAATATCACAGAATGGCAGATGCGTAGCAATCACAAAGCAGGCCTACCACATGCATATGTGGAAACATAGTGGCAGTGCCAATGGCATGCAGTTGAAATACCCTGTAACAGCCCAGCAACTCTAGTGTCCCCACAGGGAGCATGTCTATAAACACATAGCAGAAAGTGTTGTACAATACAATATATGACCCAATGGTACACATACCAGACACATGCCACTAGCGTAGTGTGAAAATTATGTTGGAGCTGATATGGTGGCACGAGACTGATATGTGTATTGTATTATGGTAAACTTGAAATATGAGTTGCTCAGACATATTTCCATCTTTATGTCTTTCAGGGAGTATAGCACACCCAAGGTATCCCGGCTACAGTGTCGCTGAGGAGGAGATTATAATCACCAGCATCATCCACAACTATCAGCTGTTGTTCTCGCGGACAAGCCAGGACCAGCAGGAGAGAACAGCCATGTGGACTGACGTGGTCCTCAGGGTGAATGAGGTGGGGATGCACAGCCATACTTATGAGCAGGCCAAAGCGACCATTGTAGGGACCTGCTCTGCCAAGTACGTTAACTTGCCGCTGCAATGTGTGGTGACCTCCTTGCAACACGGGGGGGCCATAACATCCATCACCCCTCACCAGAGTGGAGGAGCTGCTTATGAGCCTGGTAGCACCTGTCTGCCCGCAAGAGCTACAGACTTATACAGTCATGGAGGTGGGTGCTACACACACAGCAGACATGGAGCATGCAGGTATGGTTCCTGGGCATATCACTAGACTATTGTAGCATTTGTATCTGTACAGGTAGACCATGCATATGTGAGATGTGGGGTATGTTGCTGTGTAGTACCGATAAGCAGTAATGCATAATCTGTAGTACTGTGGACTTCAGCTGTTGTTGTACTGTAATATTGCAGCCACCCTGTAGCAATGCCACAGCTGTGGCCACTGACATCAACTCTATCCCATCTCAATGTATGTACCTCTAGGATACCAGCAAGGCAGCAGCCAGATGTCAGTGAGTATAGTTTAAGGTTATGCTTGGCAATTCACTGTGCATGTCATAGCTAAGGTGTAGGCCATGTAAACATCTAACACACCGACCCATAATGCATGCTGTACATGTGCACTGACACAGCACACACCTCACTAATGGGATTACCAGCCTCAAACACATGCAATACACGCTCCATCTCAGACAACTGTGGCTACACTCCAGTGCACATTGCCCAAGCACAGCTGACATCTGCCCAACATACACAGCTATGTCATACACAGAGCAGTTGAACATGCCACATATAAAGACATCCCACTCCCTCTGCTAACACACTGTCCAGGGTCCTAAACCTCATCAACACATTACACAGAACATACTGGAGGGATAGGGCCCTGTCCTGAGGAATCCCCACACTCTGGAATGGACATACATGTCAGGCAATGCTACTCAATGGCACTCTTTACAGAAACACTATCTATGTATATATGTATTTATTGGCTTATATATATATATATATATATATATATATATATATATATATATATATATATCTACATATATAGATATATTATATCCATTTAAAGATAAATATATATATATATATATATATATATATATATATATATATATATATATATATATATATACACACACACACACAAATACATCTACATGGCGGAATACATTCCCATACTGTTGTATACCTGGGCTGGATGATATATATGTGAAAACATCACAATTATGCACATCTGCCATGGCTTAGTGGTAAATCCTTTTGTGTATGGTGTGCAGGGTCCTGGTTTTGAGCCTTGCAGGAGCTGTTTATTATGCTGCTGGGCAGAACACAGAAACCTGCTTACAACTGCTTTAAGGTGCCTTAATCACTCTCTATCCAACGGGCCGTGTTCTGCTCAGCAACAAAATAAACAGCTCTTGCAAGGCTCAAACCAAGGACCTTGCACACCCTAGAATAGTGATGTACCACTAAGCCATGACAGGTACACAGATGTTCGATGTTTCAGAAACATATCAGCCAGTCCTGTCTTGCAACAGTACAGAGAATGTATACCAACATCTAGATGTCTGCGTGTGTAACTATACTGCAACCTTAACAGATACAACATACCCATATATGTATAGATATACATATATATAAATATATATGTTGTTTTACTAACTCTATATACATATATATCACTATCTATGCACATATACTTATATATCTGTTAGCAGATAAATATATCTATATCGGTATATATGGCCATACATCTGTAGATAGCAATTGCAGATTAACAAATACACCTCCTATGTCCACATGCACCGTTAATGGGGTTGAGAGGCCACAAACACTATATGTCTTGTATGAATAGGCATCCCCCCATAGCCAAACACGTGCCCTGCAATACACTACCAAGTACAGTCTGCCTCCCATAGGACATGTAATATGTGGAAGCCATCAACGTCCCCAGGATACAGATACACAGACACATATATGCAGATACAGATATACATATATATATATATGTATATGTATATATATAAATATATACATGTGACTACACATACACACGCAGATATATGTACAGTACGATACATATGTAGGAGGTGCACACAATATGGAATAGCCACTATGCCTACAGTTAACACCAGAACAACTGGACACTGTATGGGGGACACATACTAATGTCAATCATTGCCATAGAAAGGTCATAGGAAAGACACCACACACAGGTTTGCAGACATGGGAATCTTTAATTGTGTACTATAACAGTTCTATATGCCATATCATATAGCTGTTCAAATACTGACAACCATATAAACGGAGTACTGCAACTGTGAAACAGTTACACTAATACAGTAGTCCGGAAAGGTTCAGAGCTGTTGCTGTCCAGGCCAAGCCCTTCAGAATGTACAATAGTACATAGTACAGACACACTGGACCACGGGGTACCACACAATCAGCAGTATGTACTGCAGGTGTATAGTTCAGCAGCTGCTATCTACACCCCGTACAAACTCCATAGGAGGTAAAGATGTTTTGTGATCAAATGGGTTGTACCCGGTACATAACAAGACATAACACACAGAACAGTCTGTATGGCAGGAGGCAGTAGGCTTGCAGTACCCCAAGTCATGTAAGTAATGTCAATATAGGTGGACTATACGGTGCTGTACATCCACATACCTTGTGGCAGCTCACCCCTGATACCCCCACATTTTGTAACAGCCTAGGTCATTTATGGTGCTCCCCACCGAGACTCAATAATACAAGCCCATATACTATTGCTACATACACTGGCCTCTGCAGTGCATAAGGGTGCACATGTGTTGTGTAGGTGACACCCACACATATGTGGCCCCAGCCCCACTGTATGTGTGGGGGATACAACAGCAGTGGACTAATGGCAGCAATGGCATTATGATATACTCACAGCCCACTATAGAATAGCCCCCAAAAGCATGACATATGTGCAAAGCTTGGTATGTAGATGGGGGGCAGAGGCTGGAACACAGGCACATATGTGGAACACTGTTGCCATACACTAAGCAAGGTGCTGGTGTTACAAAATAGTCTGCGACATACCCTTAGTCAGGGAATTGAGGTTAGATATAGACATGGATGCAGCCATGTACTGATAGCACGCAACACACACACTGCCAGTGTAATATCTGACACAGGACCTGTGTGGTGGATGAACAATACATGATAGGCATACCTCTGTCCAGCAAGAGGTTAGGCCCACAGTAGTGAGCTATGCAGACAGACTGCATTCCAAGGTACACTAGTATGTATACACACACACACACACACACACACCCTGTAATACCAGTACTATGCAAAGCATTACACAACTCTACCCACAGTCTGTCTGTAGTTCCTGATCCTCCTACAAATATGTCTCTGCTCTGAGTGTGCAGGTTCTCCTGTAAGAGGTATTGCTACCTGCTGCCTGTATTCTGATGCCCACAGGGATCACGCCCACATGCTGTAGGGATTTATAGTGGGTGGTTGCCATGACAGTGGTAATTCAATGTAGTACACGTGTAATTATATATATATGGCTATCTGTATAAGTATATGTACATATATTTCCACCATATGTCCTGGACATGGAGTGTAACCGTACACCAGCCTCTACAGTCCCAAAGTCATAGTGCAAGGGGATGACAGGTATGTATAGCAGGTATATTACTAGACTGTTGCTACTGTCATTGGGATTGTCTTCACAGACATGGTGTGTGTGGATGCTGACATCTGCTTATAACATGTGTGCCACTGGCTACTGACAGACATCCTAAGGAAATCCTTGTAACGTACCACTGCTAGCATGTAATGCCCCTGTGGAGTACAGCAGAGATATTGGCCACTATACGTGGAACGTTGGACACACCCTGTACAGTCCAGAGGTATACACATGATCCCTTAGTGCACCACATGTCTACCAGGCCTGACAATATGGATGTAAACATCCATGTAGATGGGTATAACACATAACGACTGGTATACATTTGGCACCATAGGTGATGGATTTACACACCCCTGTCTGGCCTGACACATAATGACTGCTGATGCAGGAGTGCCATGGACACATACCACCCACTAGATATTGACATACATCTCTACGGCATCCCACTGCTCTGTCTGACATACATGACATTTAAGGGAGGCCCAGCAGCAGTACATCTAGTAAATATCTGCACATAACATCCCACTGGTTAAGTACACTAAGCTGCTAGGTATGTAACAATGCACTGTGCAGGCTACAGGCAGACTGCCTCAACACTGGCCTACATCTCGTATGGGGTAATGCACATGTACCTGCATATATAGCAGGCTTGACAGCCATGTCACAGCACAGGGTTAGATACACCTGTGTGACAGTGCATAACCACAACCAATGTGAACACAGCCATAGCCACATATGGCAAGCTAGCATAATATTACAGTATATGGACTATCTGTTCTACACCATCCTCATATGTGCCACTCACAGAATGACCCTACATATACTGGACTGCTACACAGTTTGTTATGATGGCTGTCTGTGGTATGGGACATGTGTGTGTATATACAGCAAAATGGTACCATACAGTGGGGCATCATATAACATCTGAGAGAAGGGGAGCTAGAACAATGACATCTACCACAGTCTGTACACAGGCTGAAGTACATATTAACAATACACACACTGCCGACATTCACCATCACTACACAGACCTCAGTACTGTACAATCATCCACAGAATGTCCAGCTTATGTCATGAAATATAACCACTACTGTACATGACATGTAGCAGTCTGATATATCACTGGCTTGTTTTCAGATATGATGACAGTATTTATGGTGTACAGCACATATGCATCATTTCATGCACGCCATATATACAAAGGTTGACAGAGGTGTGACAGCATATACACAGGGCCAGTATACACATGTTGCTGTGATGACCTCATATATTTTCCATTGTAACAGGTTTTGTTGCAACATGTCCTATGAGGGATATGAAGTAAGTAACTGTCACAACCCTCACCATCTACAGACTGCAATCCTCACACTACGTTCTGCATTTCACAGATTGATGCACTGTGGCTAACAGTGGCTAACACATGAAAGCATAGGCACAACACTGCCCATTCTGCAGATGACCCTGCAGATAGGGATTCCTCATATACATGAAACTGACATGGGAGGTACTGCGACATGTACGACAGGCATATCCAGACAAACACTGTTAAACCAACATTACTCCAAATGTAGCAGTACTTACAGTCTGTAGTTAGGTCAGGCACATCCCCCTCCTGTTGGTTGCCCTCTTTCCACAGTGTATGTTGTTAGAGGTAAATCACAAATCCATCTGGGATGTTGTTTGCCAAACATCAAATCTAGTTCCTGCTCACAGTGAGTGCAAAGGCCCAACACCGCCATGATGTTCCTAGGGATTGGAGTGTGTTTCCATACAATTGGCTATGGGAATGTTACCACAGCTGTTCCACATGCAATCAGCTAGGGGAGGGCTGTAATCTGTGCAGAGGCCATCAGCTGATCGTGAGCATCACGTAAAATACACATGCTGCCTAAGCAAGGCAGGTGTGGGTCTCCACATCCACCAGAGAGGAAGTGGGGGAGGAAGACAGAGGCAGATACATGTCAGGGAGGGATGTGAGGGTACATCTGAAGCATGTTTGTGTCACACACCTACCAGCACAGGGTATCAAATCCCAGACAACTATGTAGTGCTATCACAGTTTGATGCAGTTATTGGATGCACCACATGGGTTACCTGATGTGGAGCACTCAGAACATATATGTGAGGATGAGTGACATCTGCAACAGGGATATGGTAGATATATGGTAGGTGTCGTACATCTGCCTGTCTGGATGAACAGGTGCCAGTGTCAACACAGGCACGCTCACACAGGGACACACACACATTGACACACTTGGCAGGGCCAGGAGTGCAACTCATAAGTAGTGGGATTGCCATGGCACATCAATGTGCAGGTATCACATGCACCACATGGGTCATATGGAGACCGTATGGGCAAAGAGTATGAGGAGATGTCAGATATCAAACAGCATGCTTCAGTATGCCCTGAGGGGTTGTAGTGAGTGTGGATGTGGACATACGCACCATACAACACACACACACAAACACACAGAATGCCAGTTCTGACATGCATGTGTGCATGTCTACAAGGGGTTGTGGTGGTCAACTGTGCCAGCAGGCTGTACAAGGGTACGCAATGGGTATACCATGGCATCAGGCCACATGACAATGGTCTGCATTGTGGCTCAGGCCTGTAGTTACTGCATTTGCCCACACAGGTGAGTATTGCATCCCCCATCCAGTCAGCTGGGTGACTATTGTGTGTGGCCAATGCTGTACACCACATGCCATGTATGTGTTCCTTAGTCCATGACATGGATGGTGTCTGGGATGTGCATACATCCCACATGCATGTACAGTGACACGTGGGACTGTACCTGGGGTGTTTGACCCATGTTGTAGGCACAGATTATCATCAGATGTGCCAGTCTTGCCCGCCTGTGGCAGAAACTGGTAATGTGCAGCAGGTTTACCCTTCACCTACATTGGTAGTGTGCCAACAGCATTCCCTGATGTCAGTGTCATCTGTCCATACAGGGTATGTTGTCAGGCATGGTATGTCCGTTGTGAATCACATGTGAAGGCACCACAGGTGGTGCAGGTGTCCATTGGGGAACATGATGGAGGTGCACTGTTTGCATGTACATGCATATTGGACAGATGGGCATGGTGACATGCCCTCTGTAGCCCACTGCTATCACTGCATAGTTACTATCAGTGGCCAATATGCAGTGTACTAAACACATATTGGCTGTTGCCTAGGCATGTGTGTGCATATGACACATGGGTTGAGTGTGTGCTCTGGGTAATAGTGGGGTTGCTAATTTGGATTGGCTGGCCTTGATGTCACATGTATGGGTATGGCTTTGCACCCCAGCCTCCCAGCTAATTTACATCTGTTATCCCTGTATGGTTGACATTGTGAAATATAGTAGGGCCACCATAAAAGTAATGAGCAAAACCCCCTCTACATTGGCCACTGGTGTCACACACTCACCTCTACACAAGATACTAGTTACACACAAGCACACACACACACACACACACACACACACACACACACACACACACACACCTGTCATGTCTGGGAGTTGAACCCCTATCTAACTAGTTTATTACACTACAGCACTACGCAATTATAGTACTTACCATGGATATTACTGGAGTACTTTTTCCCCAAAGATGTATTTCACAGTGACTGACATCAGCAAGATTACCATAGGGCATTTCACCATGGGGATTACTGAGCTACAGCTCTCCCACAGGTGTATTTCACAGTGGATGACCTCAGCAGGCTTGTCATGATACTGCTATGAAGAGGGCAGTGTGTGCATGGGCTGTAACACATTCACGTAGGGGTTGTCATGCCGCATGCGGGCACACACGGGGGTCATATGCCACAGGTACCTGTATACAGCTACTAGGTGACTACTTCCTTGTACAGTCATGTTGCACAGCTGGCACGTGCAACACATCGTCATGCTGACAGAAACTGGTGGCTAGTATCTGCAGTGAGTGACACCTGCACCTCATGTGTTTGGGGCCCTTTGGCTGTGTGCTGGGTGGGACAGGCCCAGATGGCTCCTTGTCATGGTCACCCTCTTCAACACATCTATGTCCGTCTACCTGTGGCTTATTATAGTGTGTTGTCTGTACATATATGTCTGTATTCCTATCCACTGTGTGTGTGCAAGGCAGGAGTGGTTCATGCTGACATGTGGCTGCACTAAGAACTGCAACTGCCAGATATGTCTGGTACACTGGTGTTTGCTGGCATGGCCTTCATGTGTTTAAGTGTGTGAGCATGCTCAGTATGGCCTTTCAGTATGTTGTTGACTGACATTGCCTTCATTCCTCTAAGTGACTAGCAAAACCAAAAAGACACACTTGAGAAAAACAAAAGGAATGCTCAGCAGTAGTTCCAGTCAACAAAGCCTTAACGCAAATTTATTATAAACCAAATTAAATAGCGTTTTCGCTACTAAAATCAATGTAGCTTCTTCAGAGGCTATAAAACACAGTAAAAGCCAACCACAATTTATACTGTGGCCTCATTCAATTCAGCTGTAATGCATGAAATACATCACTTCCTTGTAGGACCAAACATGGTATGTTTAAAACTATACGAAATAAATTCGAAATTAAAAAATTAAAATAGTAATAGTAAATGTACTTGTGTATACAAGTACGTACAGTAAATACAAAATGTACAAAATACCTACTAACTCTAAATCTTGTTAATTTACTAACTCAAAATACAAAACTGTACATAAATAAATATATAAAAAGAATAAATGCTGTTTTTAAATTGTGCATTTTATACATATATATATATATTTTTATGTTATTATATTTTTGTGTTTTAATGTGCATTCTAAAACTACATTAGAGAAAAACAACTGGTTTAATGCCAACAGTGAAAAACACCACATGGATAAATTATCAGCGTAAAAAAGACCTATATTTTAGCACAGGGGCTATATTGCAGCTCTCATTTAACCCTGGCAGATTGAAGGCATCCAGTTTTAATTGCCATTGCAGTTCCAAAATCTCTAATAAAAGAGAAATAGGTCCTCCCCTCACTGATTTTTGCTTGCAATCTATACCCATGAAAACAAAATTATGCCCAGGGTTTGATGCAACATGCTTTGCAAGTGCATTTTCTGTCTTGTTATTCCTGATAGCATATGTATGACATCTATGTCCGTCTACCTGTGGCTTATTATAGTGTGTTGTCTGTACATATATGTCTGTATTCCTATCCACTGTGTGTGTGCAAGGCAGGAGTGGTTCATGCTGACATGTGGCTGCACTAAGAACTGCAACTGCCAGATATGTCTGGTACACTGGTGTTTGCTGGCATGGCCTTCATGTGTTTAAGTGTGTGAGCATGCTCAGTATGGCCTTTCAGTATGTTGTTGACTGACATTGCCTTCATTCCTCTAAGTGTGTGAGCATGCCCAGTATGGCGATCTATATTGCATGTGTGGATCAAGTCCAGGTAGTTTGTACTGCAGTGCTGACCTTTGTGTTGTACACCGACAGGTAGCGTGCTGTATCTGAGGGGTATCTATCAGTCATTTGGCATTGACTGTTGCTACATTTCTGCATGACAGGGGGGGACACCTGACTGTTTCTACATTTCTACACAGGGGTGGGGGGGCACACCTGACTGTTACTATAAGTGTACATAGGATGGTGAAGCACACCTTGCACATTTACACATTTGCTAGGACTGCACTGGAAAGTCGGGTACACCATTTCAGTCTGTAGTCTTACCTATCATGCTGGCTAAAGGCATACCAGTGTACTACAGATCTTAGCTTTCACTACTTACATATTAGTTTCTGACTTCCTAGCCTTCACAACTTACATCCATCTGGCTGGCCTGCTGTAGTCTGTCTGTGTAAGACTGGGGTAGGGGTTACCCATGAGGCTTATTCAGAGGCCATAGTACAGCATTTGTTTGTGTTTGTCTACACCTATCCTGCTGGCTGTGACTGTTGTTGGGTATGTGCCCCCCCCAACTGGCATGTGTGAGTCACTTACCCTGTGGGTGTCCCAGTATTGAGGGTGGTGCTGTAGGGCTGCCTATGTTGGATGCACATAGTACACTCCCCATACATGGTTGAGGACAGGTAGTGCCATATTCAGCATCCCTTATACTGTATGTGCGAGTCGGAGAGTGGTGTCATTCCCTGGGTCCCTACTGTGCCAGTACATGTGCTATGCATTGCCTCTTTGCCAAGGCCAGGGCATACTGGGCATGCCTCCTTCTGTCTACTGGGGCAGGCTCAGGTTTTTCCTCCTCTGAGTCACTCTGCACCTGTGCAGGTCTTGGCACTGGTGGGGGGGCTGTGTAGCCCTGCACCATGCTGTTCCTGCTGCAGCTGTTTCCGCAGGATCATATTGTGTAGCATGGCACATACAAGGACAATCTGGGTACATGTAGTTGGTGAGTACTGCAAGGCACCACTGGATGTGTCCAGGCACCGGAACCGTGACTTGAGCATCCCAAACACATGCTCTATTATGATTTGTGTTTGTGCGTGTGCCTCATTATGGAGTTCTTGTTCGGGTGTGTGTGCATTTCTGATGGGTGTCATCAGCTATGGCTCCAGTGTGTATCCAGCATCCCCTACTAGGTGACTGTGTGGGATGTCCCCATTGGCAAATGTCTGGTACAGCTGCGTCAGATGCCAGATGTGAGAATCATGGTAGCTTCCAGGACAGCCAGCACACACATTCATTATTATGCCCTGGGCATCACACATGACCTGGCAGTTGATGGAGGGGAAGCCCTTGCGGTTGATGTAGACCCTACCCCGCTCACCTGGTGGTGCTTTAATGCATATGTGCATGCAGTCTATTGCAGCCACTACCTCAGGGTATTCTGCTATTTGTTGGAAGAGATGCATATTGCTGGCTAATGCCTCACGGATGATGGGGAAATATACATGCTCACCGACATTTGCTGACATGGCATCCAGGAACTGGTGGAGTACCCTGGATGCTGATGCCTGTGAAATCCCCATCATATCCCCAGTTGGCCTTTGGAAGATACCTGTAGCTAGTATTCTTAGGCCTACACATACCTTGGTATCCACTGGGATGGGTTCCCCTCTGTTAGTTCTGTGTGTCAGGCATGGCCGGCACAGCTCAACAATTAGCAGTAGGAGGTCCCTGTCCACCCTATAGTGCTCCACTATCTCCAGCTCATGTAGCCCTTGGTAGGTTACCCTGGGTCTGTACACTCTTTCCTGTCTCCTCACTGTGGGTTGCTCAGCAGCATTCACATCCTTACCACCCTCAGCCTCTTGCACATGCTTGTTTATGATAGCAAAAGCAGCACCTAACATTTTTTCTCTTGCTCTTATTTTGTAAAATGTCCCCGTCTGTATACACCGGAGGTGCAGGCTTTTGGGAATAACAAGGGGGAAGGTGTTTGCATAGTTTATAGTGGTGTACTGTGCTGGGCTGGTCTGCTGCCTGTATAATTGGCTGCTTCTGATACATTTCACCTGTCAGCTAAGCTAGTTCTCCTTGATTACCTTCCTATGGCTGTTTTCCCTTCACATTGCCTCCCTGTTTAGGCCCGTGTGCGCTCCACACAAACAGAGTGCTCAAATGTGCACAGAGCTTCTTTTTCCTGGTTTAACTTCCTTTTTCTTCCTATAAAACCTGGTGTGCGGCACGCACACCCGCTTACACTTTGTAAAGAGTGCTAGGCAGGTTTAGACACACCCCTAGCTTAGCTGTGTTAAGCTAGGAGCAATCCTGAGCCAGAGGTCTCCACTCCACTTATAGTATGCCTGACACACACCCCATGATGTCACCTTTATCCTAGTCTTGCACCCAGCTATTAATACTCTTACACTCTTGGAACCTGCCTCACACCCTGGGAAAATCTTGGATTCACTAACCTTTCCCTCATTTGCATAGAATTGCCTGCTAATGCATAGTAACATGTCCCACACTGAGCCTCCCCCCTTAGCAACCATTACTCACTGGCCAGGTTGTCTTCTGCCTGCCATTGACTTACATGGCAGAATGCTGATTTTAGTTAGAATGCTTATTTTAGGTTTATTTTATTATTTACCCCCTGATCCCGTTTGCACGTTGCTGCCCTATGCTTAAACAGGCGAGATCTGCGAATAAAAATTAAAGGTTGTTTATTTGTTTTTTCTAAAAGTTTGCAATGCCAATGGCCTTCTACTTGGCCATTGGCGTGCTTCCTCAATGATATGCAGCCTTTATTTGGAGCTGTCATAGCTCCGTTTTGTAGTTTGCAGAAATGTACTCGGTTACTAACCGAGTACATTTCTGCATCCTGCACGGACAGCTGCCAGCTTCCTGGATCACATATTACCCTCATTTGCATGGTTTTCACCTGCAAATGAGGGTAATTTGCATACAGGAGCTCAGTCCGTGCAAGATTAGTCTAAGAGCTCATGTGCACATCCCGGGAGCTTGTTCCTGGATCGCACATCGGCCATATTGCCGAAAATAGCTCTTAGACTAATCCTGCACGCTATAACTGACTTCATAAATACAGAAGTATGTTTTACACCAGTAAAATGGTTGGGAAGTGAAAATGAAAGCAATAAAAATTATTTTATTGAAAGATACTGCTTTTGATTTAGACATTTAATTAATTTATTTATTTACTGATCTTCCCACTGAAGTTTTTATGTATGGGTTCATACACGTGTGTGTGTGTGTGTGTGTGTGTGTGTGTGTGTGTGTGTATGTTTGTGCATCCCGACCATAAGAACATGGTGTTCTATTAATGTTTAGTGATGAAGATTTAAACTTCTAAAAAGATGGCAGGGATACTGTAATTGCATCCATCTTTATATATATATATATATATATATATATATATATATATATATATATATATATATATATATACATATTATTTTTTTTAACTGCAGGAGTTATATTTGTAATAATTTTATCATCTGTATTTTTGCATTTTTGTTCTCCAGACTGAATATTATGCCTTTGTTTAAAAGGAGCCACAAAAATGCTGTAGCCTTTAAGTTTTTGTAGTACTTGTTCACTGGATACCTGCATTGAGTGGACTGACAGTTGCAGCACTGAGTGCTGTTGTTGACAGTACTTGTTCACTGGATACCTGCATTGAGTGGACTGACAGTTGCAGCACTGACTGCTGTTGTTGACAGTACTTGTTCACTGGATACCTGCATTGAGTGGACTGACGGTTGCAGCACTGACTGCTGTTGTTGACAGTACTTGTTCACTGGATACCTGCATTGAGTGGACTGACAGTTGCAGCACTGACTGCTGTTGTTGACAGTACTTGTTCACTGGATACCTGCATTGAGTGGACTGATGGTTGCAGCACTGACTGCTGTTTTTGATGGTACTTGTTCACTGGATACCTGCATTGAGTGGACTGATGGTTGCAGCACTGACTGCTGTTGTTGACAGTACTTGTTCACTGGATACCTGCATTGAGTGGACTGATGGTTGCAGCACTGACTGCTGTTGTTGACAGTACTTGTTCACTGGATACCTGCATTGAGTGGACTGACGGTTGCAGCACTAACTGATGTTGTTGCTGGTACTTGTTCACTGGATACCTGCATTGAGTGGACTGACAGTTGCAGCACTGAGTGCTGTTGTTGACAGTACTTGTTCACTGGATACCTGCATTGAGTGGACTGACGGCTGCAGCACTAACTGCTGTTGTTGATGGTACTTGTTCACTGGATACCTGCATTGAGTGGACTGATGGTTGCAGCACTAACTGCTGTTGTTGCTGGTACTTGTTCACTGGATACCTGCATTGAGTGGACTGACAGTTGCAGCACTGACTGCTGTTGTTGACAGTACTTGTTCACTGGATACCTGCATTGAGTGGACTGACAGTTGCAGCACTGACTGCTGTTGTTGACAGTACTTGTTCACTGGATACCTGCATTGAGTGGACTAATAGTTGCAGCACTCACTGCTGTTGTTGACAGTACTTGTTCACTGGATACCTGCATTGAGTGGACTAATAGTTGCAGCACTCACTGCTGTTGTTGACAGTACTTGTTCACTGGATACCTACTTTGAGTGGACTGACGGTTGCAGCACTAACTGCTGTTGTTGCTGGTACTTGTTCACTGGATACCTGTACTGAGTGGAATGACTGCTGCAGCACTGATTGCTGTTATTGATTATAACTACCATCCTGCAGCATTCATTTCTGTTACTGGGGTTTCCTGCTCCCTAGTATTAGTGTTACACATACAGTATACATTGCAAACAATGAAGCTTGGAACTTGGACATATTAGCCTCTGCAGTTGGAAAGTTCTTCCTGGCCAGTGGTTGACATTGTCTTTTTCTCCTAATTTGAATGTTTACTGGAACATTTAGATGTTTAATCTGTCTTTTTACTCAGGACTGTTTGTCTGTTTACTGCTTATTGTCTTGGAGAAAGGAAGTACTGTTGGCAACATTCCCTTCTTTGACCCCTTTCATTCTAAACTCAGATTTGTGTTTGGTGGTGGTGAGATGAACCTAGTTTAGCACAAATCTTTAGAAATGTAGTTTTTGCTTTGTCTTCTTTTGGGTTTTTGTTTGCACATTGTTGTATTCCTTGCTTGTCTTTGTTTTAGTTAATGATTGTTGTCTATTTTAGTTGACAGCTGGAAGCTTCTTTTGAATATCTGTGATTCCAATGAGGATGTCAATGTTTTTGTGTTTCTATCACCAGTCAGCAAGTGATGCACTAATAAAGAAGATGCAAAATCTTCCCAGGCTTGTAATCTTTTTTTTTTTTTTTTTTTTTGTGGTTCTAAACATTTCCAGCATACTAGTTTCTGGTTTAGGTTTATCTTTAGTGGTATCCAGTACTAACTTTTCCAGGATACTAGTCTATAGTTTGTTTTTTTCTTTAATGGAATTCAATATTATTGGATATTTTGACTTTCCTTATTTAGCAGAAGGAGTGTTTTCTTTTTTACTGGAGCAGACTTTCATCTAATTTACTTTCACTTATAATACCTTACTGGCACTTCTTTACATTGTAATAGCATCATTTTGACTACCAGATAATTTATGTTCTTTTGGGTTATTATAATACGTAGCTGTATTTTGAATAGTTTTCCATCCTCATCTCAGAGTCATATGTTTACACCTTCATTATTACAGTTTTGGGTGAACACTTATACCACATGCTGATACAGAACTTCTGTTGCTGCTTAAACATTTCCTACCATTTAAATGAGTTTTTATTTATCACAAGGTTATGAGCACTGGTCCCCTATTGAAAACTTTGTGGCTAATGGTTTCATCTGTAATTTTTTTTCATATTGTTAGGCTGTGCTAGCTGAGATCCAACTTCCTTCTTAGCTTCTTGTGATATAGTCTATATTAATTGTAACAGTTTTGGCTTTAATGTGAACTGGCTGTCAACTAACAAGATGGGGGGGTGGGGGTCTTAATGATGTGACTTTAAATGAGTGTGTCTTCAGCCACTGTCTCTGAGGCTACATGATATAATAGCTATTTTTATTAATTTTGCAGTTCTCACTTTTTGAAATTATTTGAGTGGCATCTTAATTAACTGCTATTTATTAATACAATTTGATTTTCATCTTGTGTTTGTATAACTCTGAGCACTCTGTTGTGGAAGGATGGGAATCTCCTATCACTGGAACCTCCTGCTTGCCATCTCACTCCTTTAGATCACATGGCCTCCCTCAGTAGTAGAAGACTGAGAACTGTCAAGAGTCAGTGGACAGGTGCAGAACATGGGTTGTTGTCTGCTTCTTATCACTTAGGATGCTGTACTGAGCACCTGGATGGATGAAAATTCCAGTCTACATCTTGAGGCATCCATTCTCCTAGTTTTCATGGTAATTTGTAAGCAAAGATGGGGTGATATTGGGAGGTACAGTTTGTTTTTCCACCACTTTATAGTTTACCCAGTTTGAAGCTGAGAGGTCTAAGTCCTTTGACTACATCCTTGGAGCAGGACTGAATTACAGATTCCTCATGGTTTATTATCCACAAGGTTAGCTAGGGATATTTCTTGGAGAATGCTCTGATTTTCTCCCTAATTATATCAGTTTTCTACAAGGATGATCTTGGATGACTTAAATGTATGTGTCAATGATGACCGTAATGAACTTGCCAAAGAGCTCCTCACTTTTCTAGGGAGCTTTAGTTTCACTCGGCTAGTTACCATTGCTGTCTATAAATCTGATTGCTCACTGAACTTGGTTTTACAGCTTTGCCTCGATTCTAGGTAGTAGGTGATAGAACCAATCTACTGGACTTACCTTTACCTAGGGCACTTAAAGCTGGGAATCTCCAAACATTGAACTGGTCCACTGTTATGACCTATAGACTTTTAATCAAGAGATTATCAGCCCTATACTGGACAATTTTTACAGAAGGTCAATGTAGATGACCCAGATTCACTGGTAGTTGCCTACATCTGTTGCTTTGAGTTCTCTTGCCCTAGTCTGCATACATCCCTGGCCTGTGGCTCAGTGGTATCCCAGGCAGAGCCACTAGTTAAAGTTATTATGAAAACAGGGATGAAGCTTGGATCTTAGATGACAGATGCCTATGCTGTATACTAGAGGAGAATCTTACATAAGAGCATAGGTTTATGGGAAATACAAGGCAACAGAGTCTTGTAACCATTACACTTGACAATACTAAGACCATACCTCCTTTTTCAAGGAGGGCTAGACCAGTCATGTCAGGGATGAATTTATGAATATTGATGCAGTTGTTCAGTTCCTGTTTGAAGGAAGATAATGTATCACACTACTTAATTTGCAGTGGGAATCTATTCCAGAGGTGAGGAAGGTGCTGTGTTATGAAATTATTTCTCCACCATATTTTATTACTTGTTGATGACGATTTAGATCCCTGGTTCTGGTATTTGTGGGACTATGTGATTTGTGGAGATACAAGAGATTCCAGACCACTGAATGCCTAAGGCACAGAAGGCAAGGTATAGATGTCCCCTCAGAAGTCTATAAGATACTGAATAAAGGGACAGTACTTCCAGTCCTTTCTTGTGGCTTATGTTTTTTACGATAGTGATCTTGTTAGTCAGGAACTTAAGGGGAGTTTCTAGTTGACTGATATATATACTGAAATATATCCCAAAGGTGGCACTATATTCAATAAATGATCACTTGAATGTTGAATATAAAGGGAGAATAACATCTTTTGACCTGGATGATATTCCTTTGGCAATTAACTGTGCTAAGTTGAAGGACTTTCTGACTACTGTCATTACATGATGATCAAGGCAGAGACAGAATTATCAACCCATGTTTCAAGGTCTTTAACAACACTCTCATTTAATTTTGTAGTGTTGTGTTGTCAATGTTGTATGCTGGGGGGAGGGGGCTGTCTACTAAATGTGACAATATTGCACTTCTTAGCAGTTAAACTGTACCCTTTTAAATACACCAGGTATTTATGAGAGTAAGTTCTTGCTTAGGTATCAGAGGGGGAATTGAAAATGATTCCCAATTTACAGCTGTCTGCAAATGTGGTTAGTCAGAGATCTTGATTCCTGATCTGGAGATCTGAAAAGGAAATGCTGAACAAAATATGTCCCAACACTGAGCACCCTGTGGCACACCACTGGACACCTTCATACTCTTTGATGAGTTACCTGCTGCCCACACCATATGGTTTTCTCTTCTGAGTGATTTGCTGTCCATATTACCATGTAAGGATTTATTAAACCTGCCAAGTATGATAACAATGCTGATGATGTCAAAAGCTGAGGCCAAGTCAAGATAAACTGTGTGAAAACCGCATGACCACTGTCAACAGCCTGGTTTACCCTTTCAAAGCAGTTAACTAGATTAATTAGTCAGGAGGTGCCCTTGACAAAGCCAAACTGATGCAAGTCTACCCTAATGATATTTTTAATACAGTAGTTTCTCAGGTCAGTTATAATATTTTCCATGACTTTGCTAATAAGACTCTCCAGGTTGATAAACCTATAATTCCTATGGCCAGTGGCGGAGTCACCTTTGTTGAGTGGCATCACTACTACAGTACTCCCAACCTCAAGTATGAAGCCAGTGGTTAAACTCAGGATAAATAGCTTAAGGAAGTGACTCTGCCAGGGCTTGTTTAGCACTGATTATTAACTAACCATGTATATTATCAGGTCACACATAGGAGGTACTTTCAAACTTGGAGACCACCTTCACCATATGTGATGATGTTGGAGATTCAGAGATAAGTTGGCTTTGGATAGTCATTTCTGGGGTAAAATTGCAACTGAATTTGTTTGCTAGTATGCTGGCAATGTCTTATCGGATCACAGTAGATGATGCCATTATGAATAAATTCAGAGGGATGCTAGGTCTTATTGCTTAGTTTCCTAATATAGCTAAAGAAGGATTTGTAATTTTCTTTAGCTTTATATGTTAACCTAAGTTCATGGGCTGCTTGACTTAATAGTATTTTTCAAATCTTTCTTTACTTTTCTGATCTTATCCGTTATATGAGGATCTTCTGATCTGGTGTACACTTTAAGGAGTTTTTTTTTCTTTTATTGCAGTTTATTTATATTGGTGGACCAGCAGTGTAGTTTGTTTTTAAATTTCCTGTTATATATAGATCTGGTTGGTACTGCCTGTGATGAAAGGAGATACTGCCAGCACAGCTAGCTGGAATTTTCTAAATAATTATACGTCATTTGTGAATATCAAACTAATTTATATACATGCTTGTTTTAAAAATGTATTAGAACTGTATGTCATGTGCATATCAAACTGTTCTATGCTGAAAAGGTATTTGTAAAGTGCTGTGTTTAAAGTGGATCCATAGTGTGTCCTACTGGAAGAGAACAGAAATGTACATGCACTATTGTAACTGTTTTAAATGTATTTTAACAGGAGAAACTAGAGGGTTAACCTCAGTCTAGAAAACTTTAGAAAAATATCTGAAATTAAATTACTTTATAGGCTAGGCCATAAGGACAGGTTTCAATGCAGACAGAGACACACAAAGTCTGTACTAGGAAGCTTTCTGTATTGTTCTTTGAGTAAACTAATTTTGAAGCATGAAGGAATGCAATTGTTTTATGACTTACAGCATCTGTCAAAGATATGAGCAAAAGCCCTTGTCTCTGTATTTTTACAGGTAGATGCTAAATACTGCCATCTTCCAGCAGTGAGGTTTTTGCATGAGAAATAGAAGTCAGATGACCAGAAATTATGTAATTCTGCAAGCTAGCCCAGCAGTAATATTTTAGATATTATTTTGAGAGGTCTCTCATGTTGACAGAACACTCTATATTCTGTCTTGGACCTGACAACAGCTAGAAGATCCATTCACCACATCTGCCTTGCTCTACTGAAGTAAGTTTCTAGGGAACCATAGCTCTCAGCCTTCAGTCTCTAAAATGAGGAACACTAGCCCTCATAAAGTGGAACAAATGGGCAAAATGTGGAACACATACTAATGGCTTACTAACAACTTCAACTAGGAATGTCATAGGATGGTTAAACTATGCTGGTTTTACTTATAAAGAAGATATGTTAATTAATTAATAGGATTAATTTCTATTTACAATGGATTTCACTAAAAAAATTCCAAACACTGAATGTGTGACAGAGTCTTTCAATGTGGAACATTTGAGGAACTTGGAGGAACATGAACTTTTTAAGACCCCAAATGAGGTACGTTCCTCATAATGAGGTACACTTGAGCGGTATGTAGGGAACAGTATAACCCTCTTAGATACAGTCAGGAATATAGTGAAGCTTATTTTAGATGTTGTTGCTGTGTCTTTCGGCTTTTCCCGGTTAGGGGTCGCCACAGCTGAACTCTGGTCCGCTAATGATTGGCAGTAGATTTTTACATGCCGAGTTGCCGGCCCTGACGCACAACCTTCAACGAAGGCATGCCCATTCACGCATGTCTCTACACAGAAGACGCTCTAGCTGAGAATCAAACAGGACGTCTTACTGTGAGGCGACAATGCTACCGCAGCACCACCACTGCAGTAGTGAAGCTTACTTTAGATATTTTTCTTTATTTGTCTGAGCCTGTCCTGCAATGTTGTTCTAAATATTTCATGTGATTTTGAACTCTGATGTCACTGTGAATATATACTGGGTATTTTCTTGTTTTTTTATTATTTATTATTAAATATATTTAAACCTTTCACTGTGGCTGATCTGTGTAGAGATATTTAAGTTTTGAAAGTACTTGCATATTTATTTGGTGGTGCTGTGTGGGCAACTCCTAAGAGTCTTGCTCTTGGTCAAACTACCCTTTATATTAACATTAATATTACACAGTAAAACTAGTCACCCTTTGTTAAGGGCCTTAAAGTAGCTGTTGAGGAGTGACTGGTGGCAGTGGAAACTACCTTATAGTCTAGGCAGAAGGGAGCATAGCTAGTAAACCTGTGCCAACCTTTCCCAGGTGTGTGTGTGTGCATAAATCAAACCTCAAACAGTGTGTGTGTGTGTGTGTGTGTGTGTGTGTGTGTGTGTGTGCGTGTGTGTGTGTGTGTGTGTGTGTGTGTGTGTGTGTGTGTGTGTGTGTGTGTGTGTGTGTGTGTGTGTGTGTGTGTGTGTGTGTGTGTGTGTGAGCTACTTGGGCAGGGACACGAAGCACTGGTTGGACAGAGAGGGTGCTAAGGGTCTTGGCTAGGTCACACAGTTGAGATCTTAACTCTAGGGTTATGCCAGTGAGGAGTCTTATGAGGGATCTGAAGAAATGTAGAGAAACTGTACTGACTGTGGTCTTTGTGTGCTCTTAAGGGAAATTGTACTTGATGAAGAGAGCTGCATCTGGAAATCCTGTGTGTGTACTTATCATCCTCTCAGTGAATGTTCCCCCCACAGGTGCCAGTGCTAAGGATTGAGGTGCGTTGATTACTAGTCCAGTGGTGGGCCATCCCACTGCCAGATCTATACCTTTATGTAAGTGGGTGTAGAAGTGCTTTGTGAAGCTGCCTGCTGTGTCATTGTCTGGGGTGATGCTGCTATAAGTGAAATTTATTCAAGGAATTTGATGGCCTTAGTACTTATGAAATCCTTGCATTCTGAGATATTTGTTTTAGTGGATTCAAAGAGTCTGATGGTTAAGGTCCCTAATTCATGATCCAATGTAACCAGGGAAAGTGGTACCAGTGGAACAGTGCATGAAGAAGCTATATTTATAAAGACTAGGTCAAGAATATTGCATCCTCTTCTTGGTTTGTCAACATTTTGATCCAGGCAGGTTTTTGTTTATTAAATCTAAGAACTGTTGGGCATATCCTACATTGAATGTATGTTTACTTAAATTTATTGAAGGTTAGTGAAAGTATCCTAGAATTTTTAAAAGGAATTCATCAAGTGCATTTAGGAACTTTACATGATTTTTCAATGGACATAAAGGGTGTCTTGTAATATACTATAAGCTTATAGTTGGTTTTGTTTAGTGTGGAGTTCAATGAGTTCCATTTGTGGGTCACTGTGGATCTGTCCATAGGTGATATGGTCCCTACCAAATATGAAGGGACCACCATAATTGCCACCAGGTTTGATTGCATGGTAGGTTCAAAATGCAGGTATAATGCTGCCTATACATTTAAACCAGGTTTCAGTAATTGCACATATATGGATATGTTCCAAATGCATACGATGTCTGGCAGTTTGTTATTGAGATTTCTGGCATTGAACAGAGCACCTTTAATGATATCCTTTTTGGATTTGGTATCTTAGCTACACTGAAATGTCAGTTAGGTGGATTCTGCCTAAAACAGTCAATGTGGGCTCAGCAAAGCCTTAAACCATTATGCAGAAGCCTTGGAATGAAAGGTGCAGTCCATCCTCTGCAAAGCAAGTAGGACTCTTAAGCATCTCCTCCTATACTAACACATAGTTGATCCCCCCCAAAAAATATACCAAACTATTCAGCTAATTTTTGAACGCAATTTCCTTTTCTTTGTTCCTAGGCATCATTCTTGGTTAAGCGTGTGTGTGTGTGTGTGTGTGTGTGTGGGGGGGGGGTAATGGCATCATTTGTGTTTAGTAACTGTGGTATCAAATTCTCCAGCTGCACACCTTTAAGTGGTGAGTAGGTTTTGCAGAAGAGTCTGCTTTGCCACTGGGAAAGTTTTTCCTTCAGATATGTGCAAGGAAGTTGCAAACTTCTTTTTGGATAAGTTGCCAATATAAGGCCTTTCATCTTTGCTGATTCACCCATTCAGCTTTATGATGGCTATTTCATTGTTTCACCAGAATTGTATTTATCTGAGTTTATTTATACAGTTTATGATGAGGTCAAGATGATTGTTTCATCTACATAACCTAGTTATTGGGGTTTGGAACATGGGCTTCGAAGACTGACAATTTCTTGCCTCATGTCACTACTACCAACCATTTTCCAGATTGTTAGATCAGTGTGGAGGAACTAAAGTGTGTTTCCTTTTTTGTTAAAAGAGGTCACACTCACCCCATTTCTAAAAAAGCAAATGCTTGCTCCTAACCATTTGGAAAGTTATTATCCTGTTTTTAACTTCCGATTTATTGAGTAAGTTATCAGAATGGTAGTTTATGCCCAGAAATATTCTTATCTTATGCCTCATGGCCATTTAGACCATTTTCATTTCCAATTCTACACCTAGACAACGCAGAGACACTGCTTTATTTCAGTAGTCAATGACCTGGTGATGGTGAAGGATGAAAGTCTGTATTTTATCTTGGTTTTCCATGATCTCTTAGTGGTTTTGACACCATGGATAATGGGGGTCCTCTTGGAATACCTGAAATATTATCATGGTTTCACAGTCAGTTTGCTTAAGTGTTTTTCTTTCTTACCTTTTGGGTTGTTCCTAGGTGGTGGTGTCTGGGGTAACTCCTCTGACTCTGTCGCTATGGAATGTAGGGGGTATTTCAAGGCTCCATTGTAGTTATGTTATTATTCACAGTGCACATGATTTCTCTGATGTAACTCCTTATGGGGAGATGAATTTGAATCATTTGCTGACAGTAACTAGCTGGTCCTTGTAGAAAGTATATAACCTTTGTGACTACTTATATTTATTTGGTGACACTGTGTGGGCCACTCCAGAAGGCCTAGCCATCTTGGTGAACTACTAGGCAGAAGGAGGAATAGCTAGTAAACCTGTGCTAGATTTTCCCAGGTGTATATAAGTGTGTGTGTGTGTGTGTGTGTGTGTGTGTGTGTGTGTGTGTGTGTGTGTGTGTGTGTGTGTGTGTGTGTGTGTAAATCAATCTCTCGGTGTGTGTGTGTGTCAGTTACTTGGGGCAGGGACATGAAGCACTGCGTTCACAGAGAGGGTGCTAGAGGACTTGGCTTGGACACTCGGCTGAGGACTTAACAGTAAAGCTATACCAGTAGGGGGTCTTATTCGGGACCTGGAGGGAGACAGATATAGAGACATCCAGAGACTAGGGTGAATGTGTTCCCTGTGTGCTAAGGGAAATTGTACGTGATGCAGAGAGGTCTTCATCTAGAAATACTGAGTGTATCCATTTATATTCCAAGTGCACGTCCCTCTGCAGTGTCAGTGGTGAGGATTCAGGCTCCTTGATTACTGGCCCAGTATGGGGATGACACATATTGGTGGCCATCACATATTGGTAGCAGTGGTGGATGTCACATACAGTTTATTGCTTCTTTTTCATTATGTACTGGACTGGATGGTGCAGTGGTGCAGCGGTAGCGTTGTTGCCTCACAGAGTCTCTTCTGTGCGGAGTCTACATGTCCTCCCTGCATTCGTGTGGGTTTCCTCTAGGTACTCCAGTTTCCTCCCACATTTCAAAGACATGCGTCTGGAGCATTTCTCCCCAGGCCTCTGCTGAAAATTGGCTTTGTCCCAAGTCGGACATTCCTGGTAAACAAATGTTAAATAAATAAAATAAAATAAATAAATGTATGAGACTTTCAAGTGTATTAACAACATATTCATATCATGTATGTCAAGCCTCTAATAATGAAGCTCTAAACATTTATATATATATATATATATATATATATATATATATATATATATATATGTGTGTAGATATATATATATATATATATGTGTGTGTGTGTGTATGTGTGTGTGTGTGTGTGTGTGTGTGTGTGTGTGTGTGTGTGTGTGTGTGTGTGTGTGTGTGTTTTTATTTATTTTACCACTCGACAACTACTATCAAATTTCAAATTATTGCTTTCAAATATATTTACTTATAAATGTTTTCAAAGGTATTTCACAATATCTGTAACATTATAATTGTTTTCCTTCTTCAATGCCAGTACATATATCTAACTATAGTTGCAGTGAAATTTGAGCTAATGCTAATGCATATTTAAAAGGTTCCACTTTTAATTAAAATTAACATTGTAAAGCTGAATGTCAGTCAAAGTCTCTGAACATGAAAAGCTCTTGTTAAGATGGGAATTCCAACTGAACTCTAGCTGTTAACCAGAGAAAGTTTCATGTGTTCTAAATAAAGTAATAAAAAGCTCAAGCTATGGAGAGAGAGAGACTTCATATCTGACTACCACAAAAGCACCTCACATAGGAACAACCCATTAGTCACAACAATCTTCTATGTATTGAGACTATTTCAAAGCCATTAGAAACCTAACAATCTCTCCACTGCTAAACATCAAAACACACATCCATAGCAACTGCAATCACTCTCCCTCCCCCAAGCCAGCACGTCATAAATCATTCTATTAAATGGAACAGCAACATGTTATCTAAATCTGGGTCTATATTACTTCGCTGAAGTCACGCTTCAGCGAACACACATTCATCGACCCATATTCAGCGAAACTCACTTCTGTGATTCGCAGAATACTCCCAGGAGTAAGAAGAAAAGGCTAAAGTTGTGCTGTGAGGCAAGCATTTATTTGTCCTGTGAGTATTCAGCAAATAGCAGAAATGATTTTTGCTGAATACAGGTCTATGACAACCATGCCCTGGCCCAGCAATCAAGGAGCCTCAATCCTCACCAATAACACCAGGGAGGTTGTCTCCTAGAAGAGAGGAAAGGATAACTAATACACACAATAAAGTATAATTTCCCTTAAGTGCACACATAGATCATAGTCAGTCTGGGGCTGGTTGCTCCCTTGCTCACCAGGTCCCCAATAAGACTCCCCACTGGCACAGCTATAGGGTCCAGGTCTCAGCCTAGCTGGGCAAGCTAAAACCTTCAGTACCCTCTCTGTCCAACCAGTGTTTTGTGTCCCTGCCAAGTAGCTGACACACCACACACACACACACACACACACACACACACACACACACACACACACACGCACACACTTTGAGATAAATATTTATACAACTTCACAGACACTCCTGGGAAAGGCTGACACAGATTCTCCAGCTGTGCCCCTTTACCCAGACCATACGGTAGTAATCCTTGCCACCACCCAACTAATAATATCAGCTACTAAAAGGCCCTTAAAAGGGTTTCCAATTATTACTGTGCAATATTAGTATCCAATGGTAATGTGACTATTCAGTCTAGGCTTATTGGAAGAGCTTAGACAGTAAACTCTATAAATATGTAATGTACTCTAAAGCATACTTTATCTCTACATAAACCAGCCACAGGTAGAAGTCTTTAAAAATATTTAATAATAAATAATTAAAACACAAGACAAAACTACTACACCACAGAGATATCTAAGAGTTCAGAGATCACACAGAAACCTAAAATAATACAATAGGACAGGTCTGATTTCAAAGAAAAATACCTAACTAATCTTTACTAGTTTTAACTATTCCTACAAGAAATCACAGTGCTAAAAACTTACATGTGAGCTTTGGCAAAGTGCTGATTTAAATATCCAAGATCAAAATGCTTCCAGTCTCTTGTGAGAAATAGTATTTAAACATTACTAACAAACATGTCCCTAAGGCCCTCCCAAATTACATCATTTTTGACACTTAGGTTTTCCCAGTATTCATATTGCATCATCTTAACACCTGGTCTGAGTTCTCAGGCCACAAACTGCATTATTTAGCAATCTAATACCTGCTTAGAAACTTATAACAATAGAAGACATTTCACATGTATATTCTAACAGAAACCAGAGCAATAAAGCACATTCCACATCTAAATTCTGGTAATAAACTTTAGCCTTAAAACAATGGGCATGAAACCTTCATCCAGACACACTGGAGTCGAATTCTAACATGAAAGGGTCACAACATGCTTCACTGGGCCAGTAGAGTGCAATGTTGTCACATATTTTGCAGTTCCACATTTCACCGTATTCTTTTACACTCAAGAAACATGCCTGTATTTTACATTTATTTACAAATGCCAGAATTACATATCAAATTCTGTTTGACTAGGCTGGCAGCCTTTGCCCATCTCTCCTCAATCGTCACCCCCCCCCCCCGGGGAACTCAAGCAAGTTTTTCAAGTTCCCCTTGAGAAACATCGCTTGAGAGTGTCAGGTCTATCTGGGTGTACCTCACCCTATTCCCTGTCTTGAAAGCCCATCTGCATTGGCATTGCTACTCCCACTGTGATGCTGCACTGACATATATGCTTGCAACTCCAGACTCCATTTTAGCAACTTGGCATTTTGCTGACTGGCTCTGTTTAACCATACTAGAGGGTTGTGATCTGTCATCATAGTGAATTTTCTTCCATACAGATAAGGCTGAAGTTTTTGTAATGCCCACACTATGGCTAGGCATTAACTTTCTACAGCTGCATAGCATTCCTCCCTGGGTTGGAGCCTATGATTGATATAAACCACTGGGTGCTCCTCTCCCTCTGAAGAAATCTGGCTAAGTACAGCCCCCACCCCATAGTTTGAAGCATCCACCTGCACAACAAAGTCTTTGCTGTAGTCTGGACTGGCTAACACAGAGGGTCCTCCCAAAGCTTCCTTAAGTTTCTGAAATGCCTGCTCACATGCTGGGGTCCACATTACCTTATCTGGCCTATTCTTCCTTGTCAGATCTGTGAGGGGAGCAGCTATGGTATTATAATTGGGAACAAATCTTCTGTAGTATGTCTGTGTTCTAGGTAGGAGACCTCTGCCATTCCCACCTAACATTTGCTCGGCTTAATGGTCAACCCTGCCTCTGTAGTCTGCCCAGCACCTCCCTGACATGCCGAAGGTGCTCTTGCCAGGAATGGCTGTAGATAGCAATATCATACATGTAAGCAAGGGCAAACCCTCCTGCTCCTGCTAAGATATGATCTACCAGCCTCTGGAAAGTCGCTGGGGCATTCTTCATCCCAAAGGGCATCTTTGTGAATTCATACAAGCCAAAAGGTGTTACAAAGGCTGACTTCTCTCTAGCACTGGGAAATAGGGCACCTGTCAGTAACCCTTGGTAAGATCAATGGTTGTAAGATACTTAGCCCCACCCAGCTGCTCTAGGGCTTCATCTGTCCTAGGCTCGGGGTAAGCATCTGCCTCTGTGTGACTATTTAATTTTCTGTAATCCACACAGAACCTGGTGCTGCCATCCTTCTTTGGCACCAGTACCACTGGCAAGGCCCAGGGACTGTTGGACTCCTGAATCACCCCAAGTTCCAAAATCTCCTGTACCTCTTCCCTCAGAGTCTGTTTGACTCTCTCAGGTACCCTTTAAGGGGCATGCCTGATAGGCCTTTGAGGTCCTGTATCCACCTGGTGCTGCACCAGGTGGGTGCTCCCTGGTTTCCCGGTGAACATGCTCCCAACCTCCTGCAACACTGCTTGGATTTCATGAACCTGGGTAGGAGATAGATGCTGTGATATTGCTACCCCTTCCACCGAGGTGTCAGCCCAAGCCAAACTGAGGAGATCAGTCACAAGATCTCTCTCAGACTCCTCCTGCAATCCACTGCAAATGCTCAGCACAAGGGCCTCCCTATCATGGTAAGGTTTCATCATGTTAACATGGTACAATTTGTGCCCCTGCCATCTGTTTAGCACTTCCACCATGTAGTTAACATCACTTACCTTTCTTACCACCTTGTAGGGTTTCTCCCAAGCAGCTTGCAGCTTGTTGTGTCTGACAGGAATGAGAACCATCACCTGCTGCCCTACAGCATACTCTCTAGCTTGAGCATTCCTGTCATACCACACGTTTTTCTGTTGTTGGGCTTCTGCCAGGTTCTCCTGGGCCAACCCCATGAGTTTCCTGAGCCTTGTCTTGAGATTCAGGACATATGCCACAACAGACTCCATGTGAGACTCATACTCACCTTCCCATTCATCTCAAATTGAATCTAGAGGTCCCCTCACCCTATGCCCATACAGCAACTCAAAGGGGAAACAATCTGTGGATTCCTGGGGAACCTCTCTGTAAGTAAACAACAGATGGGGCAAATATTTGTCTGTCTTCCTCTTAAACTGATCTGCAAATGCCCATAGCATGTACTTGATTGTAGAGTTTAACCTCTCAACAAGACCATTAGTCTGGGGATGGTAAGGGGTGGTCTTCATGTGCTTCACCCCACAGGACTTCCACAGACAAGCCAGCAGGTCTGACATAAAATTGGCACCTCTGTCAGACAGTATTTCCTTTGGGAAACCTACCCTGCTGAAAATCTCTAGCAAAGCATTTGCCACCTTCTCTGACTCAATGGAGGACAAAGCCACTGCCTCAGGATATTGTGTAACATAATCCACTACCACAAGGATATACTTTTTCCCTGTGGACCTTGAGGTACTCAGAGGACCCACAATATCCATAGCTACCCTCTGAAATAGCCCCCTCAATCACAGACAAAGGCATCAAAGGAGCTCTCACCTTGTCTCCTGCCTTGCTTACCTTTTAGCACTGCTCACAGGTCCTATAGTACCCTGTTACATCTCTGAAAATTTCAGGCCAATAGAGGTTCTGCATAATATGCCTCTTTGTATGTTTTATGCCCATATGACCTGCAAAGGGAAGCTCTAGGCACTACCAACTGCTGTACTCTCTCACCTTCTAGCCCTCCCTCTCTCTGTACACTAACCCTTTGTCCCAGTATACAGATTCCCCCTTTCCTTGAGAATCAGGTGCCTCCCTAGCTACCTGCCTCAGGCCTTGCAATGTAGGGTCTGAGAACTGAGCCTGTCTCAAGTCTCTCCTTGTAACCCTTCCTAACTCCCCTTCCACAGGAAGTCTGGCATCCTCTGACAGCGGTGCCTCACTGTCAGCCTGGGTACTACTACAGACCACTTCCTTTGCAGTTACCCTGTCCAAGGTAACATCAGTACCTACAAGCAGCTGGGCTCAAATTCAGTCTCACTGCTACAGTGTAGCTCACTCCCTGAAGTAACCACCTCAGCAGTCCTGGCTGCAAGTATGCAGTCTGTCTGGGTCTCCCACAGGCTGCCAGACCCACATGCTTGTCTCCTAGCCTCACTGCATGTAACTGCATAAGTACATAGTACTGCCTCATCCAAATCCTTCCCTCTCAGGACATCTGCAGGATGGTAGTTCCATACCCCTGTTGTCTCAAGACAATCCACTATTGGCATTTTGTCTTTCCCACTTACTGGATCTTTCACCTTTTGTTCCCCACCTTGCCTCCGTGGACACCTGTATGCCACATGGCCCCACTGGTTGCATTCAAAACATTTCACCCTAGGTCCTGGACGTATACCTGGACTAGTGGCTTCTGCTGCTACTGGTGGATTCTGTTGGGGCAGTTTGTGCTGCCCACCATGGGTTCCTTAAGTCCCATGAGCAGTACTGGGGTCCCTTTCCTGTGCAGGGCTGCCCTGCTTGCTAGGTATAGGTCTCCCTTCTTCCCCAACTCCTGTGAAGTAGCGCACTGTCTATTAGCTAACCAGATCCTCATGTCCTCAGGCAAAGTGCTAAGGGCTTGTTCCCTTACCAAAAGGTCTGCTAGCCTTTCAAAAGTGGTGACCTGACATCCACTCACCCAGCTATGAAAATAAGTGCTCAGTTCAGCAAAATATTCACATACATTTTCATCTGCCTTGCGTCCATGCTAACAAAACGTTTTCCTATACATTTCTGGTGTTAGCTCAAAACATTCTAATAAATGTCTTTTTACATCAGTATAATCAAAACAGTCAGTGTCATGTGTTCTTGCTAAAGAAGTTACAGCTTTACCATGGAGTAATGGGGCCAGGAACTGTACCCAGAGCCCTTGGTCAACTTCATATTGTTTACATACCCACTCAAACATATGAATGTAACTACCAAAATTATCCCCCTTTTTAAACTGTGGAAAAAATTTACTGACCTTTTGTGCTTGTGGAGTCCAGTTACTCCCTTCCCCATTACCTCGATGACTGTGGTGAAGAGTCAACATTTCCCTCATGCCTCCTCTGCTGTTCATTTTCCTCAGCTTGTAGACTCCTCATTTTCTCAGCTGCTTCTAGTTCCATACGCCTGGCCTCCAACTCATGTCTCTTTAGCTCCAGCTGGATTTTTAAGTCCACTGCAGAAAGGTTGAGCTGTCCATTCTCTGAGGATATTGTATCCCCACTGTCAGTCTGATTGTCCTCCAGGCTGCTGTTCTCTGATGCAGATGTAACCAAGGCTGCAATCAGGTCTGCTTTAGTCAGGTTTCCATGCACCAGTCCCCTAGCCTGGCACATCTTCACCAGCTGGTTCCTTGTCAGCTTTCCATACTCTTCTGCTGACATGCTGCCTGCTCACCCTGACTAACACTAAGCTAACAGAAGAAATAAAACAATTGTGATCTGAACTCTGAGTACACAATGTGTGGCTGTTTTAGAGTACAAAACACTTTTAGAGATCACTGTACATAAGCTACAGGAATTTGCTCTACCCATACCACTACAAGCTAATTAGTACATGAAGTAGATCCCACTACTGCCAAACACTTGTGAAGACCATGCCCTGACAAAACTACTACACCACAGAGATATCTAAGAGTTCAGAGATCACACAGAAACTTAAAATAATACAGAAGGACAGGTTTGATTTCAAAGAAAAATACCTAATTAATCTTTACTAGCTTTAACTATTCCTACAAGAAATCACAGTGCTAAAAACTTACATGTGAGCCGAGTTAGATATCTAAGATCAAAATGCTTCCAGTCTCTTGTGAGAAATAGTATTTAAACATTACTAACAGACATGTCTCTAAGGCCCTCCCCAATTACACCATTTTTGACACTTAGGTTTTCCCAGTATTCATATTGCATCATCTTAACACCTGGTCTGAGTTCTCTGGCCACAAACTGCACTATTTAGCAATCTAGCACCTGCTCAGAAACTTATAACAATAGAAGACATTTCACATGTATATTCTAACAGAAACCAGAGCAATAGAGCACATTCCACATCTAAATTCTGGAAATAAACTCTAGTCTTAAAACAATGGGCATGAAACCTTCATCCAGATGCACTGGAGCTGAATTCTAACATGAAAGGGTCACAACATGCTTCACTGGGCCAGTAGAGTGCAATATTGTCACATATTTTGCAGTTCCATATTTCACCATATTCTTTTACACTCAAGAAACATGCCTGTATTTTATATTTATTTACAAATGCCAGAATTATATATCAAATTCTATTTGACTAGGCTGGCAGCCTTCGCCCATCTCTCCCCAATCGTCACAAGGTCAATGAATGTGTGTTTGCTGAAGAGTGACTTCAGCAGACTAATATAGACCCCTAAATTTATGCACTAGGAAGACAGGCAGCTTTTAGGTTTTACTATTAGTTTTAGTTAAACAGCTTTTGTAATGCATCTGTAGTTAATGATTACAACTGAGTTGTTTTCCCACTTAGGTGAAGATGTTTATCTGTAATTTATTTTAGTATACCATTTAAGTATCAGTTTTAATTTAACACTGTTAATGTATTTTCCTTTTTATAACTAGAAAGTATGACATGTCACTTATAGTGTGTTTCCCTTTAGTAGGTAGCTGTAGTTTATATGAATTAAACAACTTTACATTCAGCTGTGTGTTAAACTGCAGCTATTTTCTACTTCAAATATAAAGTATGCAGTAGTTCCTGAGTAAGCAATTTTTTATGACAAAAATAGCAGCAGTGGGTTCAGGTACAAAAGCCGACTCACAGTTTATCCAAGAATTTATTCAATAAAACACACAAAAGGTGTAGTCACATAAAAATCCAAAAGATATAAACAGTACTCCAAGCGCTTTTGTCTCTGATGAATCACACTTTTACAAGGAAATTAGAAAACTGTTACTGAGCTCAATTTAAAGAAACAGATCCACCCCCAATTAACATTGAACCAATAAAATAAAACCATATAATGAATATTCATAAAGTTCATAAATATTCAACAATCACAGTACAATTCAACCACAGAACCTATGTCATGATAAAAAAAAACACACTAAAACGTACAGCAAATAACACACCAATCCCCAAAAATGGCAGATTAAAACTAATGCAATAAACTGGCCGGGTATCAGTGATGGTCTGTCCTTAGCCTGTTTCTTGAAGTTAAAAGCATTGAATAGATAAATGAATTGATATATATTTTTTACATGTATTTATATAATTTTACATTTTATATGTACATATGTATATGTTTATTAATAACATTTTTACCTATACTATTTTGACAAGGGCATGATTTTTGGGGATCTAGTAAACACCTATGAACCTATGAATATGCTTGGGTCCACACTACATTATCTGGCCTGTTTTTCCTTGTCAGATCTGTGAGGGGAGCAGGTATGGTACTATAAATTGAGAACAAACTTTCTGTAGTACCCAGCTGTCCCTAAAAATGACCTAATCTCCTTTTTGGTAATGGGGCAGGCCATGCCTAAATGGCTTCCACTTTGGCAGGTATTGGCCTGATCTTACCACTCCCCACTCTATGTCCCAAGGAAGAGACCTCTGTCATACCCACCTGACACTTACTGGGCTTAATGGTCAACCCTGCCCTCTGCAGTTTGCCAAGCACCTCTCTGATATGCTGAAGGTGATCCTTCTAGGAATAGCTGTAGATGGCAATATCATCCAGGTACTTAAGGGCAGAATCTCCTGCTAGGATACAATCTACCAGCCTTTGGAAAGTCGCTGGGGAATTTTTCATCCCAAAGGGTATCTTCATGAACTCATACAAGCCGAAAGGAGTCACAAAGGCTAACCTCTTTATAGCTTTGGGAGTCAAGGACACCTGCCAGTAGCCCTTGCTAAGATCAATAGTGTAGAAACACACAAATGCAGCTCCAGGAAAAAAGACCACTACAGCTTTATGTGTTAAGCTCTTTTCATTTACTCAATAGTAAACTTCATCAGACAAATTACACTTCAACTTTCATCATTTAAATAGTAAAAAAGGCGCCAAGTATAATGCTTTTGATTTTCAATATAAAATCATATTTTATAAGCTTGTTCAGGTTAAAATGTATTTCATATATTTTATATTTTATATATAAAAAGGGTTAATAATGTATGTATATATATATATATATATATATATGAGTATATATTTAAATGCATGTTATTTATATAAAAATATATATTTTTAACAGAGTTTTATAAGTATAATTTGAAAGATTTGCGACATCATCAATTTTTTGGCGCTTTTTTTTACTATTTAAATGATGAAAGTTGAAGTGTAATTTGTCTGATGAAGTTTACTATTGAGTAAATGAAAAGTGATTAACACATAAAGCTGTAGTGGTCTTTTTTCCTGAAACTGCTTTTGTGTGTTTCTATGGGTTTGTCTAGTGTTTAATTTATCTTTAAGATCAATAGTAGTCAGATACCTACCCCCACCTATCTGCTCTAAGGCATCATCTGTCCTAGGCATGGGGTAATTATCTGACTCTGTGTGACTATTTAGTTTCCTGTAGTCCACATAGAACTTGGTGCTGCCATCTATTTTTGGTACCAGCACCACTGGGGATGCTCAGGGACTGCTGGACTCCTGGATTACTCCCAGTTCCAACATCTCCTGTATTTCCTCCCTCAAAGTCTGTCTGACTCACTCAGGCACCCTGTAAGGGGTCTGCTTTATAGGTTTTTGCTGCACAAGGTGGGTGCACTCTGGTTTCCCAGTGAACATATCTCCAAACTTCTGTACCACTACTCGGATTTCTCGAACCTGGGTAGAGGATAGCCGCTGGGACACTGCTACCCCTTCCACTGAGTCTGAGCCTCCCTGAGATCAGTCACCAGATCCCCCTCAGACTCATCCTGCCATCCACTGCAAATACTCAGCATAAGAGTCTCCCTGTCATGGTAAGGTTTCATCATGTTAACATAGTACAATTTGTGCTCCTGCCTCCTGCGTAGCAGTTCTATCATATAGTTAACATCACTGAACTTCCCTACCATTTTGAAGGGTCCTTCCCAAGTTGCCTACAGTTTATTGTGTCTGACAGGAATGAGACCATCACCTGCTGACACACAGAATACTCTCTGGCTCCAGTATTCCTGTCAGAGCAGACCTTTTTCTGCTGTTGGGCTCCTGCCAGGTTCTACTGGGCCAAGCCCATGAGCTCCCGAGACCTTGTCCTGAGGTTTAGGACATATGCCACAACAGATCCCAGACCAATAAATGTTCTGCATAATATGTCTCTTGGTATGTTTTATACCCATATGACCTGAAAGGGAATGTCATGGGCTATGGCTAGAAGTTCCAGATGGTAGGCTCTGGGTACTACCAACTGCTGTATTACCTCACCTTCTAGCCCTCCCTCATGGGTCTCCTCTCTGTACAGTAACCCTTTCTTCCAGTATATAGAATCCCCTTTTCCTTGAGAATCAGGTGCTCCCTAGCTACCTCCCTCAAGCCTTGTAATATAGGGTCTGAGAGCTTAGCCTGTCTCAACTCTCTCTTTGTAACTCTTCCCAGCTCCCCTTCCACAGGAATTCTGGTATCCTGACAGCAGTGCCTCACTGTCAGCCTGGTACTACCACTCACCTCTGTCCTAGAAGTCACTCTGTCCAAAGTAACATCAGTATCCATGAGCAGCTGTGGCTCTCCTTCAGTCTCACTGCTACAGGGTAGCTCCCTTCCTGAAATAGCCACATCACCAGTGCTGGTTTCAGGTGTGTGGTCTGTCTGGGTCTCCCCCAGGCTATCAGACCCACATGCCTGTCTCTAAGCCTGACTGCATGTCACTACATGCACACAAGGTACTGCATTATCAAAATCATTCCTTATTAAGACATCTGCAGTGATATCCTCAAGCACACCTATTTGCTTGCTTCCTTTTCCACCCTCCCAATCAAGGTGACCCCTAGCGAAAGTTGTTTGGAATGAGATCCTTCCTAAAGCTCTGACTGCAGTGGACTGCCCAAGCAAGTACTGCTCCTCTTTAACCACTGCAGGCTTCACAATGGTTATATCAGAGGTTGTGTCTCTCTTGGCAGTGGCCTGTTTTCCATCCACCAAGTTTGGATATAAACTATGCTGGTAGTTTGGTATCTCCGTTGTCTCCAGACAACTTACCAATGGCATTCTGTTATTTTTCACTTGCTGGCTCCCCCACCATTTGTTCCCCACCTTGCCTCCGTGGACATCTCTATGCTACATGGCTCAACTGGTTACATTTAAAACATTTAACTCCTGATCCTGGCCATGTACCTGAACTAGTGTGTTTCCCTTTTGCTGGTGGACTCTGTTGGGGTGGTTTAGGCTGCCCTCCACGTGCAGTACTGAGTATCCCTTTCCTGTGCTGTGATGCCTGCTTGCTGGGTATAGGTCTCCTTTTTTTCCCCAACTCATCTGCAGAGTTGCATTACCAGGCAAAGTGCTAAGGGATTGTTCCCACACCAAAAGGTCTGTCATCCCTTGAAAAGTGGTGACCTGACACCCACTCACCCACCTATGAAAATAAGTGCTTAGCTCAGAAATATAATCAAATACTCTTTCATCTGCCTTGCATCTATGCTCACAAAACTTTTTTCTGTAAGCTTCAGGTGTTAACTTAAAACATTGTAATAAGCAGTGCTTAACTTGATCATAATCTAAACAATCAGCATCAGACAATTTAGAAACAACAGTTACAGCTTTACCATGGAGTAAGGGGGTGAGAAACTGTGCCCAGTACCCTTGGTCAACATTATGCTGTTTGGATACGCTTTCAAAGACATGAATAAAACTATAAAAATTATCACCTTCTTGGTACTGAGGAAGAAGTTTCCTGACCTTTATTGCTTCTGGGGTATGGTTACTCCCCTCCCCATTACCTCCATGACCCTGGCAAAGAGTCAGCTTTTCCTTTTAATATTGTCTCTGCTTCTTATTTTCTTCAGCTTCCAAACACTGCAGTCTTTCTGCTGATTCTACTTCAACCTCCAAATGCCATAGTCTCTCTGCTGACTCGAATTCCAAATGTTTGGACTCCAGTTCAAATCTCTTTAACTCCAGATGGATTTTTAAGTCCTCTGAGGAAAAGTTGAAATGTCCCATTTCTGAGAGCTGTCATCCCCGATGACAGTCTGCTTGCCTTCCTGGTTGCTGGTCTGTGATGCAGCTGTGATTAAGGCTATAATCATTTCCCCTTTAGTCAGGTTGGCATTCATGAGTCCTTTGGCTTGGCACATCTCAGGGAACTGGTTCCTTGTCAGCTTCCCATAATCCTCTGCTGACATCCTTGCCTGCTCTCCCTGACTAACTAAGGTAACAAAAAGTAAATAAATAAAACTATTGTGATATGAAATTCAGAATGTCTTCTGTGTGGCTGCTGAGAGTATGCCTTTCTTTAGTGACAACAGCTTACAGGCTACAGAGTTTCAGTATCCACATCACTGCTCACCAATATGTAAGCATGTGATGGTCTTGCCACTGCCAACCAATATGTGGTGGCCACCAGTATGTGTCCTCCCCATGCTTGGCCAGTAATCAAGGAGCCTGAATCCTCATCACTGACACTAGAGAAGGATGTGCAATTGGAATACAAATGGATACACTCAGTATTTCCAGATGCAGACCTCTCTGCATCAACTACAATTTCCCTTAAGAGCACACAGGGAACACACAAAAAAACATCAAAAATTGCTTCAACATAGGAACCACAAATACCAAAGGATGTATTTCAGCATTCAGTTTATTCTGGTACCTCAGCTTTATGCCTTCTGGAAATGATTCATTCAGCTACTTTCAATCCAATTTATACACCTAGTGCTTTCTAATTAACCAATTACATACAATCAATTAAATATTTAAACAATTCCATGAAGGACTAGTATGAACTTTACTTAAACACATTTTCGTGAAAAAACATTTTTATAATTCTACATATATATATATATATATATATATATATATACATATACATATATATATATATATATATATATATATATATATATATATATATATACATATACATACAGTTCTTCATCACCCTAGGAAATAATGTTCTCTAATTTATAATCATCCTACATTCTAACCTATTGAGTTCCCTTCTAAAACTACCTCCATTACTCAAATTTTGGCGTGCTAAAACACTAAAGAGTAAACTATTTGCTACTCCCCCATGCGCAAAAATAAAATGACTGGCTATTGGACTATCCACATTTTGTTTTGTCTCCTTATGTCTCCCAAATGTTGCATTATGCATATTTTAACCTTTCTTTTTGTTTGTCCAATATACCAACTTGTTTTTTTGCAACTACAACCAACAATATAAACTACTCCAAAAGAATTAGAGTTAAAAAATTCGGTGGCCCTGTAATTTCTACCATTAATTTTATTACCATCTAAATTCCTAACCCTACTACATACCGAGCAGTTACCACAAGGCTGTGTGCTCACTATGTCACTTGATCCAATTCTAGTACCATCCCCACTCAACAGTTCTTTCAAATTGCTATATCTACCATATGAAAAAGTAATATGTTTAGGAAATAAGTTTCCAATTGACACATAATCACATACCACATACCAAAACCATCTAACTATGTTTTCCAAAATGTTAGAAAAAGGAGAAAATTTAGTGACATAAAATAACTTCTCCTTATCTTCAGAACCTGTTCTTTTGGTATATCTCAAAACAGATTTTCTTCCTGCTGTCCTGTTTTGCCCCAAGAATTTATTTTTATCCTTCAATAAAATATGTTCTGAATACCCACACAGAACCAATCTATCATGAACTTCATTCAAATAAACATCCCTTAACATATTATCTAATGATATTTTGATGAATTCTTCTAAATTCTCCATACGGTAAGGATTTTATTAAGTGAGGGGAAATCATACTGTCAGCATGAAGAAAGTTATTAACTGAAGTGGGCTTTCTGTAAGGTCCGTATTGCACCCTACCATTACTATCCACATAAAATTCCACATCCAAAAACACCATATTAAGTGGATTCAAGTCACACGTAAATTTTAAACCATGACAATTGTCATTTAGCTGTTCCATAAATCTTAAAAACCCTTCCTGTTCACCTTTACACACAAAAATTAAATCATAAATGAATCTTTTGAAGTATATCACATTCCTAATAAAATATTAATTAAAATACATAAACTGTCTCTCAAAGTCACCCATATAGATAATAGCATATGTGAGCCCATAAGAAGCTCCCATCACTGTCCCTCTCTTCTGTAAGAAAAAGTGGTTCAGTTTGAAATAGTTGTGATTAAGACAGAACTCCAAAATGGACAAGTAAGAGGTCTGAGGCCCCTCACCCATTACTCTTGCTGAAAGAATAATAGTTCACTGTCTTTTCACTAGCATGATTATTAGCTTGAATAGAAAGTTGCAAGAATGATATGAACTATAAAGGGTTAATTTAGAAGTAGTATAAAATGCAAAAAATAGTAAGTGTGCTGGCAAGCATATATAGCTTAGTTAGATTTTTTGGCATACATGTAAAGGGTATGTTATTGAGAAACAAAGTCTGCAAAAATAACTGCGCAGATGGCAGCTGGAAGGACATCAATGAAGTAAAGAGATGTAACATCAAGTAAGATAAAGTTTGAACATCAGATAGTGCTAGAACACCACGTTTCAGATAACTGAGTTTCCTTGGACCACCAAAATTAAATCAAGGACAAATCATAAATTAGAAGAGCAAAGAAAAACTGTTATACAAAGAAAGAACTGTTATACATCAGAATTTGAAAAAAATATCAAACCTTTTGTTATAAATGTGACTGTGCATAAACAAACTTTGGGTATTTGCCATAGAGAGCTGACAGCATCTGTGTTTCATGCTTGTAGATCTGAAAAGAAAAATGTTATAGTAAAGCATATTAACAGAAACAGTTATCTTCATGTATTTATTGTACTCACTACAATACAGTAATAAGACTAGTTGATTACAATAAATAGTTAAATGAACTGTGGTATGCATGCATGTAAATGCAAGTAACAGCAAGAAACAAACAGGAAGAAGTCATATAATTTTTTCAATGGCGAGCCACAGTTGATGGACCAAATGGTTTCTTATTGTGACAACTACAGCTTCTTTTTATTTTATTCAGTTAGTGCAGTCCGTTCCAGTGCAAACATTTGCCTCCTTCTTCTGTACAGTATCCAGTAGCAGAACAGTGCATCTCTGCAAATTCCACAGGTCCCGCACATTTACACAGTTGACTCTGCCAATGGTGTTTGACCTCCTTTTCAGAGAATCAACGAGAGACTTTCCACACTTTCTCGACAAAAGTTTTGGCCACCTTCCACAACAGAAACTGGTAATTCTGTTTTTGTTTCTCATTCTACAGCATGGATGCCATTAGACAGAAAAGTATTAAATGTAAAACTACCTTCCAGGTAGACAGTAATAATAGTCCAGCACATGCATGGTCAGAATTTAAAGATTAGTATAAACATAACTGTAGCACATGTAGTACTTTACTTGGTAAAGTTCATGTCAATGCTTTATGTATGTTTGACTGGTATTTTAAACAGCAACATCACTAGTATCACAGTAAACATTTATTGTCCAAGTCATATGAAACTGCTTTCTGTGTGCAATGTCATAAAAGTAATGGCAAACAACCATATGCATTATGTCCTGTCACCACATATAAAATGCTAATTTCAGAGTTACAATATCAGTCAAGTCAGTTATTTACAAAATCTTCTGTACATCTTGCTAGACAAAAGTGGCATAAAACCACTGTTAAAAACATATAAAAACAGAGACGAGGTTCATGGTGAACTGACAAAAAGATTTAATAAACTTCTAAGACACAGTGAATTTAAAAAGTTCGGACAACATATGCAAACACTTTTTCAAAAGTGCATAAGAGCTTTAAAGTCAGCAGAACAGAATACTGACAAATATAATCTAGTTAGTAAAGAGTTAAAGCAACAGCAGTTAACTGCACTGATAAGAAATAATTTATGACGTACTATTCTACTTTTAGAAAATGGTTAAGCGTACACAGCACAAACTTTCGTTCAGTTAAAGCAAGGCACTTAAATAGTGATTTTCAAACCATTTCAAATAAAACAGTTCTAAGGCATAGAAATCAAATGAGAGTAGTTAAACACAGTAAAGACATGATGTCACAAGACTGACATGCATGTATTTTCTTTTCACCTAAAGTGCAGCAAACGGCAGACAACAGCAAATGTAAATCGTGTAAATATATCTGTTTTAAGCATGTGTTAGTTAAGTCAATATCTCTTTTGTTTCTTACAATATTTTGTAATTGTATGATAGCATAAAAAATAGCAAAGGCTCCAGCAAAGACAGTATTCAAAAACAATATTATGCATAGTTACACAAGTTAATGTTTATTACAACTGCATTCTAATATCAAGTTGCAAGTATATTAATGAATGACTGAAGGTACGAGTAAGTGCTAAAGGAGTTAAGGGTTAAGTGTCTAGAATGCGCAAAATGAAAAAAAGTAAGCAATGTGAGCTCAAATCTTTCCAGGCTGGAATGGGTAGTTACAAGGAATGTTGTATAAGATAAAATGTTACTGGTACTGAAATTTATAAGGTCAACAAAATAAGAGTGGTCATCTAGCCAAATGGCTTACGTTTTTCTAAGTATTCACATACAGCATTAAACAAAAAGAACAACAGTTTGCAAGTAATTACTACACCGAGTACAGTCAGTACATGGGCTATGGTAAAATAAATTATGCAGGTTCCTTTACAAAAAGGGAGGATACAAATAGCAAGTAGTAACAGTAAACGTCTTTTAAATATGGCTAAAAGTAATTCCTACTACAACTTTGACAGTATATGCAACAGCAAAAGCTTTATAAAAATATTTTCTGTTTTTCAAAATGGCCAAAAAAATGAGCAAATGTGTAAGACCAAAATGTCACAGTCTAGGTAATAGCCAAAAGGCAAACATACATTTAATTCTTACAGCATAAAGCAAATAAGCAATATTGCAATAAAATGATGTATACTACAGGGGAAGGGCATACTTTCAATTTTACACTAACTGTGTAAACGGTACTGCAAAACGGACTCATATAAAAGTGCAAAGTGGTAATACCAAAAATACATTTTAATGTTTCAAGTAATGTAATTAGCAGGCTTCAGTTTAATGCTAAGTTTGAAAACTGGACTGAGTGTACATTGCAGCCATGTATATACAAATGCCAAACCAATCTGTACAAGCAAGTATGTCCTGTACAGTATATAGTAAATGGTTTATCTATGTAAATAGAGTAACAAGTCAAAGCTTGACATTTGTGACGTGTTTTTTTTTTTTCAAAAAACAAGACTGCAATGCCTTTGCAATAAAATCCTCAAGTATTGTCAATAAATTACTGTATAGCACATCACTGTATAGAGTCATATTCAGATTCATCCAGTTCTAATAGTAATGGTTGTCATCATTGTGTTGACAATATAAAACGGTGTTAACTTGCTGTATCAAAAGAAAACTAAAGGTTTTGTTAACCAATGTGTTTCTAGTTAATAGCAATATAACTTGACTAAAAAGTACATACTACTGTAGACAGTTTTATTTAAAATAAAACAGAGGGAATGTATACAGTGATAAATATGTTTAAAAATGTATAAATGCATGTGCACATCTGTTTGCTACTTAGATGCATATACACATCTGTTGCTATAATATATGTAGAAATATAGTTATACATGTATTTCTGTTTGTTAGAATACATATATTCTGGTACAGCTTGAGACAAGCTGAATGCTCAGTGTCTGGAACATGCTTCAAGGACAATAGATAAAAGGCATGCAGCATTCAACACAGACATCTGCATTTCATTTGCATCATTCTAAACATCAAAACAGAGGGAATTACGATATTTCATAAATAAAACTTAATTAAGAAAATGCTACACAAAATTGAACGCAAGGCAATTTCAGTTGTAAAAAGCATACACCATGTACGTTTGGGAAGATAACATTTAACACAAATATAGCAGCATAGTTAGCTGAACAAGGTCAGGCATACACAAAAGTAGAAATAAAATCAAAGACTGACATAAACATTTCAGTAAACAGCTCTATCTCTTTTAGATGCTGTACATTACCTCAAAAATGTAACAGTTCTGACAAGGAAAGACATCATACAAAAAATATCACAGTGTGTAGACAATAACACAAAAATAAGAATAAACTCAACAGGGGAAAAAGGGTATGATTTCTACCAATACTCTGTTTATTTGTATAAACAACACAGTAATACAAGGAAAAGGACCATGGGTTGGAATACTTACCATACTGGGTAATAAAGCAGTACTTCATACAGATCAAGTGGAAAAATACCACCCACTTGTACCATGATAGGACAGCAATACCAAAAAATAATATTGCACTTCAATATTACATTTCCAAGTTTTAAAGATACCAAATGCAGATTTAAAAGAGTTTGGTATAAAAACTAGTAAAACAAGATATCTCACAGATTGTACATTTACAAGCACAAGGGAATCCTACTGTTTAGTAAGTCATTACAAGTATCTTTAATAGATAGATTACAATTTAGTATAAATGGGCAATATTACCTTCAAATTTCAAAATGTTTGTTAAAGTGGCACCACCGTTGTATGTGTGGTTTCAAATAACCCAGTGTTATTAGTAAAAGATAAAAACAGAAGCTGATACTGTCCATAATTGGTGAGACTTACTCACAAAATAATCATCATCTGGGACCAAATTGCTAAATTGGTTAATACATCCTGTGTTAGTAGTTTTGGGGTCATAATAATAATAATGACAGCTTAAAATAGTTTTCCATGCTGCAGGTTACAAAGAGTTTCAATAACTCAACAAGTTATAATTGTAAATATGAGCAAAGTGGTAAATACTGTAAATAGTGATGCTAATGAAACAAATTCAGTCTTTTCTTGAACTGAAGTTTAGTCCGTTCCTCCAAAAAAAATAAAATAAAATAAGGGGGACCTGAAAGAATAATAGTTCACTGTCTTTTCACTAGCATGATTATTAGCTTGAATAAAAAGCTGCAAGAATGATATGAAATATAAAGGGTTAATTTAGAAGTAGTATAAAATGCAAAAAAAGTAGTAAGTGTGCTGGAAAGCATATATAGCTTAGTTAGATTTTTTGGCATCCATGTAAAGGAGTATGTTATTGAGAAACAAAGTCTTTAAAATAACTGCACAGGTGGCAGCTGGAAGGACATCAACTAAATAAAGAGATTTAACATCAAGCAAGATAAAGTTGGAACATCAGATAGTGCTAGAACACCATGTTTCAGATAACTGAGTTTCCTTAGACCACCGAACTTAAATCAAGGACAAATCATAAATTAGAAGAACAAAGAAAAACTGTTATACAAAGAAAGAACTGTTACACATCATACTTTGAAAAAAATATCAGACCATTTGGTATAAATGTGACTGTGCATAAACAAGCTTTGGGTATTTTTCATAGACAGGTGACAGCATCTGTGTTGCATGCTTGTAGATCTGAGAAGAAAAATGTGATAGTAAAGCATATTAACTGAAACAGTTATCTTCATGTATTTATTGTACTCAGTACCATGCAGTAATAAGACTAGTTGATTACAATAAATAGTTAAATGAACTGTGATATGCATGCATGTAAATGCAAGTAACAGCAAGAAACAAACAGGAAGACGTCATATAATGTTTTCACTTGCCATAGCTTCTAATCCCCAACTGGTCTCGATGTTAGTGTATAACACACTCATATCAACTGTTGCCCAAAAAAGTCGTCCTTCCACTCCATTTTATTCAAACTTTTACATAGTTCACCTGTATTTTTATGAGGGATGGAACTTTCAAATAATATCCAAAAATAATCCCACATTTTCTAAGACCCTATTCCCAATATTATGGGTGTACCTGGAGGATTAGTTAAGCTTTTATGAATTTTAAAAGGGAACTTGATAGGTTAGAATGTAGGATGTTTATAAATTGTAGAACATTATTTCCTAGGAGGATTAATTTGGATAGTAATGTAACTTTATAAAATAATTTATATATATATATTATATATATATATATATATATATATATATATATATATATATATAAAATCTGTAGAATTATAAAAAAGTTTTTTCAAGAAAATGTGTTTACATAAAGTTTATAGTAGTCCTTGATAGAATTGTTTAAATGTTTAATTGATTGTATGTAATTGGTTAATTAGAAAGCACTAGGTATATAAATTGGGTTGGATGTAGCTGAATGAATCATTCCCAGAAGGCGAAAAGATGAGCGTACCACAATAAACTGAATGCTGAAATACATCCTTTGGTATTTATGGTTCCTATGTTGAAGCCATTTTTGGTGTTTCTTTGTGGTTTGGTGATTACAGAGTATATATGTCTTCCACACAGAGAACACACTCAGCCTGGGGTCAGGATGTCTTGATATCTGTCTCCCTCGAGGTCACCAGTAAGAGTCCCTACTGGTACAGCTGTAGGGTTAGGTCCTCAGCCAAGTGTCCAAGCTAAGTCCTCCAGCACCCTCTCTGTGAACCCAGTGCTTCGTGTCCTTGCACAAAGTACCTGGCGCACACACACACACACTCACACACACACACTTGAAAAGGGCTGTCACAGGTTTACTAGATATACCCCCTTATGCCCAGACTATAAGGTATTTATTACTGCCACCAGACACTCCACAATCTGCTAATCTAAAGTCCTTAACAAAGGGTGTCAAATTATACTGTGTAATACTAATACTGATACAAGTGGTAGTAATTCACCAAGACAGCTAGCCCTTCTGGAGTGGCCTACACAGTGTCACCAAATAAATATAAGTACTCTCAAATGTTATATACTTTCTACAAGGACCAGTCACAATAAAAGTTTAAATATATTTAATGATAAATAATAAAAGACCATGAAAATACTGAATACTTACAGTAAACCACAGAGTTCAAATCACAGAAAATATTGAAATTAACATTGATGGACAGACTCATACAAGTAAAGAAAAACACTCTCAGAACTAAGCTTCACTATATTCTGACTGAATCTAAGATAATTACTGTTCCCTAATTAAGTTACTTACTAACGCAAAGCAAGATACTGTTGTTGAGGGTCTTTCTATTCAGGCTTTCCAAACAGTATACTCTGTACTCTGAGTTTTCTCTTTGTAATATCTAAAATATAATTTCCAAGAGGGCTGGCAGAATGACCTCATCTGGTCACCTGCCTGGGGCCTCCCCTCATTTTACTAAGCTAATGAACAAAGGCTCTTTCCCAGACCCAGCATCTCTGGTCCCATTCAGTACTGTGGGGTGCCTTTTAATGGTTTAACAGCTCATTTAAATTCCCTTATTTTTCATAAAGTAAGTTAGCAGGTCAAACTCTGCTGTGTCAGTATCCTCTATTAAAACATAGACATTTAATTCAGTTACAATAATAGATATACATTTCTTTTCATTCCATCAGGGTGCACTGTTGATACATTTTAACAGAAGCAAACCTCACAAATATATTTTCAGCACAAGCATCAGTACAAATCAGTTTGATATACAAATGACATACAGTTCTAATACATTTGTAACACTAGCATCTTGTATAAATCAGTTTGATATTCAAAGGACATATCATTCTTTACAAAACTCCAGCTGCCCATGCTGGGACTTGCCCATATCATCACACTGTATAATTGACAGAAATAACATAGGAGACTTTAATTTACAGTAATAAACCATTGAATATAAGCAAATAATGAAATATTGTTTAAACATTGTAGAACAACTATTCATTTATTTTTGATTTACTTTAATATAATCTTAAAAAGAGGGAATAGAAGGGCCTGAAAGTACATTGGTCTTACAGTGGGACACACCACAAAACATTTTAAATTATTGTGCAGCAGTCTTTCATATTTTATACTATTAGTTGATGAATTTCAAAACTATGCATAGATAAGAATCAATAAGAGATGTAAGCATATCTTAGTTTAACACCTTAATGAACACATAAAACCAGAGAATGTATGGTGTCCGAGGCTGTGTCCTACACGAGCTCAAAGATGAACTAACCCCTCACCTAAAACTCAGCCTCTCCACAGGCTATGTGCCCACAGAATGGTGCACAGCAACGGTTATTCCGCTCCACAAAGGTGGAGCCACAACGGACCCCGGAAACTGTCGCCCTATAAGTCTGATTAGCTTGGTCTGCAAAGCTATGGAGCGCATCATCATGGATCTCATTAACAGAGACATTGGGAACCTCCAAACACTGGACCCTACCCAGTTTGGCTTTGTTAAGGGCAGATCATGCCTCCTAAACCTGGTGGACTTCTTTGAGACAGTTACCAAGGCCATAGATGAGGGAAAGGTGGTCCACACAGCCTACCTAGACCTCGCAAAGGCCTTTGACACCATTTCCCACTCAGGTATTATAGACAAGCTCACCAGCCTGAACATAAACCCCTACATCATGAGATGGGTTGCCAAATGGCTCATGGACAGAATCCACATGGTAAGAGTTGCAGGAGCTAGGTCTGACTCTAAACCAGTTACAAGTGGCGATCCCCAGGGCTCAGTCCTAGGACCCCTCCTGTTCAGCATATACTTCTCAGAGGTACAGGCAAGCACAGGAGGACTTTGGCTGACAAAGTTTGCAGACGATTGCAAACTAGGGGCTATAATTGACTCTCCGGCTGACACAGACATCCTCCAAAAGGGTCTCACTGAGACAGATACCTTGTGTCAAAACCATGGCCTCAAGCTAAATGTCAAAAAGTGCATAGTCATCCCCTTTGGAAAAAACAAAGTACCCACAAACTATCACATAGGTGGTAGCCCCCTAAATACAGAAGACGTAATAAGGGATTTGGGGACCCAAGTAGATAGTAACCTCTCCTTTGATAATCACATTGCCAAAGTGATTAGAAAATCCTTCTATGTGGCCCACCTAATCACAAAAGGGTTTGCATCCAGATCGAAAAAGGTCATTGGGCCCCTCTACGCATCAATCATCAGTCCCATCATAGAGTACAATGCCCCATTTGGGATGCACCTTACAAGACACCTGCAACAACTGGAAAGACCACAGAAGTACCTCACCAAGAGGATCACTGGCCTCAAGCAGATGCCCTATGCAGCTCGAATGAAGAAACTCCAGCTGTACTCGGTTGCATACCGCCTACTCAGAGGTGATCTCTGCCTGACATACAAGGCCATGTCCAACCCAGAATTGATGGACATGCTCCACCTAAAGAAAACCATATCCCCTCGAGCCACATGCTCCAGGGATCTAAATCTCACCACAACAATAAATAGGATGTGCTGGAGGGATAGATTCCTTTCCCAGAGACTTCCCATACTCTGGAATAAGATTCCAATCTACATTAGGCAGAGCTCCTCACTAACCATCTTCAGGAGAAACTTTGACGAGTGGATGGGAAACAGAATGTTTACCCCAGGGATCACTTCAATGGCTCTGCTGGACAGAGGCACAGGGAACTAATCTAAGGGGGCGGTGAAAGCCAACACATTCCAGCTAGGCTTATAAATGCCTTCGGGTAGCTAGCCTAGTACCTACCTATGAACCTATTAAATAACAAGTTAAGATGTGAAATAATTGTTCTACTATTATATGTTAACAATGCTTTAAAGGATACAGATTCATCTTTATTTTACTGTTAATGACATATTTGATTGTAGTAGAGTTGACTGTTTTTTTTCTCAGAGTATCGGATGAATGTGTTTGCTTGGATGGTTAGACTAGTCAAGCAATGAGTGTTAGATTCCATAGCGGAAGAGGGATTTTAAAAGCAAATGTTTAATAATAATTATATATATATTTTTTTTTTTGAGTGTCCACAATAATAACTATTATTTTATGTCTAATCAAACCTTCAAATGTTAATGTTGAAATGATGATTACTAAGCATTTCTTTACTAACAGAGTGTCATCATCTATGAGAAGATTATATACTTTTGATCAGTGGCACAAATGGCATTTGTTAACTTTATTTCCATAAATGTCAGTGAATTAAATAATGGATGCAAGAGGGGTAGCTTAAACAGATATTTGAAGTTATTTAATTCTCAAGTTATTTTTTTATAGGAAATACACTTATTAATAGAAGACATAGACAGGCTAAATACTAAAAACTACACTACATTATCCAGTTCACAGTATAATCAAAAAGGGGGGGGAGTTGCTCTATTATGGAGAAATTCACTGCCTATGTCTATGGTTATAGAAATGGGTCTATATTCATTCAGCAAAAAGTCACTTCAACAAACAGCATTTCATCAGAAATGCCATTCATTGAATTCCGCTCATTTCGTGGGGCTGTGTCCCCCACACCCCCTGCTAATTATATACACCAACTCCAAGATTACACTACATTGAGGAAAGGGCAAATTTCCTGATCTTCAGTGTACCGTGATCTCAGTATGAACAGTTCGATGAATGCCATGTTCGATGTAAGTGCACCAAAAATGCTGTTCGCTGAACTGAATTTTCACTGAACTAATAGGGACCCACAGAAACATATCAAGATGATATAGGTATGATTTGTATTGTAACTATAAAGTATAATAAGAGAATATTAACACTTATTAACCTGTATTGGATTCCTGGAATATGATTAAAACAGTTGACCAACATCTAGAACAAGTAATTCAAAACTTGAAAGACAATATCATTCTAGCAGGAGACTTTAATTGCATATTGTCACCAATTGATACTAACACAATAGGTAAAAGGAGAATACAGGCATCTGCAAAGGCATTGTTAAAATTTACTGAATTGTTTCATCTTAGAGACACAAATACATTTTCAGTACCAAATTCATTATTGTTTACCCATTGTTCCCATAGACACGGAATGCAATCCAGAATTAACAGAGTTTATGTCTCTAATGTCCTGACTGATACACTAGGCAAAGTTAAAACAGTAACTTGTCCACTTTCACATCACAATTCAATTGACTTTGAGCTGTTTTTGAAATCTAATAATAATATTTAAATCAGAAGATTACCAGTATTCATAACTTGTTTAAAAGAATTTAAGGACTTTTTATTAAAGAAATCCTTTCCTTTATAGAAATTAATAATATAGAAGATACTTCAGAAATTTATTCATGGGATGCACTAAAAGCATATCTTTTTGGTAGAGTTGCTAATTGGTTGTCAAGCAAAAAAAAAATAGAACAAAGAATTACATGAAATACAAGAAAAGCTTGATAAGTTAAAATTGGAAAATCAGACAAATAAAAATAATACAGAACAGATTAATAAGCTAAACAAGAAATAATTGGAAATCTTAAACCATAAAACTAAAATCAACCTTGAGAAGTTTAAGATGATTAACTTCTCTATTAACCCAAAATCTATGTGCACTTTAGCCACAAAAACAAAATTACTCAATAAGTCCAATCACATAAAAGAAGTCTACTCACATAGGAAGAAAAGAAACATAACAAAAATAGAAGATATTCTAAAGGAATTCAGACATTATTATAATAAAATCAATCAAAATAATGTATTAATAGATCCAGAAAAAAATGTTGTTGTGTCTTTCGGCTTTTCCCGGTTAGGGGTCGCCACAGTGGAACTCCAGTCCGCTAATGATTGGCAGTAGATTTTTACGTACCGAGTTGCTGGCTCTGGCACACAACCTTCAACGAAGTTACGCACATTCATGCGTGTCTCCACACAGAAGATGCTCTAGTTGAGAATCGAACAGGACAATGTCTTACTGTAAGGCGACAATGCTACCGCAGCACCACTAACACAGTCTAATAGATCCAGAAAAAATAATTACAATTTTATCAAAAAATATAAAAACTAAATTATTTGATGACCAAATAAAATTAATTGAGAAACTGATCTCTGTGTCTGAACTTCAAACTCAAATTTCTAAACTGAAACCTAATAAGCACCATGCAATGATGGGATTACATCTGAACTTTATAAACTGTTACCCAAAGAAGCCCCAGACATACTACACAAGGCTTTTCTATAGTCAAGGACCTAGCTAAAGTTCCTACTCCTTGGAAATACACCCTTATCTTTCCAATTTTAAAAACTGACAAAGATCCTACTGAATGCTGTTCATACAGGCTGATTTCCCTTTTAAATGTAGGTTATAAATTGTTCATGGCAATTCATGCTAATAGATTAAACTATATATTACCCTCCATGATTGACAAAGATCAGACTGGCTTCATCTTAAACAGAAATGCTTATGATAATATTAAAAGAATACTCACAATAATTGACTATGAAAATAAAACAAAAGAGAACTTAACATTAATGAGTCTTGATATTAATAATGCTTTTGGCTCAGTAAACTGGAAATATCTCTTGCTGGTTTTAGAAAAATATAATTTCTCAAGTAACTTTGCACATCTTATTAATCTTCTTTATAATGATTGTTTTGCTTATGTTAAAATAGGTACTTTTACTTCTGATTCTATGCACATTTTGAAAGGAACCATACAAGAATGCCATCTTTCACCTCTGCTTTTTACCCTAACTATGGAACCATTTGCTAATTTTCTCAGATAAAATATAGATATAAAAGGTATTAACATAAATGAGAATTTAAACTCTAAAATGTGATTGTTTGCTGATGACATCCCACTGACATTAAATGATAATGGTAATTCACTGTCTGCCGTTTTCTTAACAATGGATGCATTTCAAAGAAAATCTGGTTTAACGTTTAACAATGACAAAATAAAAATCCTACCTATAAATACAAATAAAAATACAATCAAAATAAATTCATTAACTATATTGTCAAAGAGAAGAAAAATTATTTAGGAATAATTATAACAGATAACATTAAATATATAATAAATCATAATTATACTAACACTATAAACAATATAAAGAATCTAACAGACAAATGGAATAAAATTTTCTTCACAGTGGAAGAGAAGTTATCTATAATCAAAATTATTATCCTAACAAAAATCATACATATTATACAATCACTATCATTACCCCCACAAAAAGTTTTATTAAAGAATTTAACACTTTAATTTTGAAATTTCTCTGGTATCCCAATAATCCAAAAATTGCTTTAAACCATCATATGATAAATGGGCAGCAGGAGGGATAGGGCTATCAGATCTAAAATTATATTCATTATCATCAATTATAAAAACAATATATCTTTGGATTAACAACACTTACACAGCTAGGTGGAAAGAGTTTTTAGGAAATCTTTTTTTATAAACTCTAAACAGAAAAGATCCTCTAGTAATTATCTCATACTAAATAACAGTCTACATTGGTTATTAAAGGATTACCTTATAGGAATAAGTCACCAAACAACTGCCTCCTATTTCATTTCTACTATATTAAACACTTTTAAAAATTTTATATATAGAAACTTGACATATAAATCATGGATCTTCCTTATATTTCTTATGGCATATACCCAAAATAACATCTCCACCTCAAATTTTGAAACAATTATCATATTTAAAGAGAAAAATCTACTATATTGGTTTCAATTAATGAATGATGAAAAGCTACATTCTGCTGATTATATTGAGAAGAAATATAATTTAGATAATGACATGTGGCTAGATGTGCAATCCAGCAGATAACATGTAGAAGGGGAAACCAAGTTAATGCAACCAAGGATAAGAGATCATATCCCAAAATTAATTGAATACCTAATATTCTCAATGCAACAAGACACACTGGAACAGGGCCTCTTAACTAAATTATATAGAGTTGTGAGGAGAGAAACCAAAAATTGCAATGACAGTTATTGGAACTATTTTACCCAAATTAATAATAAACCTCTGAGTGAAAAAGATGTAAAAACTAATTCAAATATTTTCTGAACATACAACTTCATCTGTTAGATGGAATCTCTTTATATGGAAACTTTTACATAGATCTTCCTTCACACTACATAAAATTGAATTAATGTTAAAGCAGAAACAAGTCTGTTGGACATGTAAACAAAAACTTAAAGTGGATTGGCAACACATTTTTTGACTGTACTGTCTTAACTTATTAGAATAGCATTCATTTCCTTTTACAGCCTTTATTGGAGATAAATTTGTTTTATCTAAATCACTAATCCTTTTAAACACCCCTATTCCTATATGTGCTAAAAACTCAAAGACCACATTTTGTGGTCTATACTATCTATAGCGAGAAAGGGTATAACTCAGAATTGGAAGAATGAATCTACACCCTGCTTCAAAGAATTTATAAATATTGCAACTGAAGTTTGTCACCTGGAGATCATTGCAATTAAGTCAAGAATAACCAAGATTACCTCTTGCTACAATGCATGGACAAAACTTAGAGATCTGCTTGACAAGCAAAAAAAACTGCATGATAGATTTAATGTAACTTATAATAATATGAATGACTTGATGGTTAATGGACACTCTTGTAAATAGTTTTTTTTATTTTGTGTGTGAAATTTAATTGATTTTTTTTCATTTATTATGTTAACAGATCTCTGACCGTAAATATTGTTGTGATTATTTTATAAATTAAAAAGCCAATAAAAGACATCCATTTTCATTTTTAGAAACATACCCAGGATCAAGTATCTTAGCCCCTCTTCAAATCTAGAAATGGTAATTCATACCCTGAATGTGTCACTATTGTTGCTATTAGACTAATGCAAAGCTCTCTAACTTTGGCTTATGGATGATGACCTGGCTTGATCACCCCACTACTGATTGTCATCAGTGCTGGTCATATTATACGAGTCTTTTTTTATCTGCATAGGCAGTTAATTGCAGCTAGATGTTTATTTAAAATCTTGATTATTATTTACTGTGCCCTTCAGTCTGGGTTCTGCCTACCTAACAGAGTTACTGAAACCCTGAACCACAGCTAGACACTAATGGTGCTGAAATGAGAAGCTGCTATATAATTGCCATAAGCAGGTTCTGAGACCCCTGACAGGTTGTACTTTGTATACCTTGCCCTGGTCTTGTTGAATGAGCTATTCTCTCTGGTTCAGGTTTTGATCATTCTTTCAGAACATCCCTAATGTACCCTCAATTTAGGACAGTCTATCAAAATCTGAGTCCTAGTATCGCATCCATTTTTAGATTTCTCCAATGTTAAATAATATGATTTTTATATTTTAGGTATTGTACAGTTCTGTTTTGTATAGGCTTAATCCTTTGTAATATTCTAATTCTGTGTCTTTTCTATAATAAATTGGCTTTTAGGCCAATTATTATAGAATAATATTAAATAAATATAATATTAAATAAATAAATACATACATACATACATACATACATACATACATACATAAATAAGTAAAATGAAGCTGCTGTGGTTGTAAAATCTCCCATTTTCCTGAGGGTTTGCAACCTCAGAACCTTATAGTTGACTATTTTAACACAAGGGTAAAAGGGGCACAGCCTCTTTACTATAACGGTTCTGAGCACTCTTTCAGGACATCCATTTAAGAAAGTCAATCTAAACCTGAGTACTGGCATCACATCCACTTTTAGATTTATCTAGTTTTAAGTAATATGATTTTTCTGTTTGAAGTATTGTACACTTCTGTTTTGTATGGCCTTTTTCCGTTTTATATTCTGCTTCTGTCTCTTTTCTGGAATACTTAACTTTTATGCAAGTAATAAAAAAAATAAAATGGGGCTGGTGTGCTTGTAAAATGTTCCTTTGTCCTGAGGTGTTGCAACCTCAGAACCTCATAGCTGATTATTTTTAGAAAAGTATAAAAGGGTCATATCCTCATCAAAATGGTAGTAAGGGGATAGGGGGGTTGTATCCCTATATATATATATATATATATATATATATATATATATATATATATATATATTTGCTGTAATCTGAAGAGTTAAAGGAAATGCCTTTCAGAAATATTCCTTTTGGGTGTTTCATTTAGGTTATATCTCATTTAGGTGGAATTCTTTTGCCTAATTTTAATTCAATAAATTGATTTTCTGTTGACTTGAATTTTAGTTTATTAAAGTAATTAATTACATAAGCAGTTAAACACTTGATTGATACAGTAATTACTACATAGAAAATAATTACAATGCAGGAAATAAAATAATTTCGTTATAGTAGAATTAATAATTGTCTTGCAGGGTTTTCATCGAAAGCAAAGATAAAATAGGTTGTTTTTTTAGATAGCTCTTCAAAACAGCTAAATGGAAACCACTCCCGAATCCTCTGAGACATAGGTTTGAAAGAGTCCTAAAGCCACTGAGATCACAGGTTCTAAATATTTCTGAATCCACTGAGACTGCAGGTTCCAAATACTACTGACCCAACTAAGATCACAGGTTCCAAAACACTCCTGAATCCACTGAGGTCACAGGTTACAAAGGTTTTTGTGATACTTAGTAAACAAAGAGAGACTACACTAGGATCTTCCAGCAGCTACTGAGTGCAGAGTACACCACCCAAGGAAGGAAGTATGAAACAATAACATCTTTCAAGTAAGAGAGACCCAAGTCACTACAACAAATTTTTAAATATTATATAGAAATTAAATAGAAACCCAGTGCAATCTCTGCAGCACTGTACATTCCAAATAATAGGCCCATGAGGCACATAGACCAGATACAGTTCTCTGGGTATGGCCATAAAAAAGAGGCAGACCAATTTAGTGTCATATAGCAAAGATCACAGTAAGAACAAAAACATGCCAGCAGGATGCCATGATTAGCAATGTCAAATACTTTATAGAGAAAGATCAAGCAGGACCAGGACAAAACAGAAACGTTATTCAAAACCCATATTATGATTATTCACTATGCTAAGTAAGACAGTGCCAGTACTATGGTCAGAGTGAAAAACATACTTGTATCTTCCAACAGCCCCTTGATTGTAAGATGAAAATCAGGTTGCATTTAGACAACCTGTTTGATAATATTGCAAAAAAATGAAAGGTTTGACATGAAGTGGGAATTATCAATAGCACTAGGATCCATCAAGAACTTCTTTAGAACTAGGATTACTAGGCTCTCCTTCAGTTAAGAATAAAAAACTTGGGCATCAAGGACACCTCCAATATCTGATAAATAACATGTACCCTTTCCTGAGTGCAGGTATTCAGTCTGTGAGTAGTAAGGTGTTCACTTGAAGAAACTGTGACAATAGGAAGTACTGCCAGCTATGCCAGGAGAAGGAGGGCAGTGGATGTATAACTTGTGCCAGCACAGCTAGCTGGAATTTTATAAATAATTATATGTCATTTGTATATCAAACTAATTGGTACAGATGCTTGTGCTGAAAATGTATTTGTGAGGTTTTCTTGTGTTAAAATGTGTCAACAGTGCACCCTGCTGGAATGAAAAGAAATGTATATAACTTAATTAAATGTGTATCTTTCAAGAGAAGATACTGGGACAGCAGAGGTTTACCATCTAGCCTGCTTTAAGAAAAATAAGGGAAATGTAAATGACCTGTTAAACTATTAAAACAGTACCGCACAGTGCTGAATAGCACCTGACATGGTAGGTCTGGAAGAATCCTTTATTCATTAGCTCAGTAAAAGGACAGGAAGCCCCAGGCACTGCCATAAACATTTAGATGTGTATTGTAGCTGTCTATGCTAAATTCCTGTCTCAGCTTCAGAGGGGGATACTGTGAGAACATAGAGTCAGGTGACCAGATGAGGTCATTCTGCAAGCTATCTTGGTTATTATATTTTATAGGGAGAAATCTCTGAGTATTCTGTTTTGGGAACCTAACTAGAAAGACTGCTCACATATTTCATTGTGCCTTGCTCTGTCAAGTACGTTACTAGGGAATAGAAATTCTCCTAGATTCAGTCAGGAATATATTGAAGCTTAGTTTAGAGATTGTTTTTCTTTATTTGTTTGAGTCTGTCCATCAAATGTTATTTTTAATATTTCCTGTGATTTGAACTCTGTGGTTTACTGTAAATATATATATATATATATATATATATATATATATATATATATATATATAGTATTTTCTTGTTATTTTATTATTTATTATTAAATATATTTAAACTATTCATTGTGGTGCGTCCTTTTTATAAATATTTAAGTTTTGAGATTATTTCCATATATTTATTTGGTGATACCTTTGGTACTCCTAAAAACCTGGCTGTTTGGTCAACATTACCATTTGTATTAATATTAACTTCATTCAGCATAATCGGATACCCTTTTAAGAGCCTTATAGTAACTGACTGGTGGCAGTGAGTGTACCTTATAGTCTGAGAAAGTTGGTAGAGCGGGTAATCTGTGCCAGCCGTGTGTGTGTGTGTGTGTGTGTGTGTGTGTGTGTGTGTGTGTGTGTGTGTGTAAATTAAATCTCAAAGAGTGTGTATATCAGCTACTTGGAGCAGGGCCATGAAGCACTGGTTTCACGGTGCCAGTGGGGAGCCTTATTGGGGACCTGAGGAGAGAGATATAGACACCCTGACCCTGGGCTGAGTATGTGCCCTGTGTGCTCTTAAGGGAAATTGTGTTTGATGTCTGCATCTGACAATACTGAATGTATCCATTTGTTTTCCAAGTGCATGTCCCTCTCCAGTGTCAGTGGTGAGGATTCACGCTCCTTGATTACTGGCTCAGCATGGGGGCATGGGGACGTCACAAACACCATCAAAAAGTCATCATTATCAGGAGTACAAAATGCAGAGCAAGAGCATGAAGAATTATTCTCAGCTTCAAACAAAAAAATGAACATGAAGTGTGAATGAGGGAATGATGATCTTATCATAGCAAACTTGTCAGTAAGAAAGTGAACTGTCATCTTACAATAGTGTAAATAAAGGGCCACATGAGCAGTGAGACAAGCTGAACTGGCTATATCCACCACTCAGAAGAGCATAACTAATACGTTAGCCACTAATAACATCTCTCAAGACAAGTAAAATGCCTTCTTACTAGAGATCTCAGTCTTGTAATGATCATGAAATCAAAACCACTCAGCAAGAAGGATTTTTTTTTTGTCTAGTACCATGGGAAAATACCTTTAAAGACTAACTGACTCATTAGTTAGAATACAACTATTTAAATACAAAATAAAATCACATGAATAACATTAATTAAACCACGGTGCACCACAACATCTTAGTACTCAAGGGCATTTTATTATATCTGGACTTACTGAACTTTTTCTAGCCCTGTCCTCCTTCTCCTCATGACTTACCCTCCTTTCTGGCCTTTCCTTCAGTATACCTTTACAATAACATATTTACTCTGCCCTTTCTCTTTTAGAAAACTCTGTTCTATCTACTGTAAAAATTATTGAGCTATAGTCTGTATATATTGTGTCCTAACAATATTGCTTATTAATGTCTGTATATATGTGTTCAAACATTAGAACGTTCTAACATTTTTGCTTATTCTTTTTTTTTTTTTTTTGCTGATTTGACAAGATTTGTAATCTCTGTAAATTTGCAATCTTGCTACTGTACTTCTGAAGCTTTCTTACCTGGGCCTCCACTGAAAATGGGTACATACCCAATCAGACTTTCCCGGTAAACAAATGTCAAATAAATTAAAACCTACAAAAACAATATTTAAAGAAACAGTGCTTAAAAATATAAATATGTTAATGGACAATGAAACAATTCTTTGAAACAACATATTAAAAACATAATGCCTTCCAATCTAATTCATTATTTAATCCCCTGGAATAATTTTAGTATTAATTTAGTTTCTTTCTTTAACTAAATAGTATCTATATTATCTTCATTTCTCATATCTGTAAGTTGTAATGGCTTGATTAATGTTATTTGTGTGATTTTATATTGTAGTTAAATAATTGTATTGTAATTAATGAGTTATTTCATTTTTAAGGCATGTTGACAAGGAGCTAGAGAATATTTTTTTCCTGCTGGGTTAGTGGTTTCTATGATATTAAAATGTATTTTTTGAGTGGTAATGATCATAATTCTCATTCTCATCATGTTTGTCACGCCATATGCCCTCAAACCTCCTGAGATGTTACAGCCTATGTCTCTCTCATCTTAACAAGTACAGTTCCAAGTTCGACTATAGCCAACATGCCCTAAGCAGGAAAAGATGCACATGATTTAGGGTAACACAGTCAAGTGCAGTAGGTAATGCCTTGTTATTCTCATATACCAGATCATAACGAGTGGCTGTACTGGGTATAGTTGAAGCTCAATGATTACTACAAACAAGGTGCAGTTTTATTGACGTCATGGTACTCCATCAGTTCAACTTCAGTGGGAATAGACTGGGGAAGCTCAAGAGCAAAGTAAACCATTAAGTGGTCAGGCCCTGTGGATAGCTCCATCATCAGCTCAGTAGTCTTCACATCTAATGGGAATATCAAGTTAGGTATGCCCTAAATTCTGTGCATTGCAGAGTTAATAATATGAACAAACCTGATTCCTTTCATAAAGATGAATTCTTTACTGGGAGCCACCAACTCTCTGTTGACCCACATATTAAAATCATCAAGAACTTGTATGTATGGGGCTTTCATCTTAATGATGAAGATAAGAAATGTTTGTAGGTAACTTCTCAAAAAATGTGTGGAAAGTAGTAAAACAGAAACTTACATATTCAGATTAGTTCTTATTATTACTGGCAACCTGGGGCACCTAAAGCTGAGATTTAAAACAAATACCAGTCTGATTACTTATCCAAAATACTTCAGCCAGTTAATAAAAATGCTGCCCCATATAGTATGTATCTCACTTGACATATCAAACAACTTGAAAGACCTCAGAGGTTCCTATTTAAGATCATTAGTTTAAAAACCCTAAGGTACCAAAAAAAGAGTGGAAGTACTGTCCCTTTATTCAGTATCTTACAGACTTCTGAAGGGCGATCTATGGATTACCTTCTGTGCTAATAGGGACTCAGTGATTCTGGATCTCTCATACCTCCACAAAAGAAATAGTCCACCATATACTAGAACCAGAGATGTAAATTGTCATCACTAATAAATAAAACATAGTGGAGAGGTAGGTTTATTATGCAGCATTTTCCCCTTCTCTGGAACAGAGTCCCATTGTATATCAAGCAGTATGATATACATTCTCCTTCAAATAGGAAAGAGATGATTGATGGGTATGCACAAATTCACCTCTGGCTTGACTGGTCTAGCCCTCCTTGAAACAGGAGATACTGTCTAACAGTGGGTACTGGCAAGGCATAAATAGTTGCAAAACTGTTGTCTTGTATTTCCTATGATTCATAATAAAACGTATGTTACAGGTGTAACTTTTCAGTGTTCCTGTGAATAATTATACTCTACCCCCATATAAACTCCTTACCCCTCTGATAACTATTCCATTCCTAACCTACCATCAAAAGTACTCTACTGCTCCTCTCTCAATCTCTCTCTCTCTAAACTAAGGAACAGCCATTTATTGCTTCTCACATTCTCTCTCAACCCCTCTCTGGACTAGCAACTGCCATCTATTCCTTCTAGTATCTGCACTCTCTGCCAGCTAACTTCCTAGCCAGAGCTGCTCACTGTTTAAGTCAATGCACAAAATACAGTAACAAGTGCTACCCCCAATATACTCTTCTATTACACTGACACTACTAAGCTAAGTAAAAATCATGTTCTGTAAAGATTATTATACAACTTGATTATGCTATGCTAAAATTGTTATTTGCATGTTTATAAGTGTAACTTGCTGTGTATAGGTAGGGGGCTTCTCCCCCCAGGCTTCCTCCGTTTCTGTAATAATTTTATACAGCCTGACTAAGCTATGTAAATATGCTGGTTGTTTATGTGACGAGAATTGGTGTTATCTCTTATGTATATGTATGGGGCTTTCCCTCTGGGCCTCCACTGAAAATTGGCTCCTTGCCCTGTTGGACATACCCAGTTAGCAAATGTCAAAATAAATAAATAAATAAATAAAATAAATAGTTATTTAACTAACTGGTGTATTTTTAAATGGGTTTCTGTATTTATAGCCATGGAAGTGAGAAAAAATAAAAACAACAATCTGTATATAAAATAGTTCGAAGTAGATTACTACCAATGACCCTGTGCACCAGCCATAATATGTGAATAGGTAATCAATGAAAAAAAATATTCCAAGGTTAGGTTGATCTAAACTTTAATCTATCCATATAAAAAGGAAATACAAGATCTATTGAAACAAATTGCTTTTTCAGTATCATAAAAGCTATAACTCATCAGTAGCTTCAAATATAAAAATAAATCAAACTGCATGTTCACAGAAATACATTTTTCACATTTTTAATGTGCAGGGCTTCCATCCTTTAAAATAGATGTTATTTTGTTCCCTTTCTCATCTAAGTGAAGTCTTTAGTATAAACATAATCTTAAATCTGAGTAGAGTTACATCCTATTTTTGGAATTCTGAGAAAAGCCTTGCAGCAAAAATATCCAAGTTGCTGTACCATCTCCCTAATATGTTAAACAATTTGTGTGGTGAAGACCCAGATGGTATTCCATATGTAATATTTTTGCCTGAATTCTGTTTTATTAAACTTTTTAGTTATGTGCAAATACATGCAGGCTAAAAACATTTGCAATGTATACTTACAACTATAACATTATTGTATGTTAATATAATGAAGTATGAAGTTTGAAATAAGTTAAAGGAAAAATACTTCATATTTTCCAGACAAGTCTTAAAGAAGAAAATCTCTTAAAAGTAGCAATGAGATAAAGACAATACACTCTAATGATCACTCATTATAGCTTACAAATATGATGTTTCCAGCTCTAATCCTTGATGAAGTGATTATAAAGAGAGGATAGAAGACACTGACATGGAACTGCATACCCAGTCACATCAGAAGGATATAATATTATGGAGGCTGCAGAGTCTTAATTTTTTAAGATGTCTGATTTGCTGTGGCACATCCACATACACTGTACAGAGAAGTCATCTCAAAAAGTTGGTATGCCAAAATACATTTTCCTCAACATAAATGTGATCTCTTGATTTCTTATGTTTGAGCAGCAAAAACCCAAATCTCAGTAAAACACTCTTGCTGTCTTGAGACACCTTTTTGTCAGAGGTGGTAACCTTTATAATGTTTATGATATCAGAATGTGCAAATGTGACCAAACCCAAAAAGTAAGTCTCTGACCTAAAATGGGAAAAGCACCATATAATGGCCAGAGCCATCTCAAAAAAAAAGAATGGATTGCTATGAAGATGTGAAAGGTCTACTGACTGTGGTAAAGAGACTGGGAAATCAGAAGACATTTAGGGCTATTGGAGGTGAAAATGTTTGCTTATGTCAGCCTCCTGGAAGATGAGAAAGGTCAGGCACCCATCTTGTTCATGTAAAGGATCTTTACTAACATTGTAAGACTGACACAGCAGGCCCACTCATACATTATCAAGCTGTTGCATAAATTGGTCAAAAAGAAATTTGCATTAACAGTTCCTCCATGTTCTCTGACAGTCAAGTTTTTGAATTACCTAGACC
>NC_056744.1:651284581-651314581 GCF_019279795.1 Protopterus annectens | reverse complement strand
GAGGAGATTGGGTGCACGTGTCCATGTGGTAGGGTGCCAAACCTTTCAAAAGCCATGCTCAAGACTTATGAACAAAGCTGAGAGAAACACTAGATGACACCAGTGATATTTTTAAAGTATTAGTCCAAATCATTAAGAAGTTGCAAGGACAACAGGTGTAGTAGAGTCACAATGTACTTTCTAAATAATACAAAACGAACCTCTAATTTCTGATATTACTGACTGATGGTAATCATCTGTGATTTATGAGTGGCAGGAGAAAAATAAGAGACTGCAGCTGGAGATGTTTTGTAAAGAGAGAAAGAAACATGTACGAAGTATGATGGTGTGTGTGTGTGTGTGTGTGTGTGTGTGTGTGTGTGTGTGTGTGTGTGTGTGTATGGGTATGTGGGTGTGTGTGTGTGTGTGTGTGTGTGTGTGTGTGTGTGTGTGTGTGTGTGTGTGTGTGTGTGAATGACTAAGCGGGGTGTCTGTGTTGATGTGATGCATGGACCTAAAGAGGTGATTAGCACTAGCGGTAACAACATTTAATTTCAGAGACATGTAAATTAGCTGATAATTAAGTTTTTCTACACTGCATGTCTCTGAATCACATTCCCATTTGGCTGTACCTCTTAGTGCCTGTGGTTGGATTCTTTCTGAATCCCGGAGATAATTGTTATAGTCTATTTAAACAGTTACATTATTCTTGTCTGCTCATATTATTCTAAAGGATTCATTAAGTATAATGCCTTTTTTTACACTGTAGTCAGAGTAAAGAATCTCTTCCCAGGCTTATTTCCAAAAAGTTCTAATGCCCTTATCACGCATGCAAGCCTGCATTATTGGATGTAATGTCAGATTGCAAGTGCTAAGAAAAAATCCATTTGTTTTGCAACACTATCTGATCTTCCGCATCTAACCCTAAGATTAACCTTTCTAGTGAAATATTTTAGGTGTGCGCATGTGTGTGTGTGTGTGTGTGTGTGTGTGTGTGTGTGTGTGTATACATGCGTGCATGTGTATGTTTGTACCACATTTGCCCTTTTAGAGAGCACAACCGAAAAAAATGTTTTTGTAGCACACTAACATCAATGTCAATTAAAATTCTGGAAGAAAGATTATAGATTGTAAAATGAATGCTGTTACCTCATAATGTGACCTGTTTTCAGGTAATATCTATTCAAATCTCTGTGAAAGTTCTGATTCTGAGTTTTGACTGGTGTTTTTGTGTTGCATCTGTGCAACTTGAGCCTAAGTGGACTTGTGCTGCACAGATTGTCATTGAAATAATTCTGCTGGCTGTTGGAAATGAGCACTTATTTTCTCTTGAAAATCAGGAACCATCTGCTGCTATTTCAGTTTGATTTGCCTTATGTGATGACCTACTCAGTAACTGTCTCAATGTTTGAGGAGGTACCCTTAAAAAATGTCTGCTCTTTATGTTTACCATCACTTATGTTATTCAAACCCTTTTAGTATCAACTGGTTCATTTTCATTGTTACCTCCTTCTCTAGGTTCTGATTCACTGGTTGGTAATCTTTTGACTCTGGATTTCTTTCTTTTTTTAATTTTCTCTGCACTTCATCTTTATTAATTTTGACTTCTACCTCAGCTAACTTCTTATTAATTTGCTGTGCGTGAGAAGCCGGGCAAATTTTGTCCATGGCAGTGTTAATCCAGTTAGAGCTTGGGAAGTTCTTTATAATAGTTGCTGGCTAACAGTTCTCTTAAGAAAGACCTGGATGTCCAGATTCTATCAATCTTCTGATCTCATGACTTTTTGCAAGACAGAATCTGCACACCCCAATGTCTAAATCTAGGTATTTATTCATGCTCACAAAAAGTGAAATTAGTCTGAAGAGAAGCAAAAATCACCTACTGGTTTTAATCATTAAACTTGCACTTGACATTATATTTAGTTCAACTCTTTATTTTCCACAGCATAGTCGAAGTGAGGCAATACTTTGAAATTTTTATTTAACTACAGAAGGTTACAGGTAATGTTCTTTAAGGTTCACTTTTTTTTTATTAGAACAGCTTATTAATTTTACATCAATATTACAGAACAAATTATAAGTATAGTTAAAGAGATCATATAACCAGTAAAAAGAGACAACCACCACCAAGCAACCATATCAAATAGAGAACACATAGGTTACAAATTTCCAATAAACAGAGGCAAAATATCAACAATTACACAAGATCTGAAATCAGGATATAGAAACAACTTGTAGAAAAATGTATAACAAAGAAAAGATAGAAGTGAAGAGTGGGTGATGAGTAAGGAAGGGGACCACATTAGGGCATATCAAGCATAATTAAAGGATATAACTATAAAAGGGGGGTATACAGAGAGACGTCTGAATCAACTGAAGGATTTAGTTCCAAGGAGGAGGGACAATAAAATAGCTGATAACAGCCATGACATTCACAAACATTTAACTACCTATTAACTTATACTGTAAACTGTCTACAAATCGTGACCATAAATAGTTGGGGTCACCGAAAGGTATTTTATGGTGATGTCCATTAAATCTTATTAAAGTTCCCAAGGTATGCCTAACAAAAGCCTACCTTTACAAGCAATTCAAACTCACAGGTCCTCTGCTGAGAGGTTAAGGGGTTCTTCATGGTCGAGGCTATATAAGCCTTCATCACTGGTGAAACCTGGAGTATCCAAATCCTCCTTTTATCTTTAAGTAGGCTATGACCAAGGGATGACCCTATCCACATAATAAATTTTGAAAATGGCAATGTCAACTTCAGACTATGGTTGATCCAATAAACAGTAAGGGACCAAAGTTTAAAGACTGGAGGGCAATCCCAAAACTTATGAATTGCACTGTAGAGTAGGCCACACCATTGAAATGTGGTCAGAGAAGAATTATCTTTTCAAATACATAAGGTATTTCTCTGAGTGACCTAATATCTTTTAAAACTGTATCAACAGATTATACTGGATTACAAACACCCATATTACAGCACCAAGAATAAACAGAAACTGTGGTCTCCTCTTTAGTAGAGGATATTAGAATTGAGTATATATCTGAAACTTTATATTTATTTACATAAGGGGCTTGAAAATGAGTCATAAATTAGGAAGAAGCTAAGGCTTCAATGAGATATGATAGGGAAAATGAGGATCGGCTAATTATTTATGGTAGATGCAGAAATTTCCAAAAGGAGGATCTAATCAAATTCCAGATTTCTTGAAGGCTGTCAAAGGTGATAACAGTTTACTGCTCCTCAGTTATACTAATCAGGTCTGAAAGCCATTGGATCTTGGTCCACACCTGATCAATAATGGGAGATTCCTCCAATAATAGATGAGGATTACCCCAAAGAGGTATAGCTGATCCCATATAGCAGACCAAGTAAGAGTCTTGGTAATAACACGAAGGGCAAGGTAAGTTTGAAAGATAGAATGCTACAGTTTAGGAAGTTTAGGCAGGGACTTCTTAAACCAATTAAGACCCCAAATGGAGACTGGGTCTAACATTATTCCTTCAACTATAAAGAGTATCTAGGAAGTGCATTATGGTTGGGAGAAAAAAGTTAATAAAGTGCAAAGACTTTTGAATATTAACCTTTCCCCATCAGGGATCCTGAGGCTTGACAAATAGGTAGGTGCAGTTATAATTGCCCCACTAACCCTCTTCCTTCTCCCATCACAAATAAAAGTATCAGTGGATACACTAATTTTATTCTGCCATGGGTGAGATTGTGCAGTAAAGACATGACTGAAAATACAAAAAAGTAAAGGGAGAGCAATTATGTTAACAGCAGAAACCTGAAGTTTTATGTTACCAAATATGAACGCATAATAATACCTCGTCCCACATATCTCTGTGGATAGCCTATAGCATTACCTTGACATCAGGATAAAGTTTTATACCAAAATAGTGAGGGTTCTTTAAGGTTTTTTGTTCCTTCAAGGGAATGAACAGCTCAAGCTATCCCTTCTGTTTACCAGGTTCACCTGAGATGCAGCAGCAAGAAACTAGTCATATAAATACTAGACACTTATGGTTCCCTGCAATCTTTAGTGGGCTATTACTAGTGAAATGCATTGGCTAAACATTCTGGAGACAGAGGTGAGAATGAATGAATGAAAAGATCTTAAACTGGTAATGGCTGACTCTGAAACTGAACTGCAGAAACCTACTCAAATGCCTGGTGACCTAGATGTACATGAAGGTAACTTGGAGGTTGAAAGAGCATAACCCTTCCACTTCTAGCAGACAAGGATGGACTGACTGTACAAAAATAATATGAAATACTCCTTTCAGAACAAAGGCTTTGAGACCACTGAGAATTTTTGCCTTTGTGACCAAAAATTAATTCTACTAGCCTAAACGGTTGTACTATGCAGTCTCCTCCTGTTTACCCCAGCCTAGACACATCCAGTTCCCCTTGCACTCCAGTCTGCCATATTCAGGATTACAATAAACTGGCTAAATTAATACTATGGTCTCAATCATAGTTACTGTAGGAATTTTAACAGCTTCTCCTGTGAATGAGGAGGCATCTTTTACTACAAACTTTGGAAAAGACATTCCTTGAGAGCTTTTGATTCTGCCACAAAAAGAGAAGATAAAGCAGAAGAGGGGAAAAGGTTTTTGGATATGACAAATTTAAGATTCACCCAATGGTAGAAGCCACAGAACTCCAGTGGATCATTAAGACTGCTTATATGTACTTTCCACTGTGAAGTCCAAAGATGAATACATTTTCTTTCCACTTGAATTCAAATAAGGATTAGGGTGCTAAAACATATCCAAAGACTGCTAAAGCCTAAACTGTGCAGCCTAATAAAACATAAAGCAAATAGGGCAGTGATAAATGGGAGTTCCCTCGAAACAGCATGAAGAATTAATGTGCTGTTAGTAGTTGGTATAGCCTAACCACAGCCACACTTTCTAGACAAGGGTTTGGGAGCATAGTGAAGAAGAAGGGCCTAGGTATTAAGGCACAGGAAGTCCTAAAGATAACTTTCTTCAGGAAAGTAAACAGGAAATTATGTCTTGTGACTAAAAGTTAAAGGAGATACACTAAAGAAAGAAAACTGCCATACTTACTCACAGATTCAATCAAAATCTGAGAGGAGAAAAATAATGAAGCATACAATGTATGGGACTATATTTTGTGGCATTTTATAATGCATTGTAAAGAACAGCTGGCAAGTGTGTGATGCATGATGGGAAAAGGGAGGATTGTAGACAACCAGGAAAGATTTTTCTACTAAGCATTCCTAATGCCATCAGTTCTACAGGCTACTGAAAACTGTATTTTTATCAGATATGATCATCAATGTTTCTTTGTTACTCTGCATAAAAAATGGCAGCTGAATAGAATGATTAAGAGATATTACTGATATTACTTTGGAAATGCAAGAAAGCTTGATCTTTAATGAGACTCATTATGGGAACTAAAAAAAAAGTGAGTTATGTCTGAAGTCTTTTATTTCTAAAATTCCCCTGCCAAATGTATCAGCCACTAAAAAGTGCTTTCCATGAAAATTATTGTAAGCCTCTGCAAATTCAAACTGAGGTAAAATCAGTTTCTACAGTAACACTTTTGAATTCCATTGGAGAGGAGTACATCTTTTGGGAGGTCTTAAATATAGAATTCCTCCAAGAAAAGCTTATAAAGATGGGTATGCTGCAACCTATGGAAACGTTAGTAAGCAAGCATACTGCAGAAAAATGGACTATAATGGATGAATAAACTAAATTAAAATCAAATAAATAAACAGCCCATTAATTTAGGGATGGCACAATACAGAGAATTTAAACCTTGTGACACAGTGCACAAAACAAATCTCTTCCACTCTTGAATGGAAGAATTGCTTGCATTAGATCTTTTTTACGTCCTGTAATTATGCAATATCTGAAAGGCGAACAAGTTACCATAATTAATCACAATTTTATTCTCCCTGCTGAAATATTCAGAATTTTGATATTTGGATGTAAAACCATAGCCTGTTATTCTATTAAGGAGCTGTGTAGAGGTAATTGCCATGGCAGGGTAGTGATTAGACTCATTAGAAGAAAATGCCATAGTTATCTTGGCCAAGAAGGTGATATCACAATTGAACTGTGTTTTTTTTAATTTTTTGCATTTTATTAATTGAAACATATCAAGAAACCCCTAGTCAGGATCAATAAAGTCATGGCAAGGTAAATAAAGTAAAAGAAGAGATAAAAACATCAAACACCAATTTCAACAATGCTTTAAAATAGCTATTTACAATTACTGAACTTTAACCTCTATAATTAATACCTGGCACAGCAGCTAGCATACTCTTTCTCATCTGCACATTGTTGTAACAATAGAAGAAAACTTTCTAGCAAGGGGAAAGGCACTGATAACATACCATACTTGCTGTACCCAATTGTCTCTTTCTGCTATTTAATTTGTCCATCTTCTCCTTCCCAGTGGTTCCGATTCCTTTTTCAGTGCTTACAACTTGATCCATTACAAGCAGTGGCAACCATGTATCAGGGGGCCCAATCCAAAATAATCTTCTCTTGACTTTGATGATGTTTCTTTCTTAGCTTCCCTCAGAATCTATGCTATGTTTCCTTTTCTCCAGATATTTGTACCGGGGCATCCCTTTGTTCCTATGGTTCTGCCTTGATCTCTGTGGTAATGTTCTCTCTTCTGCTCCCTCTTATTCCCTCACCAAATTAAGCAGTTGGTGAAACTCAACAGTCAAATAAAATTATCTGTAGCTATATCTCCATGCAAAGATTGTAACTCTTCTTCATTTTGTTGCTTATCTGGGAGCCTTACAAATGTGATATCACTCTCTGTCAGTTATCCCTTCAACAGTTTACTCCATCCCTCTTTCACCTTAATGCATACCTCTTTCTTTACTTCCCCAAACACCTCATATAATGTATCTACTAAACCCTTTATCTCAGTATCTTTTCAGCTCAGCTGTACCAGAATATTGATCAAGTCCAGTCTTATTTTCTTAGTCAAGGCTGGTCTTAGGTCAATTGAAAGTATTTGGTCTATAAAACAGAGTCATTATGCCATATGTTGCCCAGAGACTTAACTGAAAGACAGTACAACAAAGTTCAAGCCAGTTTTTAGGGTAGTCGTTCTGCTTTGATAGTTACAAGCCACTTTAGCGGCAAGGGCGACACTTCCTGTCATGCACTGCACTCATAGCTAGTCCAGTATTTGAAACTGCAATGTCTTGCCTCTTGCATGGAGGACAATGTTAGCTGCTCACACTCCCACAGTGGTCACTGCTATTGCTGAAAGCACAACAGGGTATTCAACCCAAAACTGGTTGGATTAACTATCTGTTTTGTGTTCCACATTAGTTACTGTCTTAAGCTGAAAGACTGACAGACAGGCATTGTGTTTTTGTTTGCTTTTCATAATGGCATGAAGTTTATGATTGGTTGGTACTGGATACAATCACAAAAATTAACTGTGGAATAGACAGTCTCAGAAAATATGAAAGCAAATACTAATAAACATTAAAATGAATAAATAAAATAACAGATACTGATCAAAATGCTATCAATTACTACAGATATCTCCAATGAACTCTGAATACTTTATCTGAATCAAAACCAAAAAAAAAAAAATAAGAGTCTTCATTTCTGGCTCTCTGCTAGTCCTTGATCTAGATGGATAACAGTAGGAAGTCTTTTACTCAATATTTTAGCCAAAACAGACATAAAGATTTTGTTGTCATGACTTACAACCAATATGGACCTACAAGCAATGGATCCTTACCCTTCTTGGATAATGCCACCATTATTGCATCTGAGCAAGATGCAGGCATCCCTCTCTCTCTCTCTCTCTCTTTCTTCTAGGATAACATTAAACAGATTTAACCATTCTTTAACTATTTTGTCATCTACTAACTTTCATACTTCACATGGTATGCCGTCAAACCCTGGAGATTTCCTTGATATTTGATGTCTAATTGTTCTTTTAATTTTCTTGGTAGTTATGTGCTCCAACAACTCAGCTCTGTCCTCCTGAGACAAGCTTAGTACCTCCAGGTAACTCAAAAAATCATCTGCCCTCCTCTGCTAATCACTCACCTCTCTATCCTCCTTAGATTCTTTCTCAAAATAATTTATCATTACTTCCAAAATCTTTTTAGTTGATGTCTCCATCCATGTGGAGATGGGGTTTCTAATTTTATCGACCTCATTTTGGACCTTCTGAAGTCTTACTTTCTGTGCAAACATTTTAATCATTTTAGGGTTATACCTGAAATAGGCCTGTTTCATAGCTATCCTTCTATATTCAACTCAGGTTAAATAGATACCCCTAGATATTCCTCCAATTTTCCCTTTGCCTCTGTCCATTCCACATTTTCTGTGCCAGAGAGCATTTCCTGCTTATCTTGTAGTTCATTAACATTTCTCATACCTTTAAAATATGTATTTCCATCCCTCCACAGCCCCCTCCTTTTGTTTTACCTCACTCTATATTTCCTGTTGTAATATATCCCATCTTCTATTCAAAGTATCTGTCTAAGCCATATCTTAAAATTCTCTTTTCTAAGTAAATGAGTTGGGAATCTCCAGGGTTTACTCCACTCCTTTTATGAGGCAGGCCCACTGGCATACAGTCCGAATTGCTGATCACAGAGCAGGTAAATGAGAACTGCAGTCTGCACCAACTGATAGACCTGTTTTTTTCCTGGTGTCAGTAGTTTTACTTGTGCTGAGGCATAGTCCAACATTACAATTGGGTGGGTCTGAAAAAATCTTCTATCCAATATCTATGTTCTTGAGATATATAAATTATACTCAACCTAACCCAACTACAATGTCTTTCAGAATAATAGATGAAATCCCTCTTTTTAATGAAAATCTCACCAGCATCCCACAGTCCAAACAACCTTAAATATTTTCCCGAGAAACAGACTCCAACTAAGGTAAATATTATTCTAGGGCCTCCCAGTACATCCTCATTGTTTAGCACCTCATTCCAGTCCCCACCAATCAGCAGGAGACCCTGGTAATAAGCAATCACATCACCTAGTATTGCCATCAAGTATAACCTTACTATAGTTACTTTCTTTCCTTTCCAATTCCTATCACAGCAATAAACTTTTCCCCAAGGTCCAATCTATCCTCCTCAGTTACTACTCCGGCCTTCTTTTTGACCAGAACAGACACCCCTCTTTTTTCTCTCCTTTTACCAACCTCCCATTTTCCTCCTTAGCTCCTTCAATCCTAAGTGGATCTCTTGTAGCAATATTTGTGCCCACATTTTAAAGATTATGTGTCAAGTCCTTCTCCCTCATTACAGGACTGACTAGCCCATTCACATTCCATGAGATAAAATTTAGTGATGGAGACATATAAATTTAATAAGTATATTCCCCTTTATTTGCTAACCCTCTTTATGTACCTTCATAAACCGATGCCATTCAATACAATACCAAAAAGTTGGAGTTTGTCTAATCTGAATTTATCTTTCCAATGTTTCAGCTCTCACCATTTTATTTCAGGAAATACTTTGTAACTTACTCCCTTCCCCCTTTCTCCATTTATAAACTAATTTTAACAGCAAACACCAAGAAGCTATTTAATAAACTTGGAAAACTGAGTTAACTCTCCTTCCATTTTTGGTGAATCATCCTGTAGCACAAGAAATCAAGAAAACCTAAGACTAGCTCCCCTTTGTCCATCCAACCCTAGTTTTTATCCCCATTTATCAATTGCTAAAAAGCATTAAAAAAATCCTACCCGTTGCATTATACCAAAAGATTTCCAGAATGGGTTTTATAGCATTAACATGCTGCACTTGGTTGGAGTATCAGCCCACCACCGTACCAGAAGCCCCACTTATATAGTTTGCTAAACAAGGCATACAATAGATCTACCTAGACCCTTTTCAGGCTCAGCACAGTGAAAATAAAACAAAGCGACAATAAAACTTAATATCATATAGTATAACGTTTCTCTGGAGAAAATAATATACAGAATAATTTCTACAATCGCAGAAACAGCCCCTTTTGGCTGTAGCTTTTAATGCCAGTGCTGGGATTGTTTCTGAATCCCAGACCATATTTATCCAAAATATACAAAATGACTAAACAGAAATATAAATTTTGTGTCAAAGATAATTATTGGGATTATAATCTCTACATAAGTGGATCAACTTAACTACAATGGATAAAAAATATTTTAATATCCCCACTTTAGAGATTATTCTCCTGGAAATGTTTGCACAAGTCATGTATCACTCCAAATAGAACTGAAACTATATAATCCTCCTTGGATTAGGAGGTTGGTGCAATGGTTAAGGTGTTCACCTCAGAGACAAACAGTATAGGGCTTGATCATCATCTTAGGAAGCATAGCTAATTCCAATAAGGGTTCATTAGACTTGGAGTCACTTATGAACCTTAAATAAAGCAACATATCACATGATAACATAATCTCTATTTACACCTGATATTACATTCAAATACACAAATACCCCTTTTACTATTTTTAAACCCACTATCACAGCTGGCATGCTCCTCCTAACCTGCCTAGGCTCTTTACTCTTAATTCTCAACCTCGCTACAGCTATACCCTCACATACTCCCACACACCAATACACATCGACAACCTCCTTCAACACTCTCCCCAATAAGCAACACAGCTTCTCACATATCTCCTCCCAGCTTTTCCCCTATAACCTCTCATATTATTTAAGCCACTAATTGCCCTCCTCACCTCCTATGAAACCACACTTGACACAAGTACCATCACCTAGGAATAAAAAAAAAGTCCCATGCCTTATTACCTATCTACTCAAATGTGGAGACATACATCCTAACCCTGGCCAACCCTCTAACCCTAACCACAGGTGTAACCCCAAAAGATATGAACATATTTACACTGAACCTTAGAAATATATGTAATAAAATAGCCCCACTGCATGCCTGGATTGATCAAAATAAACCTGACATACTAGCCCTTACCAAAACATGGCTACACCCCAATGTAAAAGACTCAGAAATAATACTTCCAAACTTTGCAATAACCAGAAGAGATAGATCTAAAAAGGGGGGATAGCACTTCTATATCCCTCTACACTCAACATCACACCCTACACCAGTAATATACCCACCTTTTCCAATGCTGAGGCACTAATCTCTTTTTTGAATCTCAACATATCAAAAATAATTTGCATAATTGTAATATATACCCTACCAGGTAACAATATACCAATGTTGAAAAATATTTTATCCTGGACATCCCAAACAATAAACCTCAAAACAATAATCTTAGGGGATGTAAATATAGATTGGCAAGCAATAGCTTCTAACTCCCCCACAAACAGCATAAATCTGTATGTTTTTTCTCAGCTTATCAATACTCCAGAAAGATACAACAAATATTTTACCTGACAATCCATCCTAGACTGGACCCTAGTATCCCACCCTGCCAATTACCCCTCTTCCGGCACACTGTCTAGCTCCCTTAGCGATCATCTACCAGCTTTTTCCCTTAGAACAAACTCCCAACACCTAAGAGTACACACTATAAAATCAGTTAGGAACTCAACTAGTTTTTGCCAGCATAAATTCAACAGTCTCATACATGAAATAGACTGGGCATCCCTTAAACGACTGCCCATTAATGATGCTGTACTATACTTTAATAACACCTTCTTTCACATACTTAATACACTGGCTCCCATCCATATGAAAAGAATCAAAAAGAACTTGGCACCATGGCTCTCTAAGGAATGTAAACACCTGATGAAGCAAAGGGACTTAGCCTCATCAACCTGGAAACCAAACAAAAATGAACAAAATCATGTTAATTTCAAAACACTACATAACAAAGTGACAAAACTAATCAACAGAGATAAGAACTCATATTATTCCCAGCTTCAACTCCAACATAAATTCAACCCCAGTAAATTTTGCCACTCCATATCTTCTCTACTTAACCTTGAAAGAAATGGAGAGCACACATTATCACCTGATACCCCTCCATCAAAATTAGCCAAAAGCTTTAACAAGCACTTCATAAAATCAATTTCAGACCTACTAACACCCCTAATACTGGACCTCCTCACCCTTCAACCTCCCTATTCAACAAAATATCATACAAACCCCATTCTCATTTCAGCCCATACCCACTGCCACCATTAAGAAACTGCTACATCAAAGGTCCTTTTTACAGGAGATTTGTTAACGATGTGACTCTATTATGGGGAGGGACTGAAAATGAACTGAATGATTTCATAGAGTATTTCAATAGAACCATGGAATTTCTAAAGTTCACTAGCACTGTCTCATGTTCAGAGATGTTTTTTTTTAGATGTATGTTTAAGGATGAAATGCTGTGTTTATCAACTACTCTGTATAGAAAGCCCTCCAGGAGAAACAACATATTGAGACGTGATAGTAGTATGCATCCCTCTCATATGTTTAAAAACATTATGAAAACACAAGGGATGTGGGTATCTCAGCTGAATAGTACTGCTGATGGATTTTCCACAGATTTAGATATGATAGCACATGAATTTCTGACGAGAGGCTATAATAAAACATAAATAAGTGAGATGAAAGAAGACATCAAGTCTAAGAGGTTGACTGTAGCACATCCCTATTTCTCAACTGAATCTCCTGTTGGACAGCAGGTTGAGAATGTGAAGCTTCAGAGTCTTCCATTAGTGATACCTTACGCTAGTGACTTTAGAAGAATTAGACAGAAGATTGATCCAAGCAGGCTCAGATGAGGTCACAGCAGATATGATAAAGATGCTGGGTGAGCTAGGGGAGAAATGGCTCCTGAGGATACTAATTGCAGTGTGGAGAGAAAGGTGCATTCCAGATGACTGGAGAATAAGCATACTCGTGCCAGTGTACAAGAACAAAGGGGACATCCACAACTGTGGACAGTACAGAGGCATCAAACTCCTACCACATTGCATGAAAGTTCTGGAGAGGGTGATTGATAAACGGATACGCAGAATAGTAGAATGTAAATTGGGAGATGAACAGTTCCGATTCAGATCAGGATGCAGCACAATTGACCCGATGTTTGCATTGAGACAGATACTTGAGAAGAAACTAGAGAAGAGGAGAGAGTCAAACCAGGCTTTCCTAGACTTGGAGAAAGCATATGCCAAGGTCCCAAGAAAGCTGTTCTGGCCAGTACTGCGGTGGTTTGAAGTCCCAGAACCATTGGTAGAATTAGTACAGGCTATGTACAAGGACCCAGTGACTCAAGTACGAACAGTGTTTGGCCTCACTGAGGGGTTCCCAGTGGGAGTGGGTGTACACCAGGGTTCAGCTCTGAGCCCACTGCTGTTCATACTGGTAATGGACTACATCAGCAAACAGGTTGGAGGGGTCAGAGCAACAAAGCTGCTGTATGCAGACGATGTGGCAGTACAGGCAAACTCTGATCTAGAACTTCAGCAAAGGATAGGAGAATGGAATGCAAATCTGAAGGCACATGGGATGAAACTAAGCACAGATAAGACAGTGGTAATGGCAGCAGATTGGGGAAATCAGAAGAAGCTGAGAATAGAGATAGATGGGAAAATAGTGGAACAGGTAAACAGCTTCAAGTATCTGGGAGGGGTGGTTGAGGAGAATGGTAGTCTGAATGAAGCGGTCAAAGCTAGAATCAGAGGGGCTGCAGCCAACTGGCATAGAGTATCAGGTGTAGTATATGACAGAAGAATGCCAAAGAAGCTGAAAAGTAAGGTGTACAAGACAGTGGTGCGACCAGTACTACTGTATGGTACAGAAACCTGGGCAGTAAAGGCAGAACAGTTGAAGAAGCTAGAGGTGATGGAAATGAAGTGCCTGAGAAAGGTGGTAGAATGCACACTGCGGGACAGGCGAAAAAATGAGGACATAAGAGCAGAAGCCAAAGTAGCTCCAATTGCAGAAAAGATCAAAGAAAACAGATTACGATGGTATGGGCACATGTGTAGAAAAGCAGAAGACAATCTGGTGAGGGAGATTTGGGACAGACAGGAAGAAGGTAAGAGGAAGCGAGGGTGTCCAGCAAAGAGGTAGATGGATTGTGTGAAAGAAGATCTGCGACAGTCAGGCATGAGTGTTGAAGTAGGCAGGAGAGTGGCACTGAATCGAGAGAGTTGGCGACAGTTAATACGATACCCCGACCCCATCTAAATGGGAAAAAGGGATGATGATGATGATGATGATGATCCAAACTGGAATATCTTGACAATGGATGACAGAATCCGTGATATTGTGGGTGTTAGACCTAATTACACCTACAAAAACAAGAAATCCCTTAAGCGACACCTCTGTTATAGAGATCATAAATATGCAGAGCACAATATGGAAGTGCATTTTAGGCTAGAAGGCACACATCCCTGTGGTTCCTGTAGACATAGTTCTTCCATAGACAGACTGAGTGAATTCATACATCCAGTATCTAAGAAAAAATATATTTTTAAAGTGTCAGCCAGCTGCAAAACTACGAATATCATCTATTTAGCTACGTGTGTGGCATGTGAAAGTTTTTATGTTGGCAAGTCTAATAGGATGCTGTATGAACATATTCATGAGCATAAATATGCTTTGAAGAAGGTTGATCTAACAAATGCACTTGCTAAACATGTTTATGAGCTAGGCTCATCACATTATTTTAAGTTTAAAGTAATTGAGACAGTTAGACTGGGTCCTAGAGGTGGTGACCTTGTGAATTTCACTGAAGAAAGGGAACTGCACTGGATATGTAAATTTCTTGCTGATGGGAAACCAGGTTTAACTAACAAGGTTTCTTTAAAACCTGTTCTTAGATCCAGGGATTTGCATAGATGATTCCTGAAGTTTGCTGATTGGTCAGGGATTTGCATAGATGATTCCTGAAGTTTGCTGATTGGTCTGCTTGTATTTTAAATAATGAGCAGTTGTGATGTGTAAATTAGTCTGAAGAAGAACTGAGTTTGAAAGCGCTTACTGTCTGTTTGCTGGAAATAAATAGTGGATTTTTAAGCTGTGGCTGCTGTGAACTTTTTGTTCTCTTGATGCTAATTTCTCAAGTTCCCCAACATCACCTTTCCATAACAGGAAAATATCATACACAAAGTGTACGTACCACAAAATATGCTCATACAAGTCATTTGCTGCTGACAGAAGTGTTGTCTGTTCCCATTGTGTTAATGCCAAGTTAGCGTAGCTATTGGCACAAGCAGTGCCCATAGCTACACCAACTTTCTGAAGATAGAAGTCATTTTCAAAGATAAAGATATTATTCTCTAATATAATCTCTAATAAAGTACAGATAAGTCTAATGTGATCATCATTAAAACATTTGTAAAAGGTAAGGAAAGATCTAGTCATGTCAATACCCCATTCATTAGGGATAGACATGAACAAGGACTCTATATCTAATGTAACAAAAATGTAGTCACTATCTAAAGTGGACATCCTGTTGTGTAGTCTTTCTGAAAAAGTTTTGGTGTCCTTTAAGATAGTGTGGCAACTGTCTAAGAGTATATGTAAGTTGTTTTCAATGTCAATCGATAAGAATTCAGTGCACCATCCTCCACCAGACACAATAGGTCTCATTGGTGGAAGGGACCTATTTTTGTGTATTTTAGGTAGGCCATAGATTTTAGGAACTGCAGGAGTGACTGTATTAAAATATTTAAACAAGTCTTCATTAATTAATCCTGTCATGAGTAGGTCAAAAATTAGAAAAGAAACTTTTTCTGTAATGCCAACAACAGTCAGCTTAGATATACTGACTGTTTGAGTTCAGAATGAATGTATGTTGATTTTATTAACAAGTTGATGTTCTATTATTTTGTATGTTTTTTTTTTAACAAGTCTGTTGTTTTATGTTTTGTGTGGAGCTTTTCTCCCCGGGCCTCTACTGAAAATGGACATATATCCAGCTAGACTAGCCCGGTCAACAAATGTAAAATAAAATAAATAAAAATATACACTGATAAGTAATAGCATCTTGTAACAGTGCCTTAATTTGGGTCAAGTATAAATCCTTCTCAAGAACACAAATTCCACCACCTTTATTTGTATGTTTAATGTCAATTGAATGCATATTTTTGAGTTCATGAAGAGCGTTAAAGTCTTGGTTAGACATATTGCAAAAAGTGGCCTTGGTGCCTTCTTCAAATAGTGTCCTAAATTGAGTTTTGCAAACATCAATAAAAGTTTGTACCACAGGGTTCACAGCAGGAACGAATGTACTAGGTCTCTTATAGCTAGAGGCATCGTTTGTATTATTACTGAACATACTTTTTAATGATAAATTTCTGCCTAATAGTCTAAGATCTTTGAGCATTTCAGCATTGTCTGCTCGTTTAGCAGGAATAAACAATAGACCCTTGTTGAGTAGCTGAACATTCTCTGCTGTTAACTCAAAAGAAGAAATATTAAAAATCAAACCTGTATTTAAAAACGGCACTTTTTCACAGTCTGAGGATTCCATTTTATACTGTTGTTTCTTTGGCGCTTGCCTTTTCTTACTAAGCTCCTTGACCTGCTTCCGATTGGTAGAGGATTCTTCAGTGGAAAATCTACCATCCGGTTGTTTTCTAAAAAACGCCATTATCCTTCTTGTTAATATTTTCCTGCTGCATTGTGTCAGGAGCTAATGTCATGTTCGTACTAAAGGAATTACTTGTGCTAGCTTCAGAGACATGTAAAGTACTAGGAATTAATTCCGTGGAAGCAATGTTATCTGCGTCCACGGACAAAGGCTGTCTTGTAGTTTGTATTGCAACAGCTGATTTAGTGCACGTTGCAGCCGATGATACACCCTTTCCAAATATGCTGTTTTCTACTGGGTTATATAAATGATTGACAGCTTCAGTAGCAGCTGTTCCTGTCTGCTCTCTCGGCCAGGAAAAAAAAAACGTTCTGAGTTTGAAAATCTTTTAAGTCCCGCTGTAGCTTTTTTACCTTAGTGAGTTGTAGTCTCTTATCATAGGATATATTTTCTTGTAATTGATCTAGCCTATCACCTGTAACATCAACTGGAAAGCCACTAGCAATATCATTCTCAATATGAATAATGTAATTTTTCAATTCACATTCTATAGGGGCAAAGAAATCAATGAGAAGCTGTATATATGTGGCATTGAATTGTAGGTTCAATTGCTGCCGTCTTCTAAGGAGTTCAGGATATTGGTCTCCATAGCTGGGCATATTTAGTATCCTTAGACCCCTCGGGATGACTTTGTGCTGTAGAGAAGCTTGTAAGTGCAAACACTGCCATTGCAGCCTTTTATTTATATAATTTGTTTTAAAGATCCCCTATATCACTGTAGAAATTCATGTTGAAGTCGATTAGCTTCACAATTATTGCTTGTTGCAATAATTCAATTTATGTCCAAAAGAGGATTATCCTGTAAATTAAGCACATGAATGAAACGTTCACTTCCAGCTTCCATGAATGATAAATTCAAAGTACCTTCCATCTAGACTAGAATGGTGTGCCCTCTCATTACATAGCTATTGTGTCCACTATTATGTCCACTTTAGATAGTGACTACATTTTTGTTACATTAGATATAGAGTCCTTGTTCACGTCTATCCCTAATGAATGGGGTATTGACATGATTAGATCTTTTCTTACCTTGAGCAAATGTTTTAATGATGATCACATTAGACTTATCTGTACTTTATTAGAGATTATATTAGAGAATAATGTCTTTATCTTTGAAAATGACTTCTATCTTCAGAAAGTTGGCGAAGCCATGGACACTGCTTGTGCCAATAGCTATGCCAACTTGGCATTAACACAATGGGAACAGACACTTCTATCAGCAGCAAATGACTTGTATGAGCATATTTTGTGGTATGTAGGCTTTGTGGAAGATATTTTCCTGTTATGGAAAGGTGATGTTGGGGAACTTGAGAAATTAGTTAATTACATGCAACTGAGTTTCTAAAGTTTAGCTTTAAGTACTCTTGTAGTGAGATTGAGTTCTTAGATGTGTCATTGAAGAAATCAGAGCTGAACCAAATATGCAGCAGCATATATAAAAAACCAACAAGGAAGAATGCCCTTCTACATAAAAAAGCATGCACCCTCGGCATATTCCTCGCAACATGCTAAAAGGAAAAGTTTACAGGGTGCTCAGATTACACAACAATGACACAGATGCACAAGATGCTCTACGTGTAACTAAACAAGAGTTCCTGGAAAGAGGATACTCTGAAAAAGAAATAAATAATGTTATTGATGAAGCGTGGACACACAGAGGTGACCGCTGTAAACCTTACTTTAGAGACGTAACTAATGAAGAACAAAATAGTAAGACTTCCACCCCTATCGTAGACAATTTTAGAATTGTTTTCCAGTATTCCAGTGACATTAATGACTACTGTGACATTATAAAAAGGAATTGGAATATCTTACAAGAAGTTCCAGAGTTAAAGAACAAAATCAGTAGCATACCTGCATTCTCTTTCAGAAGCAACAAATCACTTAAACAACATCTCTGCAATAAAACCACTATAAGTAGGTCATGTGAATCCATGAGAACAGGCACTTTTCCTTGTAGACATTGTTCTGCATGTCAATATATCTACTCCACTGCAGTTTACACACATCCTTCTAAGAAGTTTGCCATTAGAGTCAACTACTATGCTGACTGTAGAACTACTAATATAGTATATTTTGTCCATTGTAAGCAATGGCTTGTATTTTATGTAGGGAAAGCTAATAGGTTATTTTATTTTTACTTTATCTATTTAGTTATTTATTTATTTGCAGTTTGTTTACCGGGATGGCCCATTGGGCAACAAGGAGCCCGTTTTCAATGGAGTCCTGGGGAGAAAAGCTCTAGAAATACAAGTGTTAACAAAATACAGGAATACAAAAACATGAGTTACAAAACATGTGAGATATGTAAAAGAAAAAAGAAAATACAGAGTTACAAAGTAGAAAGAGTTAACTTTTGGAGAAAGTAAATTAATACAAATCTAATTAAAAACTATTTATATCAGCAATTTAGCAGATTGTACAGTATACAGTTTTTCAAGGTTTTTACTATGAGTTATGTCAAGTGCATAAGAAAAAATGGACTGAGAGCAGTTGAAGAGGCTATGTGGGATGGGAACAGGAGCATTCCCACTGCAAAGTTAGGTATGTATGAAGGAGGGTTTTAAAGACAGAGAGACATTTGGTTAAAGGGAGGAGGGGTGGGAGAGAGTACCAGTGGCGAGCAAGAGAGAAGGATAGAAGATATTTGCCTGAAAATCGGGTGGGTTTGTGTAGTTCGATTACATTTTGGAAGTTAGATCTTAGCTCTCTGTTAGGAAGATGCATTTGGAAGGTAGAGGCAAGGGAGGGATAGACAGAAGGGGTGAAGATGAGTTTGTGTGCCTGGATGAATTGCAGATAGGTAAGATAATTAGGTAACTCAAGCCAACTGAGCTGATGTAGTGATATGCAGTGATGGGTAGTGGATCTGTGGCCTGTGACAAATTTTGAGATTTTGTAGTAGCAGGAAGATAGTTTTGACTTTTGGGAGGACTGCAGGTTAGTAAAGATAGAGGCACCATATAACAGGGAAGGGATAAGATAAGTGGTAGCAAGAACAAGCCTAGCTGAGGAAGAGATGAAACTGTTGTGATTGTAGAGCATACCGAGTTTTGTGGGGGGGGGGGTTAACTGGTCATCAAGGATAACTCCTAATAGCTTGGCAGTGGAGACAATTTCGAGGGGAGTATTGTTTTGGCTGGTGATTAGGAATAAATCTTTATCTGGGATAATGGTTTTACTAGGGGAAAATATCATAAGCTTAGTCTTGGTTGCATTCAGTGCAAGATGGTTATGTAGCATCCATTGTTCAGTTGAGGAGAAGGCATCCTGGGTTAGTTTTATTAATAAGGAAGTAGATGTGGCAGAGCAGATTATGGTAGAATCGTCTGCATATTGGATAAGATTGGCATTAGGGATGGCTTGATGGAAATCTTTGATGAAAATACTAAATAGTAGGGGATCTAGAATTGAGCCTCGGGGTACACCAGTAGGAGTATGTAGGAAAGGTGAAGTTGATTTTTTCCATTTGACTGCCTGTTGTCTATTCTCTAGGTAACTGGTAAACCATTTGATGGAGGAGTTGGATAGATTTATTTTGGGGAGTTTGAGGAGAAGATTGTGAGAAATGGTGTCAAATGCTTTAGAGAGGTCTAAGAGGAGGGTGGATACAAGGTGGCCAGAGTCCCGAGACTTGTTAACGGTTTCTAAGAAGGAAAGGAGAGCAGTAGTGGTGCTACTGTAGCAATGATTTAATCGAACATCTACGATTATGGAAGTGCAACTTACACAACTGAACTATGTTTGTCATAAATCACTGCTGCAGTAGCCTTAGCTATATGGGTAGAATGCCATAGCTTATGAAGCATGGGAGGAGGGAGGATTAGTTATCCAAGAGCCCCTGAAGAATCATTCTAACAAAGCATGCTCTGGACTTAGAAAAAGAATCCAGTTTGCAATACTTTGAAAAATATAAGTATGTACAGAGGCATACCTCTCAACTGTCCAGATTTTCATTTCATATTTTTAGTCTGTTCCTCATAACATTTGTGGTTTTCTGACAAATCAATGAGAAATGAAGTCACTAAATAATGATAGACGTTTGAGTTTCAGACTTCATATCCTTCAGAAAATGCAAGCCAACACAACATACATAATTCTAGCAACTTTCTAAATTCATAAGAGCATTATTTAAAATCTGTTCCTACAGTCAGGCCTTTGTCCCACCATTATGTTTGGCTTTATCCAGATTTCTTGCATTAAGAAGTTAAGAGGTATGTACAGAGAACCAAGTAGCTATCTCTAGAACTTTTACAGTCCATATCTTTCCAATATGCCAACAAAAAAACAAGGCTCTAGTAAAATGTGCCTTGATCCTGCCTGGAATAGTTTTGGGAATGACAACTATGGATCAACCATCTGGAAATTGTCTGTTTTGATATGGGTTGCCCTTTCTGTCCCATCAAAGGAAATGCACAGCTATTCAACTTTTTCTTAAAAGACTTAGTTCTGTCAAGATAATACCTGAGTTGCCTGTGCTCATCCAGAGTGTGGAGAATCCTTTCTACCTGATTTAAAGGTTCAGGAAGGAATACATGGAGAAGGATGTCTTGATTCCAAATAAACTATGAAACTATCATTGGTGTGAATAAGGAATCTGTTCTTAAAGTAACATTATCACTACGGAATACCAAACAGGGTTCATCCACTGTGAGGGCTTGCAACTCATATAGTCTATTTGTGATGTCAGAGTAATAAGCAAAACAGTCTTTAATAAATTATTAATCAAAAACAGTCAGATGGGCTGTGGTGTTGTCTGTAATCACCTGCCAAGGCCTCGAGGACCACAGACAGTAAAGAAATTCTAATAACTGGATCACAGCTAACATCTGTTTTACATTAATGTGTTTCAGCACGTCTCATTTTTTTCCAAAGTTCTTGTACTTTTACCCTCATTGATTCAGCTCATCCAAAATGTAATGTGTGGGCTGAAACAGATTGAGCAGGGCATCAGACAGAAAAAGGAGGACCTGAGTTCAGAGAAACCTGGTCTGTCCATCAAAGAAGTTCTCTCTTTTGACAAAAGTACAGTATTGGAATCTGGAAATCCAGTGGGTGTAAATGCTGGGTCCAAACAGTCTTTAAAAAACACTGATTTTGTTTTCTTGCATACAATCTTGCAAAAGGAATTATAAGAATCATACAAGCCATGAAACCTAAAATTTGAGATACTCTCCAGCTGAAATGTAGGAGTGATTGGAGAAGGTTAGATAGAGTATGAAATACAAGTCCATTTTTTCTTCGGTTAGAAATGACTTTGCATAAATGAGTCCACAAGACATCAGAAGCACAATCCTGTGAGAGAGAATGAGAGAGAATGTCAGGAAATTTATCTGGAATCCAAGGTCTAAAAGGAGATTTCTTACCCATGTAAGGGATTCCTGACAGTTGGAAAACGACTCTGCAAAGATAACTAAGTCCTCAAATTAAGGAAAGATGTTAATGCTGTGCAGTCTGCAATGTACAATCACTGAGTCAAGACATTTTTGTAAACACCCTTGTAGCAGTGAATAACCGAAAGGTAATGCACACAACTGCTAAAAGATAGAAACTTCTGAACTCTGTGTCAATAGGAATGGGATGATAAGCATCTTTCAAGTCCAGAGTTACCAGTATTTTCCTAGAGGTATTGGGTTAGTTTGGTAAAATGGTTAATGCCTTTACCTCACATAAACAAGGTGCAGAGTTTGATTCTAGCATCAGATTATTGGATATGCTTAAAATGGCTTGTCAGGGCAGTTGCATAGTATTCAACTATGAGAGGTAACAATCCCTACAAATCAACATTTTGAATGTTGACACTTTCACATACTGGTTGAGATAACATAGGTCAAGCACTGTTCTCCAAGAAAGTTCTTTCTTTGAGTAAAACATTTCCCCCTTTGATCTGGGGTACTGGTTCTATGACTGCCATATAAAGCAGTTGACTGATGACTGGAGGAAATAGGAAGTCTGATTTGAAAAATGAGGGGAGATTCCATGAGAGAGGAGGTAGGCTTTCCCACTGTCATTTGTAATTCTCCTGATGGAGTTTTAGAACCCACTTGTCTGAGATAACCTGATGCCAAACAGAAAAGTGGAGAACCAGGTTTTTGGACAGATTGTGAGTGATGGTGGAGGGAGGGGTGAAGTAAATGAATGCTGCAATAGTCATTCTGAAGAAGTGGACTGTTCCTTTTTCTGGAAGGTACTCCCTTTTTTATTAGATCCTTCCTGCCACTTTTAATTAAATTCTGATTGAGCAGACCGTAGAGGTGGATTGCTATTTCTTCTGAACAAGGAACCATTTTTTCTGTAGATTTTGAAAAGAAGGACAGAAAAATCTTAGTGACCTCCTGAATTAATGTCCCCCTTTCCACAAATTGAGCAGCTGGATAGCTGAAGGACCAAACAAAACCTCCTTACCCAAAGGAGAATGTAGTATTTCAGATTTAACATCTGAAAACTTCTGATTTACAACTCAAGCAAAAATCTTTATCATAGTAGCTGTAATTGTTGCCCTGGACACAGAGTTAGTACAATAATTATACACTCTTAAAAGAATGCTTAGTGAGTTGAGAAAGTTGAGAAAGAGAAGCAATAGCAGAATTGAGAGACCACCTGCCTTCTGAAGTTAAATCTGTGCCACAAATGTTCCTCAGATGATCAAAACAAGCCAACCAGTATTTCCACAAATGAATCTGCTAGCTAAAATTGTGGAGGAATAAATTTTATTCCCAAGCTTGAGCTTTTCAATTGTTGTCCAAAGGAAAAATTCGCCACATTTTTGTTAACAGCTAAATTAAAAATAGAACTAAATTCTGGGTCTGACCTGGGATGAAAAACAAACATTTGTAAGACTGAGGAACTTTATACAGTCTGTCTGCCTATTTTGGGCTGAAGGTTGGCAATCAGTGATATTGCAGGCAATGTGGAAAACATTCTCCATGGTTGATAACAAAAGAGGAATAGGAGTTGTCAGCAGAACATTCATTTGTAATATGTCATAATATTTCTTCAAAAATGCAGGAGCTGCAATATGTCCCCAATGAAACAAATTATTAATTCTGAATGCACTCAGACAAAGAATATTCATCTAAGGGACATTCTTAGGGAAAAGAAATCCTCTGAATTAGCAAATGGGATTTGGTTGGAAAATATAAAAGATGCCATATCCCTAGCCCTCTCATGTTCACCTGACAAGGAATCCTCAGAAACTGAGGAAAATAACTTTTTTCACAAAATTCCATTCATTCTCTACAGCTTTTAAACCTGCAATAAACCTTTTAGCTAAAGCAATAGATTCTTCTTTATCAACAGAAAAACACTATTATGGAGGATAAATGTTTATTTTTTGTTTCTTTATTCTACAACATCCCTAGAAGGGGACAGACTCACGTATGCCACCTTATCCTGAGAAACAAGTCTCTTTACTCAGCACTCATCACTAAGTTTACCCTGTCCAAAGAAAGTGGCTCTTCCATGCCTGCTAAGTACAGCCACAGAGGTGATGGGTAACCCCTGGTCCATGGTGGCAGATGGGACTACAATAGAGGGATCCAGAGAAAAAAGTGAGTGGTCTCAGGAACTTCAAACAGGCATGTTAGGGTAACTCAACAATGGCTGAGGCACTAACTAAGCCCACAGTACTGACAAGGGCTCCTTAACATTTTTGCTTTTCTTCTGTCCAGCAGGAGGAGGGACCAAGGAACTTGTATGCTGTTCCATGTTCCAGCCAAGAATGAAGTCTGAACCACAATGACAACTTCTGAAAGGAGTTGGTAAGTAGGTAAGTTGTTACTGAAGTGTACACAAACACAACACACACAGTAAAAACCTCCTACAATACCCCAGTTCCTCAAAATACAACAATGTAGTAATAAATCGGCACACTTTTGCCGCAAAATAGTGTCCCAAAAACAATTAAACAGCCCCTGTTTAAAATAGCTGCCCAATGAAACATTTCCAATAAAATAGTAAACACACAAAGTGCCAGTATTCTTAAAAAGACCTGGTACATTTTTTTTTTCAAAATGCAAATGTGTGGGAGGGATTCCCCAATGGGAACTTAGTCTGTTCAGGAATTGAAGACAGGAGCGTATGTTGATCCTCAGAAGCCTAGGAGGGGCAGTCTCATCGGAGGGGAGAAAGTACTGAAGTATTTTGGCACCCAGGCTGCTGTTTTCTCCACACATCATTCTGGGTACAAGTGTGGGGAGTAAAAGCTTTTAGAAAACTGGCTGTTATATCCTTGGCAGGATATATCCCATATAGCTAAGGCTACTGCAACAATGATTTCTGATGAACATATACAGTTCTAAGTCACCATCCTGAAAGACTTCATTTTTAAGAACTTGTCGAAGTCTGATAGATCTAAAAATGATCTTAAGGGTCTGAATAACATCTTTCACATATTTGTTCTAAAGGTACCCTTTGTCTTGTTGAATGTAATAAAAAGTGATCTATTAGTTGTAAAGCTGGTTATACTTAATGAAGGGATGTTTGAAGAACAATTTCTGCTTATGGTGTCTGAAGAAATTCCATTTATATTACCTTGCCAAATTGACTGCAGGACACATATGTCTGTTGTCACTCAAGTAAGTTACTGAAATTTGTCTTCTAGGGGGCTATTAGGAGAGGGGCAGAGTACATTGGAGGTATCAGCTATTTTGAAGTTCTTTTGTGAAAGTTCTTTTTCCTGTAAACCTTGGATTAGAACTGGATTAGTTCCCTTTGAACTACTTTTGTTAACAACCATTCTGAAAAAGCACCCTTTTCTACAAAAAGGTTTCTTCAGAAGTATAAATCCTCTGTTACTGAAGAGCAGGGGTACACATTTATTTGTTGGTTGACCAAAAAATTACATTGATACAGATTCAATAAAGTCTACATGGCCCTCTAAAACTGTGTGCTCATCAGAATGTGCACACAGTAGTGTGCATTGTGATGCGCACACAGTACTGCACTGTTTTGTATTCAGTAAGCAGCTCTACACACCATGTAGAGCCACAAAAACACAGTAAACATTGTGGCATGCTAATTATGGCATCATACCTCTGAACCTGGAAACATCAAAAATTTGGACAAAGGCCCATTGAAAAGTAGGTACAACTGGCCAAAAATGGGGGCACTGATTAACATAAAAGTTGCATGCATAATTATGTAACTCCACCCACCCAATGGAATTGTGGGATATGGTATGACAGGAAAATCTGGACTGTCAACAGGTATGATCACCCCATGTAGCCCAAGCAATATCTGAAAGGGATTTTGGGCCAGTCATCCTACTTGGTTACATGCAAAAACAAGAGCAGGAATATTTGTAAATACACCACACCAAGTAGAGGTTTCAAGGTAATAGCTCTCTGTTTATCCTCAAACAACAAATCACTCAACTTTGCAACATCCAACAACCAAAACAAGGTGGCAACCTTGATAAAGATATCTAGCTTAATGTCTGACTCAATAAATGTTGCGGTTCAGTCATTTCAAGTGCTCATAGTAGGGCAAAATTTACTAAGGCATGACGTTTTTCAGGACAAGTCATAAGGTTAATAAAAGCACTAATTTTCACTTTATTGAAGTAAACAAATTTCATTCCACCTCAACCCTATCTTACAAGGTAGAACAGAATAAGTAACAAACAGCAAAACCACTGCACCAGATAAAGTCCAATCCTAACTCCGCAAAAGTAATCCAATGAATTCAGACAGGCAAAGGACCAGCACAGCATAAAAATAATCACATTTATTCAAACAAAGGACATATAAAGAGTGTAAGCACTTTCACGTAGTACCACTATGCTTCATCAGACATAAAATGCTCTCACAAACTCCCCTTTTTTTAAAAACCACCTTGTCCAGTCACATACTAAAATCATTAATTGGTAATTACTCAAATTAGAAAGACAAGTGTGTTAAAGGCATCAATACAGTCTTTCAGGTCCTATCATGCTACATAAAACTTTAAGCATCAAAATCTCATTTATATATAACAGTAAATTTTATGATACTCTGTTAGTTATTATGAAAAATCAGCATGTTAAAAAATTGTAAAAAACTTAAACAGTTAAAAGCAGCAGCATATGTCAAAATGTAACATGCAAGTACTAAATGGAAACCTTAAGACTTCCTCCGTTAAACATACTGCATTACATCTCATATCAATATGCATGTCCCAAAATTTATCATAAGCATAAACAAAAAATCAATGTGTTAACTTCATACATTTCTCATTTGCTATTAAAAACTTTCTAAATATCGGAGTTGAATCATAAATGCATTCGCAAATCTCCTGAGTCAGATAACTCTCTACTATATGAATCCTTATGAATATAACATCATCATATTTATAAAGAAAGCCTGAATTCCTTGAGAAATATCTATAAAGAATCTAATCACACTCTCTGCAAACATAATCAAGTTATACAACCTTAAGCCATACCATTATGAACTCGCCATATTTCCAAGGCCCATGGCTTTCTCCTTATTGCCAAATCTTGCGAGAAAGCCTATAAGGGAAAACGCTACTACCTGTTGTTGTAGCAACAGAAAACTAGATAGTTCTATATATGACTAACTAAAGAAATCAAGATACAATGTTCATTCTATAGCAAACAAGTTTCACTAATTGAGTAAGCACACAAACTATAACACTATATAGACATAAATAATTAGAGTTCTAATTGTGGAAACGAGCACACTGCCATGAAGCTAACAAAACCATAGTACAAGTGACCACAACAAACTTATTATTAACCTAAACTAACATAGACAAAAAACTAAAAAATAACAAACAACATATATAAAAGAAAAACTACATTATGAGAACAAATGTTTCAATACTAAACAACTATACTAACAAATATAAAAGTAATAAAAAATGAAAATATGAATAAGAAATGCAAAATATGAAAAATAATAAAAAAACTCAACTATGCACAGTTAACTTCCTATCTTTCAAAAATGGTTTGAGTGGCACAGCTTCACTGAGGCCATATATCTTATCTGCTTGTAAATGAGCATTCCATTTTTGTTCAAGTTTTTCCAAGACATTCCTGTTGTCACCTAACCTCACAGAAATACGTATAATTTGGAGTGTCATAAATGAAAAACCACGAGCACTATTTTGTCTATAATATGTTTGGCTATATCAGTCCTGATGTCCCCAGTGCTACTATAATATATATGTTCTCGAATTCTATTCCTCAAAGCTCTAGTGGTCATACCTACATAGAATGTAGGACATTGCTTACACTGAGCTAAGTAAACAACATTAGTTGTAGAGCAATCTGCATAATGTCAAAATACATATTTCCTACCTGTCACAGGGTGTATAAATGTATTTCTATTAACCACATATTTACAGAAATTACAGTGTCTACATCTAAAAGTCCCTTCTTTCTCTGATGTAGTCTGGCCAGATATGAAACCTGTTCTGTGGCAAAGATGTCTTTTCAAAGACTTTAAATTCCTATAGGTAACCTGTGGACAAGCTCCCATAACCTGTTTTATACCATTATCCACTACCAGTACATGACAGAAAGGAAGGGAAAGGGCAACGCCTATTTTTCCAAGGGGAATAGATTGGAGTTTAATAGACCTCATGCATATTCTAAAAAAGAAGGTAGATTATGTCTTCCATTTACTTCTGATAATAAAAGTATTATGGAAATAGTACGTAAGAACTAGCATATACTGGTAGCAGACTCCCCTCCCAACATTTCCACTTGCAAACTATGTCTCTGATCAAACTGCCTTAATCAGACAATAAACAGAATCATCCATGACTCGAGGAATGTATTTATTACTGGATTTATTCACCATGTTTAACTCATAACATCCGAGTGATGCCTCCAGGTGCATCTGCAGTTAACTCCTACTGACGCCTCTAGATGTCAAACATTCGTTGTTCATATTTACATCGATAATTCCAAAACCATGTTATATACAAGGTTTTAAAATATTTCATCTTAAAGCTTGTACAATGGCAAACTTAACTGCATTAATATTTGACCTCTGTCTGGTGCAGGTAAATGGATATTAACTGTTGTTTTTATGATATTAATTTATATAGCTATAAGTTTCACATTTTTCTAAATATCTCAACAACCAAGTAACATGGACAGAACTCCCTAGTCTCATATGAAAGGTCTCAGCTAGCTGAATAAAATGCTGTGGACAGTATGTGTACAACTTGAGTGGTTGCTGAGATACTGTAAGTTGTTTACAAAATATTACAAACGTAATTGTTATTGTGTTTACTGTGACTTATAAAATTCTGTTTACGACCTAAAAGCTAAAGGATACTACCACTATAAAAATATTTTGTGCTGAAGAGTTTGCCATTTATACTTCTTTCATAACCCCTATGGTTGCAGAGATATGAATATTTGTTTGAAATGTGAGGACATAATTTGATTCTGTCAAAAGGCTTAGGCTCTGCCCATTGGAAGTTACAGTGCAAACTTCCTGAGCTCCATTGGAGTGAATGAGTTAAATAAACCTTAAAGAGATCATGTGGCTTCAGTAAAGCAATCTAGGAATATGCACTATGTTTTTCAACATACTTGTATGGTGATAGTGTGCTCCAGGTGTGCTTTACGTACTGTCACCCCTCAGGCTACTAAAGAAACTATCCTTAACTGCTGTTTGCTGGTTGATGTACAATGGCAACACACCTGTACAAGGGATGAAATATTAAACCACAAAAGTGCCACCATCAAATTTGCTTCTGCTTCTTTGCATATTCATACTCTCCTCGACCAAAATCTTCAAATTCAAGACTTAATAAAGACACCAGCACAAACATAACATTCAAAAAAATGACTTGAAAAAATACAATAAGAAATGAGAAGTGCAGTCACTGCGTCTCAGCTCCTTAGCAGCAGCCACACCGGGTTTTAGGGTGGACAGGCTTTCATAGGATCATAGAAGGTTACTAGGCTAATGACCTCAGGGCCCTTAGAGCCTAGCCAAGTTCAACCTGTATTCCCAATGGTGTCTGGTTCAAGCAGATACTAAAATCACCACCTATTGATCCTGTCCAACAAGAACACAAGTGGAATCCCCCGGGGTGAATTTCCAGTTACCCATCGAATCGTCCTAATTATGCTTAAATAGGTCCAATGAAGGACTTTGTTTAGCATGAACAGGAAAGTTGTTCCAAAAGTGAGGCAACCTCTGTGAGACAAATCTGTCTATCCAGCAAGTTTTGTTGATATCGCATACCAAGTTAAGATCCTTTCAGCAAGTGACCCTTGTACCATTTGACTTGTGAATGTGCAGCATTTCCATTAAAGCTGGGTCAGACATTGCTCTGTATGCAAGGCACAGGTCACCTCTGAGCAGTATGTACAACACAGAGTAAAGTGACAATGATTTAAAACTCTCAACATATGACAGATCTTGAAGACCCTGAATTTTCTTTGTAAGGAATCTTTGTGGTCTCTCCAATTGTTGCCGGTGTTTGGAAAGGAACATACTA
>NC_056744.1:651204581-651279581 GCF_019279795.1 Protopterus annectens | reverse complement strand
CAAAAGTGCCTTAGTCACCCTGTAGCCAACAGCTATCATCATGCCCAGTAACAAAATAATCTGCACTCCCAGGTTGCAACCTCCCAATCCTGCACACTATAGTCAAAGTGAGTTACCACTAAGCCATGGCAGATACACATACAGCTAAGGTTATCACAAACAATTCATTAAACAGTAGTGGAAATGTATGTAAATCTTCTTCTTTTTTTTGCTTTTCCTGGTTAGGGGTCACCACAGCAGAACTCCAGTCTGCTAATGACTGGCAGTAGATTTTTACGGTGCCGAGGTGCCAGCCTGACGCCCAACCTTCAATGAAGGCACGCCCATTCACGCATGTCTTTCGAACGCCACTCGACTGCGGGGAGGACATGCAGACTCCACAGAGAAGGTGCCCCAGCTGAGAATCAAATGGGAGAACCTCTTGCTGTCAGGTGACAATGCTACCACTGCACCACTGCAACGAAATACCAACAATCACGTGTACATTGCTCAATCACAGTATTTTGAGCAGTCCATGTGTACCAGTATCAGAGTACCGTCATGGCAAGGCTTGTACATACGTGGACTAAATGGATGAAGAGCCTGCAGAAGCTTGGGTTGAGACAGTATACTGGAGGAGTACTGAGATGTGCAGAGAGGGCAATATGTGGAGATGTGGCATGGCTGGGCTAGCAACTGGAGAATAGATGGATGCTGTGTACATGGAGCTCGGGGACCAGGGAAAGGAACCATGGGTATGACATTATGGAAGAAATATGCCAATGAAGCAGAACAGCAATAGTGTAGTGGGCAAGGCATCTGTCCAATGAGCAGGCATTCCCGGTTCGAGTCCTACTGTAGCATAGTCTATTTTACATGGCAAAGCACGTTATAGCCAATAGTTTTGTTGCAAAACCCACTAAATAGCATATATATATATATATATATATATATATATATATATATATATATATATATATATATAAATATATATATATATATATATATATATATATATATGACCTGGAGTACCGGAAGAAATGCACATGTGAAGAGTTAGTGTCATACTGAATAAGGCAGCATAAAGCAGGTGTAAGTGGGGGTAAGCAATGCGCACACAGAATAAGTAATGTTGAAGCTAACTATCTCTAATCATATGTAACCTGAGATTAGCATTGGTTACCTTCGTGCAAACCAGCGTAAACATGCTTACAATTGTTTAAAAGTGCCTTAATCACTCTGTATGCATCAGCTGCTGTTCTGTCCAGAAATAAAAGTAACCAACTTTTGCAGGATGTAAACCCAGCACCCTTTACCTTACAGTCACAGCAGTAAACCACTAAGCCATCACAGCATTATGTAAGAATGAGGTTCCAACAAACAAATCCGTGCCATAGGAAAATCAAGCTGAACATGTGCAATGGATTTATATACAATGTGATGTTGTATAACCTGCTACATAACATAAATATGTAAACTGTAGTACTGCAGTAAGTCCAGATGTGAGATGTTATTGTAATAAAGTGTTGAAGTTCCCAGCACCCCATACAGTGTACATACACATGAATCAAGGATACAAGACACATATATAACATGTAATGAAAAGGAAATCAATGCCAAAAGGCAAATATGCAAATCAAATATGAAGCACCGCTAAGCGTTGCATAGCACTGCTTCCCAGACTACTACCAGGATACTACCAGTAAGAGAAACAGTGTCAACCTGCTAAGTCTAATCTTGAACCAAACGCATGTTCGACCCTGGTGGGTCGACCCCAAAAATTTTGCTAAAGAGAGTCTTCGAGTGTAAAATAACATGCCTCAAAGGTAAGCAAGGAAGGGTATGTATGTTCGTGGACTAAATGTTCAGGAAGCCGGAAGATCCATGGGTCAAGACAACTTACGTGATGTGTCCCGAGAAGTGGAGAGTGGGCAATGTGTAGTAGTGTGCTTAGATTCGGTTGGAGCCTGTAGAAAGGAGGACTGCTGTGGACAAGGAGTGTGCGGGTGGGGTGAAAGAACCATGGGTATGAAATTATGGGTCTAGGCGTGCGTGTGTTGGATGTATGCAGTATGTATATGCCTATATGTAAATATGTATGGATATATGTATGTATATATATATATATATATATATATATATATATATATATATATATATATATATATATATATATATATATATATATATATATATATATATATATATACACATACACATATGTAATATAGAGAGGGAGAGGTATATATCTATTTAGTTATGGACATACACACATACATTTACATATCTCAATAAGTTTCCCATACTGATGAATGGTATTGCTGGATGCTATGTTTGTGAAAACATCAGTGTTATGTATATCTGTGATGGCTTAGTGTAAATCACATTGACTATGGTATGCAGGCTCCTGGGTTTGAGCCTTGCAGAGGCTGTTTATTTTGTTGCTGGGCAGAACAAGGGTGGCCAGATACAGGGTGATTAAGGCACTTTTAAGCAGTTGTAAGTGGGTTTACGCGAGTTTGCGCAATGCTAACTGCTGGTGAAATCCAGTTACACTAGGTTAGCCTCAAAATTTCTTACATTGTGTACGCGGTGCTTACTGTCTTGCAAACCCAAGCAAAGCTGCTTACTAACGCTTAAAAGTGCTTACTCCTGCTTACTCCCATGCTAAATTTCTTTAAAGAAAAGAAAAAAGGGTTGATAGGACAGGGGTGAAAAAGGGGCACAAAGAGGGAAAGACAGTAGGGAAAATAGCTAGGAATGTGCAGGAAGGGTGTAGGGAAAATCCATAGCTGCCCATTTCTTCTACAGCAACAGCTGTGCATCTGCACTGAAGTTGGAGGTAGGTGTGGACACACAAACCCCTGAGAGAGGGGTGAGGACAATAATAATATGCTGTGATGCCAGTTAGACCATATTACATGTGCCCAGTAGACATGTGTGCAGAATGGACAGCTATGTATGGGGCGAGATATTATTTGGAAACAGATTGCCCTTATTTTAAGGTGTGAGTGGAATGTTGGAGAAGGAGAGTAGGTATGCTTGGGGAGTACAGGGTGGGTAGGATGACAGACAAGACAGACAAGACAGGGGCGGTATATGACACATGTGGGGGGAACACCTTGGACAGGGAGGGGTGTTTTGAAGTTGCAAGCCCATGAGCCCCCAAATGGAAACAGTGGGACTGAGGTCCCCACTCATGGGCAGTCACCACTGCACCTTCATGGCCACAGAGGTGGCTGTGCTGTTGGCTGGGTAGGAGGTGCAGGCTCACCCTCTGATTGCACTATGTGGCCCTCAAGCTGGCATAGGTGATCTTGAAACTCTTTGCCGAGCTCCATACTCACCATGGACTGGACCTGACAGTGGGTGACAGGTTCCTGTCCTCCCCCACTCCCAGGGGAGGGCAAGCACCATCACCTGTAGCAGTTCCACCCAAAGGTCGTGCATGGACAATGGAGGAGGAGGTCCCAGGCTGGGACCCAGACCTGCTGGTGCCTGGTGCCATGGCCAGCTGAGGTGGGACAGGTGGGTTGACTGACATCAGCATTCCCATACAGGCAACAGATAAGGGCCAGTAATAGTCAGCAGCAGTCAGGGTTACTTATAACAGCATGCAAAGATATTCCCATTACCACAAGACACCAGATTTAGAACAGCTGCAAAGCAAGGAGAACACATGCACATATCCTGCATGACGTATGTACAAAGGGTGACAGACGTGTGAGTAGCACTATGAACACTGGCACAATATTGGCATGGTGCTGTGGTAACCTCAGACATTTACTGTCATACCACTGTGTTTTGTGAAGTATGTCCAATGAAGTCAGTAACTCTCATGGCTGTCACCATGTACTGACTGCAATCCTCACACTATGCTTCTGCCATTCTCAGATAGGTGTTCTGTGAGTAAAACAGGATACAAAAGGTTCAACACTCTAACCAGTCTCCAAATGACTCTACAGATGGGGGTTTCCTCACAAACATTGCACTGTCATGACAGATCTTACAACAGGCAGACTAGCCATAACCACACACACCCTGTTCAACTGAGAGTACTCTAAATTATGAGCAGCAACACTTAATCTGTGATGATTTATGCCAAACACAAGATCTAGGTTCCACTCACAGTGAATATCATGGCCCAACACCAACATGATGTTCCTAGATATTGTAGTGTGTTTCCATGCAATTGGCTATGGGAATGTTACCACAGCTGTGTCACATTCAATCAGCTAGAGGAGGACTGCAATTGGTGAACATGCTATCAGCTGATATTGACCAACACTTACAAAACACTAGCTGCTGCCTAAGCAGAGCAGGTGTACATATCCACATCCACCAGTGAGGGTGTGGGAGGGACAGACAGAGACAAAGTACATCAGGTAAGGTGTGGGCAAGTAAAACTGAAGCATGTTTGTGTGACACACATACCAGTACAGTGATTCAAACCCCTGACTGACAATGCAATACTATCACATGTGCATGCAGTTATTGGATGTGCCACATAGCTTACATGTTGGTGAGCTGTCCAAACATATATGTGATGGTGAGTGACATCTGCAACAGTGATATTGTACAGATGCAATAGGTGTAACACAACTGCCTGTCCACATTATCACAGTGTCAGCTGCAACACAGCCACACTCTCTAAGAGACCCATACACATTGCCACACTTTCCAGGGTCAGGAATACACTCCCTACCCAGTTATTTTACCACAATACACTACTGCACAGGTATCACATGCACCACAGGAGCTATTGTGCTGTACTATGGGCAAAGGGCATGTGAAGGTGTCTGACATCAGTCGGGCTGCTTCAGTATGCCAATGGGAGTTGTACCAGGTGTGAATGTGGTTAGAAACATGCATCATACACCACACACAGGGACACAGGGTGCCAGTACTGATGTGCATGTGTGCATTGCTTCAGGGGTGTGTAGTGGTTGGCTGTGCCAGAAGGCTAGGTGAGGGGTATACCTTGGCATCAGGCCACATGACAATGGCCTGCCGTGTGGATCAGGTGTGTAGTGTCTGGAATGTCCCACACAGGTAGGTATTGTATTCACCATCCTGTCACTTGGGTTAATATTGTGTGTGGCCAGTGCTGTGCAATGCTTGCAATGTATGTGCTCTATAGTCCATGATATGGAAGGTGTCTGGGATGTGCACACATCCCATATTCATGTACAGTGACATGTGGAAGTGTACCTGGATTGCCAGGCCCATGTTATGTACACAGATTGTTATCATCATATGTGCCAATCCTGACCTCTTGTGGTAGGGCGTGCTCATGGACCGTCCTTTGTGGAGCGCATTTGATGGCACCACAGATGTTGTAGGCATCTACTGGGGAACATAGTGAAGGTGCACTGTACTCAGTTATGTGCCTATTGTACTGATGGACAGGGTGCCATGCCCTCTGTAGCCCAATGCAATCACACCATGCTTGCTATCTGTGAACAGTATGCAGGGTACTACCAACATAGCGGTAGTTGTCTAGGCAAGTGTGTTTGTGTATGAGACACAGATTCATAGCGTATTCTGTGTAAAACTAGGGTTGCTTACTTTGTTCACCAGGCCTTGTATCACATGTAGGGGTGTGGATTGGCACCCCAGCATCTACGTTGATTGACATCTGTCATCCTTGTAAGGTGGACATTGTGACATATAATATGGCCACCATATAGGAAATTTACAAAACCGGCTCCTCAATGGGTCCAGGTGTTACACATTCACAACCACCTACACACAGGTTACATATTACAAACACATGCACACACACGCACACACACACACACACACACACACACACACACACACACACACACACACACACACACACACACACTTACCAACTCTGGAAATAGAATCCCTACCTAACTAGTTTATCACACTACAGCATTACACAGTTATAGCACACACCACAGAGATTACTGGGATATCTTTCCACGAAGGTGTATTTCACAGTCGCTGATGTCAGCAGACATGCCAAAGTAAAGCAATGGTTGTCGTAGTGCCTGTGAATGGCCTCTAAAGCATTGCTCCCCACTCTGACAAAGGAACACACACAAACATTCACACATACCATGTCTTGGTATAGAACCCTTACCTAACTAGTTTATCACACTACAGCATTACGCAGTTACAGCACACACCAGGGCGATTACTGGGATTCTGCTTCACCAAAGGTGTATTTCACATGGAATGACATCAGCAGGCTTGTCAAAGAAGGGCAATGACAGGTGTACTGACTGTCCCCAAAAGCAATGGGCCCTTCACATATGCACAGACACACACACACACACACACACACACACACACACACACACACACACACACACACAGTTGCCATGAATGGGATTAGAATACCTTCCTAACTACTACAGCACATTAGAGCATTACGCAGTTACAGAACACACCACAGAGATTACTGGGATATTCCTTCACCAACGGTATATTTCACAGGGAATGACATCGACAGGCTTGTCAAAGAGGGCAACGACAGGTGTACTGACTGTCCTCAAAAGCATTGGGCCCTACACATGCACACAGTTGCCATGAATGGGATTAGAACACCTACCCATCTACTACAGCACATTAGAGCATCACGCAGTTACAACCTACATATTCATACACATTCATGTCATTCTGATGTGGAAACTGCAGACACTTGCTGATGGGTCTGTGTATATGGTCCAGCACCTTGGTGCTGTTGTGGCTGTGGGTCCCATGCCTGTACAATTATCACCATGACAGGATGGCTATATTGTGCGGTATTCAGAGTCATTGAGGTTATCCAGAGGCAGGGCTCATTATTCTGTTCATTAACCCTTCACAATTTGGTTTGCAAGCAGGTTTGTGGCCACCCATCCCAGGGTTTGCAGCCATGATAAGTATGTGCACACATTAGGGTTCCACCCTTCATACAATCCATGGTGATGATGCTGCCCCCCCCCTCTGTTTATCTGTCCTCTTCCTACCATTATGCACACAATATCTGATAGGTAAGCCTATAGTTGCCACTCCATCCCAGCAGTATGTACAGGTTGGGCCACAGTTCATGCACTGGAACATGATGGACATACTACTGGGATTCATCAACATGCCCTTGCATTTGTGTTCTGTGGACTGTGTTTTGTCAGAGTTCCTATTAGAACTCCGAACGCTTAAAATATCGAATGTCATATGGTCGACACCATATGATCAACATTTCAAGAGTTTGAAGGTTAAACATAATGGTGCCGTTCGATACAAAATGGGAGAAATTCCCTTTTCTGCACTGAAGTGCAATCTCGGAGTTGGTATATTTAAGTAGGGGGGTGTTGGGGAGGTAAGTTTTTTTTTGTTTTATTATATATTCAAACTTTTAAACTTCGATCATATGTTGTCGGACATATGGGATTCAAAGTTTAGAAAGTTCAAATATATAATATCGACCCATTTTGTCATTATGTGGGGGTCCATGGGGTAACATACAGTGGCGGTACGAGCATGACAAAGACCTGTGACAGAGAACTGTGGGGCACTGGGTACTGATGCAGGCTATCTGTAGCAGGCCAGTGCATTCTGTCAGTTGTACAGACCCAGGCTACAAGGCAATGTATTTCTCTGTGTTGACAGGATAGGTGTGCAAGGTGGTGATGGCAATTGTTTCTGTCCTTATGGATGCTGGCAGGGTGCATCTTACAGCTATGGACACACCTGCATGGGACACCTATTTAGCATGCTGCATTCTGTGAGTATTCACATAGTAATGTGGGGATCATATTGTACTCATTCACAGCAGCAGCAGGGAGGTGGTCTGTGTGTCACCTGAGGCTGATGTTGGGCTGGACTGGCTGCGTGTGCTAGGGTAGCTACTTGCAACTGCCTCACAGTTATACGTGGCCGTTTCTCCTGCTGGTGGCTAGTGAGTGGACACCAGCAGCTTCTACATACATCATAGCTCTGCCTTTTGTGGTCTGCCAGTGTTTGCCCACAGTACATCTTAGTTCCCCTTGTGTCTACACAACCAAATGATGTGCTGTGAACCTGTATGTACAAATGGAGGGTGTCTCCATTTCAGTGTGAAATGTTACATGGTCTCTCTCTACGGTACTTCCACCTGTGTACTGTGTGTACGTCTGGGCCAACCTTCATGCCATGTCCATCTTCCAGATGGTGACAGTTATGACATCTGTACAAATCATATGGTCTACTGCTGCAACATATCATGCTGGGATACCAGTATGTTTGGCACTGCAGTTGTGTGGACTTGGCCCAGTCATCAGCAGTACTGACCATTGGACACCAGGACACACCATCCATGGCTATTTGCTGAACACTATCACACAGCATACCACTCAGAACTACCTAACACACAGAGCTCTGCCTATTGTAGACATGTGACTATCCATCTTCCTGATTTGACCAGCTCAGGTACTCGGTGCTCAATGTTATTAGTCCTACACATGGCTGCTAATACATTTCTACATAGGGTTGGGGGGCACACCTGCCAACGGTGGACATGTCCTACAACCACCTGGTATGCTAGGTACTCTGTTGGCTTCCACACAACAGCCTGACACTCAGATCTCTGCATATTGTACACATGCAACATCCCATCGGTGGTGCTTTTATGTGTATGTGCATGCAGTCTATACCACCCACTACTTCAGGGTATCCTGCTATTTGTTGGAAGAGACGCATATTGCTGGCCAATGCCTCATGGGTGTTGAGGAAATATATATGCTCACTGACATGTGCTGACATGGCATCCAGGAACTGGTGGAGTACCCTGGATGCTGATGCCTGTGAGATCCCTATGATATCCCCAGTTGGCCTTTGGAATGTACCTGTGGCTAGTATTCTTAAGCCTACACATACCTTGGTTTCCACTGGGATGGGTTCCTCTCTGTTGGTTCTGTGTCTGAGGTGTGGCCAGCACACCTCAACAATATGCTTTAGGAGGTCCCTGTCCACCCTATAGTGCTCCACTATCTCCAGCTCATGTAGCACCTGGTAGGTTTCCCTGGGTCTGTGCACTCTTCTCCTCCTCCTCACTGTGTGTTGGTCATCAGCATTCACATCCTCACCACCCTCAGCCTCTTGCACATGCTGGTTTATGAAAGCAAAAGCAGCCCTTAACATTTTTTCTCTTACTTTCATTTTTTTAAATTTCCCCATTCATATACACCGGTGGTGCAGAGTTTTTGGGAAAAAACAAGGGGGAAAGGTGTTTGCATAGTTTATAGTGGTGTGCTGAGCTGGTCTGGTCTGCTGCCTGTTAATTGGCTGATGCTGATACATTTCACCTGCCAGCTATGCTAGTTCTCCTTGATTACCTTCCTACTGCTGTTTTCCCTTCCCATTGCCTCCCTATTTAAGCCCGTGTGCGCGGCCGAGCAAACAGAATGGTCACATGTGCACAGAGCTGCTATTTCCTGGTTTAACTTCTTTTTTCTTCCTGTAAAAGCTGGTGAGCAGCACGCACACCCGCTTACACTATGTAAAGAGTGCTAGGCAGGTTTAGACACACCCCCTAGCTTAGCTGTGCTAAGCTAGGAACAAATCTGAGCCACAGGCCTCCAATCCGCTTACAGGATGCTTGACACACACTCCCATGATGTCACCTACCTCCTAGTCTTGCACCCAGCTATTCATACTCTTACACTGTTGGGACCTGCCTCATATGCTGGGGAAAACTGGGATTCAATACCCTTCCCCTCATTTGCCTAGGATTGCCTGCTAATACATAGTTACATATCTCACACTGAGCCTCCCCCCTTAGCAACCACTACTCACTGGTCAGGTTGTCTTTTGCTTGCCATTGACTTGCATGGCAGAATACTGATTTTAGTTAGAATGCTTATTTTAGGTTTATTTTCTTATTTTCCCCCGTTCCCATTTGCACGCCGCTGACCTATGCTTAAACAGCTGACACCAGCAAAAAAATAATAAAAGTTGTTTTTTTTATTTTTTGTATTGTTTGCAATTCCAGTGGCCTTATAGTTGGCCATTGCCATGCTTCCGCAATGATATGAAGCCTTTATTTAGAGCTGTCATAGCTCCATTTTGGATTTTGCAGAAATGTACTCTGTTACTAACCGAGTACATTTCTGCGGACAGCACTAGTCTTGCACGGACTGTTGCAAGCTTCCTGGATTGCAAAATCACCTCATTTGCATGGATTTCACCTGCAAATAGGGTGATTTGCATAGGAGGGCTTAGTCCGTGCAGGATTAGTGCAGGAGTGCTCGTGCACGCCCCTGCAGGCTGTTCCTGGATCGCACGGCAGACATATTGCCTGCGTGCCTCCTGGCCTCCTGCACCAATCTTGTACTCCATGCAAGCTTTTGTGAATCCAGGGGACAGTGTAAGCACCACCTCAGTGTTTGTTATTAATGGATTGCAATTGTGAATGGTTAGTGGGAGGGAGAATGAATACACAACAATTCAGACTCTTTACCTTCAGTGGGCATGTCAGCTAGGATACACTTGCAAAGTCATTGCAGCAAGGTTTCAAATGAAAGTGAGCAGTGCACATTTTTCATTTTCTGTTCACTAATATCCAAACTTACCTGTTTTTGTTGAAAAATGCATATTACTGCCATTTAATATTCTCATACATTTTAAGGACAATGATACAAAATGCCTTACAGGCTGCATGTCTGAGATTACTGCTCTTATAAGAGAAGAATGAACACAATACATAGAGAAAACAGAGCAGTACTGCTGACCATCATCTACAGCTCAGCTGTAGTAATATGCCTCCTGAGAACTGGTGACATGGTATGATACACTTTTATGTATATTGTTTTCATATTAGAACACATGTTGTAGTGGAACAGATCAACCTTCGACACTGTTCACATTCTGCCATCACAGTGACACTTGCTACTAGTATGCCACAGGTGTGATATATATGTCTAAATAGCATCATTAAATATTCTGTGACAGACATCAATATAAATTCATATTGATTATATAGTCACATACATTTTGTCTCATACACATGTTATGCTGTGATACACACAACCAATGTATTATGTTTTGATTTAATTGTATTCTTCTGGAATTCATTGTATGTACAGCTGTGTTGCTATACCCAAGGATTGTTGAGGTGGTGAGCAGTACCATTGTGTGACTATTATCATTTGTGTCAGGAAATGTTCTGCATGAACCACAAACAACTGATCTCTAATATGCCTCGATATGGCATTAGGCTGCTCAAACACAGCTTGCCCATGAAACACATATGGGCAAATGTTGTGCAACTGATGTAACTACGTGATATAGGTACAGTTGTATGACTGTGTGTATAGTACCAGTGTGTGGAATCTGATGAATGACCAAGGTTATATTTGGAGGTCTTTAAACAAATAATTTATTCCAATAAATGTGAAATGTTAAGGGGAATACACAACTAAGCACAATCTGTATGTGAATGCCACCAGACATACACAATTGGAGGAAACAGACAATCCGCTATCTGACAGTTCGTCTCCTACATCACTCCCTTGTTGCCAATGGCCATAAGCCAAAGTATAAATGCAAACATTACTCAGTTTTTATTCTAAGGAGGGTAGCTCATCTGTGTGCTCTCTATGACTGCTAACACAGAATCAATGTGCCCTGACAACATCACAGGTTGCCTACAGCGTGAATCAAAACCTGGACCTACCAGACATAGTTGAATCCATACTTCAACACAGCCTCCAGACAGTCTATGTTCCCATAAAAGGGTGTACATTAACATGCATCATTCTGACTGGGGGGGACACCATCTGATGCATGCATGTATAGACCCATCCTGACTCTTCTCATCTGTGAGGTAGACTAACAAGTCATCATGGACTTTCTCTAAAAGGACACGGGTAATATACCAACTGTGAACCAAACACGTGTGATTTGTTCAGGCTACATGTCTGTTACATCTGTTTGATGACCTCGAGAAGGTCAACAAGGACATGCATGATGACAACACTATCATCCTGCGTAACTTCACATGACCAAGGCATCTGACACAAATCCACACTGAGGTATTACTGAGAAACTGTCACAAGTGGCCATACACACCTACATCACCAAGTGAGTAGACCACTGGATCACATATATGACAGATAAATATGTTGAACTGTTTGAACTGACCTATATCTAGAGTCCAATGATCAAGTCTGTACCACAGGGCTCTGTGCTAGGCTATTTTCTGTTCATTATTGAACTCTCAGACATCAAGACTAGCTTACACAGCGTTTGCCAAACTAGCTTTGTGGAGGACTGCAGATTGTGGACAATCACTGAATCCAACTGTGATACTGGTGTAATACAAATAGTATCAACACACACACATAGGATTGCTGACACAGCCATGGAGGCACAGTAGATGAACAAAAATCATGGGGGGATTTTTTAAATTTTAAAGGCAAATACTCTAATTCTAATATAGACCACACACCCCATGAGCTGACCAAGTGGTATGTGACTTGTGTACTCAGGTAAATGGTATGCGGAATGATCACAAGCCTAGGCCCACACTGGTGACTACTCCCTTGTATGTAACACAACTCCTGAGTATGTGTGGGACATCCACATCAAAAGGCATTATAGTTCCAAAGTCCTCAGCCCTCATCACACCAATAACTGAGTACAATGTACCTTTTTTATGTACCTCCCAACACATTTTCCAGGGATGATTTACTCAAGTATGCCACATTTACCTCAGTGAACTCCCACACATCTTATCGGCCACACCTAAGTTTTCTTTTTGTTGAATAACCATTAGTGGTAGATGGTGCAGAACACTCCGTCAAGATGTTATTATACAAGATGCATGTCTGCTACATGTTCCTGTGATGCACATAGTAAATACATAGCTGAGTGACAACACTGATGGCATGGGTTACATTTGTAACAGTGTGGATTGTGCCATAGATATATGCCATGCACACCTGTCAACTAGCCAGGATTGCTCGTAATTTCAAATACTGGTGTAACAGTGCCCTCCTAACATCTCCAGCAGAGGTTAAATTTTGAAGAAGGTGTGCTTGATTACCCTCATAGATTGCTGACAAATAATGACAGTTGTACAAGTGTGTTCTTGCAGAACAATCTATAATCACTCACAATCACACAAGTTATGTCAAAGACATGGGATTAATGGTGGTATTGTGATATTGTCCATGACTGTGTGTGCTTCTGTCATCTATTGTCCATGAGCCTATTGCTATGTGTCCTGCTTGGTTGAGACCTATGCTGACATAACATTCATATTAAGGCAACTCATTTTGCACAGATTCACAGTATATACCTCTCCCCTATTGTATATACCGTCCTTGATATATGTGCCCTCCATTGTTCATGTTAGGATGCTTATATCACAAAGAATTCTCTCCATTAATATGTCACCTTGTGTGACAGTCACATAATGTACAATAACTGCGTCATAATATGACTATACCCACAAAGTAGGTGTACACAATAGTATGTACTGTATTATGCACATATGTGTTCACTGGTCATGCTACAGCTGTTTTTTGTTTGTGGTGTATGTACATTGACATGCCCTCATCTGCTGTACATTAGCATGTTTCACCTGTCCTCTTTCCATGTGTTTATTTTTACAATTCATCTGTCGCTTTCAATACACATACTTTCCCAGAATATTTATATATATACCACCTCCCATCCTCTGACCATTTCAAATCCCTAGAGTATATGAGGAAAAAAAAACTAACTTCTGCTAAGTATCCTTTGCTGTAAATGACTGCCTGTCATTGTGTCACTGTGAATCTGTAATGTTTACCTTTATGATTTATCTGTTGTTTTGTTGTATTTAACTGTATCTGGAGCTTTTCTCTCTGGGCCTCCGCTGAAAATGGACCTGTGTCCAGTTGGACTTTCCCGGTAAACAAATGTAAAATAAACAAAAATAAATAAAATAATTCAGTCTATGCACCCTTGCTGATCAGCACCAAAATATTTGTTTTGTATGCCTAAAACATGTTTGCACAGTACTCTGCACTGACTAAATATTATTATAATATCTTATAACTTTATTAGTTGCCTTATATTAAGCTCTGATAATCAGTGTGGCTGTCCACACAATCACACAGAACAAGTTTGCCCATAGGGAAACGTGTCTACATATCTGCAGGTGTGAATGCTGCTTAACACAGTTTTCTGGCTGGCAATATTGTTGCCAGCCATGAAACCATTTTTGCAATTGTGTAAGTGAGATGCATAACATGCATATGCAATTAGCACTGCTGTTCATCGTGTAAAGATGCAAACTTTATGCTGGCTTCATGCTAAGCCTACACTAAGTTTATTGTATCCCCAGAACTCTTGTATCATGGGAGCATTCATTTTTTTAACTCTGTTAAACGATTCAGTTCTAAGTCATGCATATCTTCTTAGGGCAACCCCTGACATGGAAGCTATTGATGTAACACTGAAAGCATCATAAATAGATTTCAGTGCATGTACTCCTCTCTTATATATTGTAGCAATCAGTCTTTGTACTTTACCTTTACTAATAATATTGCTGACATGACTAGACTGTAAGTACATCTGAATCTGTTCTAAAATAGAAGTTCAGTAAGATTCTACATACGCTAAACAATTACGTGCCCAAACCACTAAAGTAGTGGAAGTATACACTTTTGGTCATAGTTGATAATGGCACAGGTTTCATAGGCTAATAGGAGATTACTAGGCTAACAGCTCAAGAGCCCTTACAAGCATAGCCAGTTTTATCCAGATTTTGCCCAATGTTCTATTCCTAGAGGAAATATAACAAGGGTCAGCAAGCAGAGTTTTCTGACAATTTTTACAGACTGCCTCTGTCTATAAGAGACATGGGTACCACCCCAGGAGTAAATTTGCGATTTTCCATTCATTGGTCCAGATTGCCCTTGAAGATGGTCAGGGATGGCCTCTGTTTCAAATTAACAGGAAACCTATTCCAGAGAAGGGGCAATTTCTGGAACACATCAGGTTTAGATCCTTGCAGCAGGTAACACTTGTGCAGTTAGTTTTATAAATATGCAATATTTTCATTAGGGCTGGGTCAGAGACTGCCTTGTAGGTGAGGCATACCCTCAATAATTGGTAGGAAACTGAATACAGAGATAGGTTTCCTGCTTTGAATAAATGCAGATAAGGAAAGAGAATGATGGTCAACTCAGAATATGTTGCATTGAGCATATTTATTTAAATGTGTTTTATATATCCTGCCAGCTTTCTTAGGGTCAACAGACTGTACATCAGACGACCGTTACCTTTTAAAATATACTTGAAAGTATAATAAAGCAGAGGCACCATCAACCAGTGTTACATCACACAACATTATCTTCTTTTACTAACTCCTTACAAGCAAAACGGGATCCACTGCAGCCCAAATGAAAACAAAAACAAAAAAAACACTTGTGTTCTGGTGCAGCCTCTTGAGTTCCATTCCTTTGTTTCTGTTGAACATTTGAAGGTGCCTTTGTAGATCTGTATCAGTCTTCTTAACAAACTTAAATGAGTTCAATGAATGCAATGATTAGACTCTTGTCCACCTCTAATACTGAATTTCTGTTTTTCTAAGAAAATATTGGTAAATCCCATATTTGAACAGTGTCAACATTGGAAAACATATGATTTTCGTGGAATTTGTCACTTTAGGCCAAAGTACTCATTCACCATAACATGTATTTCTACTTATAGTTACTACTACTTATTGAGTGCTCTGAACTTACAATCTGTTTTAATTTTATATGTGTGTCTCTATATGGGTCATCTTCATAAGATCGACAGACCATTTGATCGACATTCATTTGGTCAACAGCTCATTTGATCGACAACCAGTATTCAAGGCGATTAACAGGGATTTGCCCCCCTCCCCAATGATGTGCGATCCTGGAGTTGGTATATATAGTTAGGGTGTGTGGGGGGCACAGCCCCCCACCTATTTTCGTTTAAAATATGTATATATACCAACTCCAGGGTCGCACAACATTGGGGAGGGGGGCAAATCCCTGTTAAGTGCCTTGAATACTGGTTGTCGACCAAATGAGCTGTCGACCAAATGAATGTCAATCAAATGGTTTGTCGAACTTCTGAAGTAGATCCGTCTATATATATATATATATGTACGTATGTATATAGAGAGATTTACTTGAAAATTCAAAACTGGCAATCATGTACAAGAAACCTCAAAACTCCAAGCTCTGAAAACAAAACCATATAAATCATAGAGTTCTGAAACTCCCTATCACTCCTGACCCAGGAACAAGTACTACCACAGGTCCCAAATGGAGGACAAGTCCAGGGTTTCAGAATTTTTGTTTTTACATATGTTCCAGAATTATAATGGAATTCCAGTAGGAACTGGAAGTTACATTTTAAAGTCATGGGCATAACTCTAGAATTTCATAACATGAAAATGAAGCTTATTTTTTAAGATCCTTAATTTATACAATGTTAGAAATGGACTAAACCCCAGATTGAAAAATACACATTAAAACCAAGTGTGGTTCTTTAGAGAGGAGAGCCTCATTTATCTATAAGTCTTCCCTGGGGAAAGCTGAAAAATCATATTAAGTGCAGAAATGCAAAGAAAAATAGTTTTGAGTTGACAGATTTGCTTAGTTTAACAGAAGTAGCTATGATTTTATGTGCCCTTTCTCAAAAAATGTGATAAGCTAGAGCAACATGAGATCATACCACAGTGCCTGAATCTTGATTTTAAGCTGAATAACTACCATAACATTCAACTTCTATAGAATTTAGTCTTGCAAGTTAAGTAATACTCATGTAAAATACCCATAAAGGATGCTAATATCTTTAATATTTAACAAAATATGGGCAGAGTTGCTCCTAAAGGGAGTCAGTTGTACAACAGGTAGCACACTCACTTTTGGTGCAAAAGGCTGCAGGCTCTATTCCCACACCACACAGATGGATTGCTGACACTGTAGTCCAGCATAACGGGTTACTCTAGTCATGGATAAGTTGTCCTCCGATGAGATGTTAAACCAAGGTCATATCCACTTGAGCTGGTGGTAGCTCAGTTGGATGTAAAAGACAGTACAGTTGTGTAAGTAAAATTACTGTAACTATAGCTGCTCAAATGATCACTGCAGTAGACTAAGCTATATGGGTTAAGCCTTGCTAAGGATATAACAAGCAGACAGCTTCCAAAGCTTCAAGGCACCTACTATGTGCCCAGACTATTAGACAGGCTTAGCCAAGCCCTTCAGAGCTTTTTGGTGTTTTTTTTTATGCCAGGGTTCGGGCATTTGTGTTTTTGTTGTTCCTAGTAATATCCTCTCAGGGCTTGGCATCCCTCTCTCAGTTGGCATGAAAACTCTCAAAGGCTTGGGAGATGGAAGGAGGGAGCGACTACTGCAGCTGTGATCATTCAAGCATTTGCTGTTACAGTAAGTTTATTTACACAACGTCACTATGTTCATCATATTTTTCACTGTTGCAAAAGCCTAAGTTATATGGGTAGATTATCATATTATAGAACATCTTGGAGATGGAAGGAGAAGGCTTCAAGAGCTCCTGGAGAATGGTCCTTGCAAAGTCTGACCTAGACCTGGAGAAGGAATCTTGCTTGTAGTGCTTTGTAAAAGTATATACAGAGGACTAAGTTGCTGCTTTTAGAATACTTCTAGAGTCCATCTCTGTCCAAAAAGCCATAGATGAAGCCAAGGCCCTGGTAAAGTGAGCCTTAACCCGGCCTGGAAGCCAAGGCCCTGGTAGAATATGCCTTGGCCCTCCCTGGAATAGTTGCATTGTGGTGGGAATAACAAAAGCTAATAGCCTGAGTAAACCATTTGGAAATAGTCTGCTTTGATGCAGGTTGTCCATTTTTCTTATTTTCACAAGAAATAAACGACTGACCGAACGTTCTGAAAGATTTTGTTCTGATAAGATAGTACCTGAGTTGTCTGTGGATATAAAAGGTATGGACTATCCTTTCTCCCTCATTTTTAGGTTCAGGGAAGAACACAGGGAGATGGATAGTTTGGCTTAAAGTAAATGCAGGTGCCACTTTAGGCATAAAAGAAGAATTAATTCTCAAAGAAACCTTGTCTCTGTGGAAAATGAGACAAAGCTGACCCACCATAGCAGCTTACAACTCAGATATTCTTCTTGCAGATGTCACAACAATCAGTAAAACTATTTTCCATGTTAAGACCCTCAAGTAAGTCAGATGGGCTGGTTTACAAGGATAACGTACTAGCTTCTCTAACACAAAAATTAAGATCCCAAGGAGGAGACACAGATTTTCTTGAAGGTCTATTATGTAATACACCTTTCAAAAACATTTTGACATAATAATGCATTGAAAGAGGGGGATTCATGAGCATATATTTTGAAATTGAGGACAAATTAACCCTGACAGAGGAGAAAAACAGGCATTAGGAAAGTAAACCACACAAATATTGCAAAACTAGAGAAACACTAAGGTGTTGGTTATTTTGATGGCACCAATTAGAAAACCTTTTCCTTTTGATCACATATGATTTTGTAATAGCAGGTTTTCTTGCCTCCATTAGTACCTGCTACACGTCCTCAGTAAATAGGTGCCTGCAGGGAATTATGGCCTTAACATCCTGTCAGTCAGCTGAAGTTTTTTGGGGTTGACATGTATCAAACACCCATGTTCTTGTGTGAGAAGATCCAGTCTGTGGGGAAGCCTGTGGTAATTGCTCCTGGTCAATTCCAAATAAGAATCACTGTTGCCTGGGCCAGAAGGAAGTCACCACAGTGATGATGTTGTGAGATTCCTTCTGAATATTCAGCAGTACCCTGGATATCAGTGGAGAGGATGGGAAGGCATACAGGAACATTCCTGTCCAAGGAAAAGAACAAGTATCTGTCTGTCTTCTTGCTTGAAGTTCTGGTGCAGAATTTTGCCAGATGACTGTTCATACAGGAGGCAAAAATGTCTACTTGAAGATCTCTCCAAAGTTGGATCAAATCTTGGAAGGCCTCATGATCTGTTTTCCATTAATGAGGGTCGCCTTTGTCCTACTTTGCTTGTCTACCACATGATCTTGCTCTGACAGAATGTAGGATGTCTATAGAGTGAGACTGTGCTGTAAATGTATGTCCCATGCTAACATGGCTAGTCTGCATAGGGGCTAAATTTGGTTCCTCATTACTTGTTTATATACCACATCACTATGGTAGTCTGTAACAACTTGAAGAGTTCTCTGAGCTCAAAGGTGATGTGGACAGTTGATAAGGGCGAGCATCACTTTTATGTTTATGTGCTTGGGTCTGTCTTTGTTGTCCAAGATGCCTTGCACTTTTATTCCCCTTGATACTGCTCTCCAAGTAAAAGTCAGAGGTATCTGATGTGACTGACTGCATTTGAGCATGAGGGGAGAAGGGAAAACCTGGATTCACAAATATTATGTATCTCCAAATGAGTTCTCTTCACAAAAATCCCAGAATTATAATATGAAAAGATAATGAGTGTTGGTGCTGAAACCACACAAATTGCAGATGCCATTGTATCTTTCTCATATGGAGTCTTGCAAAAGGTATCATGAGAAATCATACACATCATAAGACATAGAATTCTGAGGTATTTCCTAGCAGTGACCTAGTCTGAGTGGAAAACCCCTGGAATAAATCTAAATATAGATCTATGTTTTCCCATGGAAGAAAAGCTCTTTATATTGATGTGTCTAGCAGGCAGGAAAATAGGTATCCATTTTTCTTTTACCATAAACCACCTAATAAGAAGGGCAATAGCACAGAGTAGACACTGAGATAGTCCTAATAACCACTCCTGTTCAGAGGAACTGGCGCAGGAGAAGATAAATGCTGTTTTTCTGTTTCTTTTTGACAGGAAAATTGGGGAAAACAGGCTTATTAATGGCAGAAACTGCTTCCTCAGGGATGGGTAAAACAACATTCTAACTAAAAGAGGTACCTTCCATTCCCCTTCTCTTAAGACTGACAAGAGTGGCTCTCCCCTTCCCACTGAGGAGATCCCAACAGCCACAGAGGATGTGGCTAACCCCAGTCCATAGATTTTGCTTGTACAACACAAGAGGGATTCGTGGAAAAAGATGGATGGTCTAAGGGACAAGCTTTGGTCACAGCAGAGTCACGCACCTGTGCCTGAGGCAAGTCACTATTCTGCTGTGGTGGCAAAGGCTGTTTAGTTAACTTTTTCTTTGTGTGGCTGGAAGAAAGATGGACCACGAGACTGGTAGCTTGTTACATGGTCAAACCGGAAATGATGCTTCTTTCCCAGGAAGCTAAACAGCACAAACTGGTAATAATAAAATGTTCTCCACAAAAACAGTTTTAAATAGTGTTAAACAACTTCTAAACTTACAATAACAACAGTGTGTTCCTATTTAAAAGAGTAGTTAAGTCAAGTTACAGTCATGATAAACAAATATTCCAAGCTTAAAAATAATTTGTTTAATAGGAAATTAAGATTAAACATTTACATATTACAGGTGGAAAGTTTTCTCCAAAGGGAAGTTATCTGCCCAATTATAGAAAAGTACAAGCTAACCTTCAATTCTCAAAAGTCTGCAGAGGAGTGCTCTGTTTGGCATCAGGAAAGCTCTGAAGGACTTGGTGCCCAAACCTGTATTTTAAGTCAGCTCAGCTCGAACTTTCTTACAGTTTGGATGAGTGGAAGTTGCCATGAAGCTTTCAAATCTGGCCTGCTGTTATATCCTTAGCAGGATGTGACTCATGTAGCTTAGACTACTGCAATAATGATCTAACGAAAAGTGTTGGGTACGTTTCCTGATGCCCTGGCCAAATTTCCCTTAATAGTACAAATACCACCTTAAACCTCCCTTGAAAAGAAGCTACTAGCCTAGTGGGACTATCTGGTCAACAAAAGATAAATTAAAAACAAATAAAAAAAAGTTTTAAAAGAGTTTTATTTCCAGTTTTAATATGGCTGTACAAAAGCCCACCATGGGTACAAAGAGCTGCAGCTACAAAGAAGTGTTTTGGCAATCACAGAAAATGGAATTCAGACATATTAGTCACAATGAAGAAAATCCTCATTATCAACTAATTTGCATGTCTCTGAATTGTGTGGTGTTACCACTAGTGACAATCAGCACTTTCATGTGATAATCACCTCTTGAAGCCTATGCATCATGTTGGTACCCCTCCTTCATTCTCCCATATGTGCACACACGCACACACACGCACGCACACGCACACATGCACACACACACGCACACACATGCACACACACATTGCAGTCCCTCTTACCTGTCCCCTGAGTTGAGAAAACATCCCAGATGTAGCCTCTTATTTTTCTCCTTTTCCCTCAAAAATCACAAATGATTATAATCATTCAGTAATGCCAGACATTAGACTTTCATTCTTCGTACTGTTCAGAAACTGCAACATGATGCTACAAATGCTGCTCTTTTAACTTTTCAAGTGCCTAATAGTAATAGTTAAAAAAAACTTTCCTTGTGTCATCTATTGGTCCTCCTTGCTTTGTTCATAATTCATTTGCACAGCTGTTTAGAGGTTTAGCAGGCTCCCCAAATGGACACACACCCATACCTTTTATCTGTTCCAGGTTTTACAGAACGTACCTGATTTTGCCTTATGTCTGCCCTGTCGCTCATAACTGATCAACTATTAGTTAGTCAATACTTTTCTTATTGTTCAGGAATGACATTCTAATGTAAGAGCTGTTGCTTTGTAGTGCAAAGGGATAAATCACTGCTACTGTGCCAAAGTTCTGGGGTTTGAAGCTTTTTCCTCATTGTCCTTTTATTTTTAAGTGATTTATAGTAAGACTTAAAGGTTAGCGCTGTTGTCTAGTGTCAGTGCAGAGGACTAAAGCTCTGCTAAGTTGATGAGTTGCTTTCTAGGTCAAGGGTATAGGGTTTAAAGGCTTTGTCCCCACTCAGAATTATTTTAAGTGAGTTAGGGTAATATTTAGTAACTGCCCCTGGTGTCTAGTGTTACCCCCCATAGATCTTATTTATTTATTGACATTTGATTACCTGGAAGTCTCACTAGGCATAAGCCCATTTTCAAAGGAGGCCAGGGAGAAAAACTCCAAATTACTACATAACATTTTAAGAACAATCATTTTACAGCCTTGAAAAATAAAACAACAGCATTTGCAGTTCAAATAATAATAACAAATTAGACATAATATAAAAACACTGGTTAGCAATCTATACAAGGTATATGACAATCATTTAATATTTAGAGAAATTTTATTTGTAGGGAAATTAAAGGTAAGTTAATGTAATACAAATAGGAATTGCAATATGAAGTGAGGGAAAAACAGGCTTATGGTATATTTAGAGAGAAAGTCAAGGAAGAGAATATGATAGCAGAAGGGAAGTAAGTGAAGACGGGAGAGTAAGAAGGTATAATGAATGAAAAGGTACTTACTCACATTTAGGGATATAGTTTATCCCGTTTTTGAGCAAGAACAGAGCCAGATTTTAGCTAGGAAGTCTTTCAGTGTGGTTTTTGAAGATGGTAAGGAGGGCATAGACCTCATGGATACAGGTAAGGTGTTCCAGGCCTTAGCAACCTTGTAAATGTCAATATATTATAGCTATACATTATAACTTTAATGCTGCAAAACATGTTGATACATTAACTTTTTAAGTGATTTAGGTTAATATTTCATATCCCTGGTGGCTAGTGTCCCTCCCCCACCCACATGTCTTTTGTGCTTCCAGATTGTTGTTCTAACTTTTTAAGTGACTTAGGATAATATTTCATATCCCTGGTGTCCTGTATTTCCTCCATGGCCATATGTCTTTTGTACTATAAAATTGTTGTTTGATCGCTCAGTCCCCAGGGAAAGGGCATATCCCCCTACCCCGAGGACTGTTGATCTTTCACAGATGTTGACCATCTGTATATGTCAACTACAGTAGACCAAAAATACATAAATCAACCACAGTAAAAATCAATTTATAGCAGGATACCCATGTGTGTGTGTGTATGTCTGTATAAATATATATATATATATATATATATATATATATATATATGTGTGTGTGTGTGTGTGTGTGTGTATATGTATACATATACATATATATATATATATATATATATATATATATATATGTGTGTGTGTGTGTGTGTGTGTGTGTGTGTGTGTGTCTATATATATATATATATATATATATATATGTGTGTGTGTGTGTGTGTATATATATATATATATATATATATATATATATATATATATATATATATATATATATATATATACATGTGTGTGTGTTTGTGTGTGTGTGTGTGTGTGTATATATATATATATATATATATATATATATATAGTATATTATATATATATATATATATTTACAAATAAGTACTTTTTCTTCTTGAGATGTTAAACCAAGGTTACATCTGCTTGAACTGGTGGTAGCTCAGATGGATGTAAAAGATCCCATGGCACTACTAAAAAGAGCAGAGGTCCTTTATTTAACAAAATGTAAAAAAAAAATGTATTTACATATTTACAAAATGTACATATTTACAGACAGATATATACACATTTCAATTGATGAAGACATGATGAGGTGGTTGATAGTGCAGCAGAATGACATGGGAGAGACCATGGTTCTGTTCCCAGTGAATGAAGTGGTTCATTTCTGACTCTGAAGTCGAGGACTGAAGTTTGACTGTAATTACTGCAATTAAATGAAACCTACGATTTTAGGGAGGGGATGGCATAATGCTCAAGGTCTTTACTTCACAGATACATGGTACAGGGTTTGACTCCTTCTACTTGTTAGGAGTGGGTTGGGCATAATGGTTAAGGTCCTCATCTCATTGAACAAGTTACAGGGATTGATTCTGACCTTGGGTTATTGGCTAAACTTAAAAATGGCCCTTCAGGAACAGTTACCCTAATATTCACCTATGAACTTTTTTAGTGACTTAGGGTAATATTTCATATCCCTGGTGTCGTGTTTCTTCCCTAACTATACATCCTTTGTACAGTAAAACCTTTGTTTTGCTAACTTTTTAAGAGAGTTTACAGTAGTACTTAAAGAGTATGTCTGGTGTCTAGTGCCCCCTTCACCATGTACATCTTTCATGCTCCAAAACTATTGTTCTATTAACCTTTTAAGTGCCTTTATGGTGTCTACTGCTCCCACTTGCCTATATATCTTTTGTGCTGCAAAACTGTTGCTCTATTAACTTTTTAAGTATTTTTAGGGTGGCTAGTGTTTCCCCTTGCCCATACATCCATTGTGCTGAAAAACTGTTATTTTGTTACCTTTTTATGTGACTTTAGTGTAATAGTTAAATTTCTCGGGTCTATATCAGATCATCGAAACGGCTCATTATCAGATGCTGTAACGTCGAACTGCAAAACCCGAACCCTAACAATACCGAAACCTCAAAACAGCGAATTTATTCCCAGGGAAAAATTTTGCTGCTCTGAGAAACACACACACACCACAAGCACACTAAAAAGCAGCAATCCAAACACATACATTTAAAAGTTACATCTAACCCTACATTACACTGCACATACACTACTATCTATCCACTTACCTTAACCCAGACCCTAACCCTAAGGTCCATTACTATCGCACACTCACCTCACCTGCGCCCTAACCCTAACTCACTTAACACGCCCCTAACCCCAAATTCTCACTATCGCACACTCACCTCACCCGCGCCCTAACCTTAACTCACTTAACCCGCCCCAACCCTAAACTCTGTTACAATCACACACTTACCTGACCCGTGCCCTAGCCCTAACTCACCCAACCCACGCCCTAATCTGAATGTCCACACAATCACACACTTACCTTAACCTAACCCATAACTTTCCACCGCATTGCTGAAAACAGCAAAGCCGCAACAATGGCTAACTGAATTCTTTCCCTAGGAAAGAATTCGTTTTTTTGCAGCTTTGCTGTTTTCAGCGTTCGCAATATTGGATTCGATATTAGATCATTTGAAATTCTGCCATTTCGATTATCTAATATAGACCCAAATTTCTCCAGTATCTAATGTCCCTCTCCCATATATTACTGGATATGCTCATTAGACTAGTGGAGTAGTTCCCCATGCACATGAGATTTCCTGATTAACAATCTCACATAATGGCAGAGGTTGTCTACTCTGTCTTATGGGAGTCTTGCTATCAGTGTGGTCATATCTATCTCTGCTCCTATAAAGATCAAGTTTTGACATGGCTCTAGAGCAGCCTTTTCATAATTCATGGTAATTCCTAGGGAGGAGCAGAGTTGTAGAGTATAATCTCTGGCTTCTAGCAGAAGATGCCTGGTCGCTGCAGTTATGAGCCAGTCGTCCAGATATGGAAACATCTGGAATCCTCAGCATCTCAGGTGAGCTGCCACTAGTGCCATGCACTTGGTGAACATTCTGGGGGCTCTAGTGAGACCAAAGAGCAGAGCCCAAAACAAAATGACTGGCTCCTAGGCAGAAGCACAAGTACTTTCTGGATCTCCATTCCATTTGAATATGGTAGTATGCATCCTGAAGGTCTATAGAGTAGATCCAATTGTCTTTTTCCAGGAATGGAAGTATCTACTGCAGTGTCACCATCCTGAACTTGGTCTTTTTCACCAATTTGTTCAGATTGCTGAGGTCCAAAATGGGTCTCAAGTCCCCTGTTTTCTTTAGAGCTAAAAATAATCTTGAGTAAGCTACAGATCCTCTCTGGTTTGCTGGGACTTGTTGGATGACTCTTTTTCTTATCAACTTTTGAATTTCTAATGTTGCTTGTTCCTTCTGACTGGGTGGAACATCTGGAACTGACTGATTTACAGGAGTGGGGTAGGAGAAGGGGATGATGTAGCCTCTGGATATAATGTCCTGCACCCATTTGTTGTTTGTTAACTTTTGCCAGGTTTCTTGGTGTAAGGACAATTGACCCCTGACTGCCTCCAGAGGTGAGCAATTGGGCACTGAAAGGGTTTACCAAAGAAAGATTCTCTGGATCTCTGATTCTGAGGGCATCCCCTGCCGCTAGGGCAGTGTCTCCATTATTGTTTCTCCCTCTCCCTCTAGGGGAACTTTCATCTTGTGTGTCCTGGAAAGACCTTTGTGACTTTCTGAACCACATTTTCCCACTACCTCTCTGACCTTTAGGGAAGGGTCTAGTAGGTGTGGAAAAAAGCACTCCAAGGCAGATAAGGTATTGCCTTCCTGTTCACACCTGGTAAGTGTCTCCTTACCTTTAGGCCCAAAAAAGAGAGGAGCCATCAAAAGGGGCATTAATGAAGGAAGACTTGAAGGGCTCCACAAAATCACAAAGGCACATCCAGGCCTGCCTCCTAAGAGAGATGCCCGAACCTACTGCCCTACTTGTTCCATCTGCTATATACGATATAAGCCTCATGGATGAGTTGACAACTGAATTTAGGGTGGCGAGCTGAGCATTGGCTTTAACTGCCACCACATCAGCTACAGTTCCTTGGAGGGAGTCTGATAGTTCCTTTAACAGGCCCCTCTGTAATCTTGTGAAGTGGGTAAGGTAGTTCAGAGACCGTAATGCAAAGGTCGCTGATGAAAAGACACGCTTCCCATACCTATCCATGGTGCTGGAATCCTTATTTGGAGGATGGATAGAGAAGCTGGTCACGGATAGTTCCTTTTTAGTAGCCGCTGCCATGACCTTTTGTCAAAAATGTCTTGTCTTTAAGGGCTGTAATGTATTTCTTTGGCCTTCTAGGAGTAGGCTCTATGGAGTCTGGGGTCTCCCTAGCCTTCTGAGAAATTAACTCAATAAGCTTATTGGAAGGATGGGTTACCCAAGAGGTTGAAGGGCAAGACTCAAAGGTCTTCAGGTAAACCGACTCCTCGGCCAAAGGGGAAGTGGACTGCCAGTCACTTCTCTGTTTTAAAATTTCCAGGATGTCTCCAAAGGAGACATCTTCAGGAGGTGATGATGGGGACCCTTCTGCTTCATCGAGGTCAGTATCAGATACCATAGACTCCTCCAGGGAGTCAAGATGCTTCCTCTTGCATGTCTCCTCAGTAGGATATTCTGAGGAGGTTTCGGAAAAGAGGAGAGTCCCTAGCTGGAAATCCTTAGGCCTCGGGTCTCTCTGGTCCTGTGGAGAGGGTATGTGAGAAGGTAAAGACACCTGAACAGAACTGAGAGGAAGATCCAAAGGAGAGTGTCTCTCAGACTGGGAAGAAGTCAGCACCCTCCTCATAACTTCAAAGGCAGTTCACCCTTGCTTTGAAGAACTCCCAGTATCTGACAAGTGGGTTGTCGGGGCTAATGGAAACTCTGCAGCAGAAGACAGAAGCTCCAAAGCAGAGGTAGGATCTGAACTCACCCACGCCAGAGCTCCCAGAAGTAGGGTCAGATCAAGAGAGCTCCAAACTGGCTCCGAGGACCCAATCTGAGAATGTTGGCTCCCGGAGGTCTCCTGCTCTGACTGGGCAGAAACGCTTGGGGCAGATACCGGATCCAAGGATCCAATGGGTCCCGGACCCAACAAAGACACAGGCTGGATGTTGGAATCTTCTGGATCCAAAACTAAGGAGATGGACCAGTGGAGGAGCAGGCACCAAAGGGGAAAGTTGTGTCTGATCCAACTCCTTTGGACTCGGAGCCAATAATAATTTGGCCAAGGCTGGTGTCTTTAGAAGCCTCTGCACCACCCTATCCACGTCTTCATTGGACAGACTCTTTGTGGACTGGGTAGAAAGGGTAGATGATCTAGATCTGGTCAAAAAATATAATGGTAGCCAAGAGGGGTCTGGTTCCAAGGAAGGTGATCATCTCCAATACCTGAATACGGAAGGCAAGGTCGACTTCTGAGCTCAAGGCTCCAACTGCTCAGATGAAGCCTTGGATCCAAGATCAGCTGTCTGCTCCATATATTCCATTGGAGCAGGCTGTCTAGGTGATTTTTGCTTTGGTTCCGAGGAGAATCTTGTCGCCAAAGAAGGATGTTTTACGGACTTCTCTGATTTTTCAGACTTGTCAGATTTAGAGGACAATTCTGGTGATATGGCCTCAGAAAAGGGAGTTTTTATTAACCCTTTCAGAATAAACTTATTCTTGCACTCCATCAGTGTTCAATGTTTAAAACCATGGCTGATGGAGCATCATTCTTGCAAATGAAGAGGCCCCAAGCAATACACACATAAAGTGTGCAAATCACTAAGGGAGATCTTTTTGTCACATTTTCACACTTTTTAAAGCTAAGAGGATTTCCTTCCTTTTGAGACATCCTAACACTAAAAAGAGAGAAAGACACACTCACATAAACCACAAAAGCAGTCCTCTAACTTAAACGGACCATGAAAGAGAAAGAGAACTTTTTTTTTTAATATATTCGCCCTTTAATTAGAACAGGCAATTAAGCAAAGGAAGGCAGTGAAAAAAGATGGGGGGAAACATCCTCTAACTTAAACAGATGTTAGTTAGATGTCCTCTAACTTAAACGGATGCTAACAAGCAAAAGTAATAAGTGAAAGAACTAACTTGTCTCTCACTCAAAAAAGGAGTTAAGAGAGTGTAAAGATGTATAAAAGTATTCAAGTAGAAAAATTAAACTAATTATAAGAAAACTGGAAAGATACTACCAAATAACAATAGAAACACTTAGGCCAGTGCTTGCTAGTAGAGCCTCTTTCACAAAGTGGCAAATGAGATCTGGGCAAGCTAAAGGGTTGCATTATGGGTAAAGAGGAATACCCACATGCTTTGCTGAAGACCTCAAGCTTTTGAAATGGCCGAGACAGATCCGATGGATTGGATCCAACCCCATCAGTGAGAATAAAGGAGAGACTGACAACAACACATCTATTGTTCTATTAACTTTTTAACAATCTTTACGGTGTCTAATGCTCCCTCTTGCCTATACATCTTTTGTGCTGCAAAACTGTTGTTCTATTAATTTTCTAAGTGTCTTTAGGGTGTCTAGTGTTTCCCCTTGCCCATACCATCCTTTGTGCTGAAAAATTATTTTGTTAACTTTTTATGTGGCTTTAGTGTCTAACATCCCTCTCCCATATATTACTGGATATGCTCATTAGTCTAGCGGAGTAGTCCCCCCATGCACACACACACACACACACACACACACACACACACACACACACACACACACACACACACACACACAAAATCCCCCACTCCCACCCAATGGCAGTCATGGACACACTCACCATTTACACGTATATGCACGCATACCCACCTACCCTATCCTACCCTACCTATCCCTTTATCCCCTAACTAGCCTCACTACTGTATCAATCTAGGCAAGCGCAGTATCTCTCACACACACACACACACACACACACACACACACACACACACACACACACACACAGCCACCCAATGGCACTCATGGACACACTCACCATTTACCCGTATATATACACATACACTTCTACCTTATCTTACCCTACCTATCCCCATATCCCCTAAATAGCCCCACTACTGTATCAGACTAGGCATGCACAGTCTCTCACACACACACACACACACACACACACACACACACACACACACACACACACACACACACACACACAAACACACACACACACACTCTCGCCTGACACCCCTCATCTCTCTGCATAGACTCCGATATACAGCCACATGACACATACATGCACACACTCCCCAACACTACCTGTATGCTAAACTACCTACCTGGCCCTTCCCTTTAACATAATCTGACACATTGAAAGTAATGGGTAAATGCAAATTTTTGGCCAAGTTAATTAACTTGGTGGACCAAGCTAACTTATTCAAAATTAGTTGGTTGGGTAAATGCCTAGCCACAGACATTTCTAGAAAAGAGCACATGACTAATTAGTATAGCTGCTCCCTTGGACTGCCTCATTAGCATATATCTCAGCAGAGGAAATGGCCCACTGTGGTGATCCTGGAGGCCTTGTAGGATCACTGGGGTTAGCCTGTCTCTGAATCATAAAGGGTCACTGCCAGCAGTAGCAACCCATCTGAGGGCTTCTTGCTAGTGACAGCATTTTCTGAATATGGACCTATACATATTTCTACATATACATTCCCAAAACTGGTCAGCTATCTTGATACGAAAATTCTGGTAACTTTAACTACTAGAACAAGTGCTCATTGTAATATGAAACTTAAATTGGCAGCCAAACTAATATTTGCAATTGACTAGTAAATAAACAGAAGAGTTTTTGTTGAGACAGGAAGCTGTGAAACCAGACAATGACATTACATTTATGTCCTCCTAACTTGTCCTTATTTGCAAGCTACTTGATAAAACTCATCAAATGTCTGCACATATCCCAACAAAGATCATGCATGCAATTTATTTTATACCACTTATTTATATATTTAGTTATCTAAAAGGTGGGAGTTTTTTTTGCTTTATAGAAACTTTACCCCATGTCTGCTCACATAATGACTAAATAAAGGAGAGACCTGGAGAACATGTGCATTGCAACACATTGGACTGCATGTAATTCCTCAATATGTTGCCTCAAGGCATTGATTCCCGACCTGTTAGAGGAACAATTATAAAACTAAAGATAATATATTAGGCTTAAAATGCTGTTCAATACAATATAATACAGGAGGACCTGATGCCCTCCCTGTGTTGGTGTCATTGCATGATTTGGAGTTTCTGTAATGTGTAAAACAAAGTGGAACCAGAATCACACATATTTTTAGATTGCTAAAAACAGATTTAAAAGATAAGGTACCAAAAATATGTGGTATGTAACTTTAATACAAAAAATAGTCAGTTACTTTAGATAGGCAGAAATTAAAAGTCAAATCTTGCAACCTGTTTACTAGCAAATTAGTGCCAAACATCCATTTTTCCTAGATGATGATAGTTTGAGAACACTGTTATTTTACTGTTAACCTGAAGAAGGGATCTACTTACCGTAAAAATCTATCCCTGTCTTGGTCATATAGGTAACGGTGTGTTTTAGACAGAAAAGTTGATTTATAAGTCCTTGGGGTTTTACTGCTTGGAGATCTAGGCACTTCATAGCGACCAGGACCAACTGGATTCTGTAAATTAAAAATACAGAAATTGACACTCAAAAAAAACAAAAACTTTTTAGCAATGGAAATAAGGCACTGTTCTGACCAGTATATGGTAATCATATTATGTGACAATGCATTATTTTTCTCAGGATCTACATTAAGCTAAATTGTTGTGTCAAGCTTTATATTTTGGTGCTTGCTCTCTCAATCACAAATTATGACCTACACTGAAAGGAGCACAAAAGGTGGTAACAGAATCTGGCATGCTAGGTTGTTACAAGGGAGAAGTACTTAGTTGCTAGGTATGAAGACAAATGCTGCTAAACAGACCAATGAAAGCACATTCTGTGCAAAAGAAGAAAAGAAGCAGAGGACAGTCATCAGCTAAAGCTTAGAGTGAGGTGATGGCACTGAGAATGCATCACTGATTACATCGATGACGAGTACAGTCGTTAGCTGAAGCTCACAGTGAGGTGACAGTAGTGAGAATGTGTCACTGATTACATTGATAACAAGTACAGTCATCAGCTAAAGCTCACAGTGAGGTGACAATAGTGAGAATGTGTCACTATTACATTGATAACAAGCACAGTCATCCGCTAAAGCTCACAGTGAGGTGACAATAGTGAGAATGTGTCAACGATTACATTGATAACTCACAATGATCATAGTTACTCTGCATCAGTGTGTCACTACAGCATTTCACACCATTAAAAGTGCTGTATGTTTGTAACATTACATGATATTTTTCACTCAGTTAATATCACTTATGACTATGAGATAGACAAGTTTTTCCTTTTGCAACTTGCAGTAGGCAACCTTTTTTCTCTCATGCCTTCAGGTAGGTGAAGTTTTGCCCACTGATTACAAAACATAACTAAGAATGAAATTGTACTGCTTCTGTCAGATCTCATTCTCAAGCATACAGGTAGTAACGGAAAACTCATCACCTATCTTTAAAAAAATATTTAAATCTTCTGATATTTCTGAGACTTCCACCAAATCCATGTGTTACTTGTCCCAAAATACAAATTTTATGTTTAGTGAATGAGAGTATGACTCAGGATGGTATGAACCTCTAGAATTTTGGTTTAGTGAATGGTTTGAAAAAAACTGAGAAACTATCCCATTTGGAAATGCACTGTTATGCAGAGCCCTTAATGCTGCATATGACTTCATCACCCTACATCCTTTTCTGTGATTTTTGTCTTCCATATCTTACTTGTAACACTAAACAGAGTCCACAACAGCACCTACAAATTTCTGAGAATAATCCTAATTTTAAACATATCAACCATAACTGCAGATACAATTATATTTGCTGAATCTAGAATAGGAGTTAAGAATTTGCATTCAGTATACTCTAAGCTAGGTTCAGACATGGTGAGTAGCTGAAGATCTAAACTTAATTTCGGTATACCACCTGACCTAACCACAGATCCTAAGTTCATAAGGCTAGGTTTAGGCACAGAGCTGGGTTTGAGGTTTTCATGCATTCTGAAAATTGGATTAGTTTTAGGAAGAGAGAATGAATGAAATGCTGTTTTATTTTGTGTGCAGCCCTAATCAACAGGCTAACACTATAATAAGTCTGAAAATAGGTTTAGGATTAGTGCTGGGATGGGGTTGAAATAAACAGATCTACTTCAGTAGACCAATGTTTCACTTACCCGACTCCCACATCGCCAAGACGAAAGGATCAACAAAACCAGAAGACCGAAATACGGAACACCGACTTTCCACTTGAAATAAGTAACGGCTTGGCCATCCCGAAAAAAAAAAATTAACCAAACAAAACTAAACCCACCCATGTAGGGGGCTTTGCCCCCCCACTCCCCCCATGTAGGGAGCTTCACCCTCCACATCCCCCAACTAAATATACCAACTCCGAGAATGCACTACCACAGGGGTAAGGGGCAAAGTTCAGCTCGATGGCCAAGCGGTTACTTACCTCGAGTGGAAAGTTGGTGCTCTGGATGTCAGTCTTCTGGGTTTATTGGTCCTTTTTTCTCAGTGATGTGGGAGTCGGTCTACTTCAGTAGACCCAAAATAAACACATAATTACTTCAAATGGTAGGAGTCCTAAAAGACAGGGTAACCACCAAAGCCAATAACATATTTAAGGAACCCACTTAAATATAATTGCATGTCTAAATAAAATATAGCTTTTTAACGTAAATTAACTTTGTTTTATGTGAAAAAACAGATAAATAAAAGAACCAGTTAGGTGGCACAGGTATAAAAAATTACTTTTAATGAATGAACTGTTATAGTAAAAGATAAGTACTTTCACACCCACTCTGGGTGCTTCATCACATCCAATAAAACACTAATGAAACCACATTTAAATACTCTAAAATCAACGTCTCAAACCCCGTGACCTTAAGATAGGTCTTAAAGGGGTATACTCATTTAATCCTTTTCCTCTAGTAGCTCACAGCAACATTATCCATTTAATTTTCACTCACTCTGTATGAGTTTTTGTATCACCTTCCCTTATATTAGTATTATACAACTCAAGGACCAAAAACTATGGTGCAGAAAGTCAGAAATACGTATACTAAGACATACAAATATGAACTAAATAGAAAAGAATGGTAAAGAACAGTAAATAATAATAATAATAACAGTAATAATAATAATAATAATAATAATAATAATGATGATATAGGATTTAACCCAGAACATCATCCAATCAATGTTAGCCCTCACCATCACACTACTGAAATAGGTTAATGTACCAGTGTTTCAATAATTAAGACATATTAGATTAAATAACTAATAATATATACATACTGTAACATTTTGTTGCATTACACAAGTAATCACCCTGAGCATCAAAAATGTGGCATTGTGAAGGGGCAATATATATGTTTGGCCAGAATAATTTCTGACGATGATCAATATGAACTTGAAAGCCACTATTTGGCTGACATGTTTCTTGCCCTAGGGTATCCCACTCACAAAAAAGGAAGGAAGCAGCCATTGTACCCTTATTAAAAACATCTTTTAATTCAGTCGAACAAATGTTTGATTGTATCCCAAAAACAGAAAATGATTACACTTTGTCATTTATTATGGAGCAACCTTTTGAGGATCGATATATAAGAGAGGTGTTACATAAAAACTGGTTTGTGTTTACTTGTTTTAATGGGACCACTGAGAAAATAGTTGAAAAACTGTCAGTCGTCTATCAGAAGGGCAAAACTTTAAAGAATTTTTTAGAACATGAGAACTATATGGGTGGTTTTAAAAGTAACAAAAAGCCTGGAACTGCCAAATGTGGATTTTGTTTTCAATGCAAACACATTTTAGTTGATGCTTCTGTTCTTGTTAATGAGGTTAACATTAAAGCTACCTTCTGTTGCAATTGTAAAACACAGGGGGTGGTTTATCTAGCTTTATGTCAGAAATGTAATGGGTTCTATGTGGGTAAAACTCAAAGGAAATTGAGGGAACAGATATATGAACATCTCTTGGACATTAGGAAACAAAATATAAAAAGTTCACTGGTTAAGAACATTATGAAGTATCCTGAGCATTACTTCCTTTTCTTTGGGTTAGACTATATAGCTAAAAACCCAAGGGGTGGACCATGGGAAAATCTGACTGAAGAACGAGAGTTGCATTGGCAACTCAGGTTGAATTCCAAGGCCCTGCCTGGTCTTAATGACCATACCTCTATTAGCAGTGACAATACAGTGGTTTGTAGTAATGGCTTCACTATTTATAACTACATTTGTGTAATTTTAGAACCAGTTCATTTTTCTTTCTTTGAAAAAAGCTTTAAATTTGCACCAATAAACATAATGAACATAGCAGACGTTGATTTTAAACTTTTCACAAGGAAACTGAACTTAGCACTTATATACAGTGAGGGAAGCCTATGTTTCCAGACCCTGTTAAAAAAGAAGACTCTTTTTAATCCATCTTTAAACAACATTATTAGTTTGTTAGAAAAGGTATATGAAAAGGACTTATATACCCTTTCCAACTACAAGCATAATTGTTCTTTTTTAACTTGACAAAAGACAATCATATAACTTTAGAGTGTTTGAGTAAAGATAGAGCTATACGAGTTAAGAAACGAGACAAGGGGGAGGGGGTGATTTTGGTTGACCAGATAGACTATGTTGGCAAGATCTTTGAATTACAGCAGGATGATTCCAAATACACGCTCCAATTCAAGAAAGAAAATCAATATTGCATACCAAAAAACTGATTTATTTTTGGAAGAAGCATTTGCAAAAGGGGTTATTAACTTTGAAACTAAAGAATTTCTTTTGATGAAACAGCCCATATTTCCTGCAGTGTTTGGCATTCCTGAAACACACAAGAACACAGAGTTAATTGTTTCTGCCCAAGCCTCCAAAATGTACCCCCGGCAGTATATATTAACAGGAAACTCAAGAATATGTTGGGAAGCACCGATCATATTTTAAAGGATTACTGGCATTTTTAGGGAAATTAACTTTATTACCACTGACGACATTGATATTTTTACGAGTATTCCCCATGACCAGAGACTTTCCTTTTTTCAAGATCCACTTTTAGAAATAGAATCCTTGGAACACATGGAACTAAAATTGTTGGTTGAACTTCTGGAATTAGTCTTACTAAATAATTTCCTATACTTTGAAGGTGAGTTTTACAGGCAGGTAAAAGGAGGGCATGGGGGTGGCTTATGCCCCCATTTTTGCTAACCTAGTTATGTTCACTTGGGAAAAACATTTTGTGTTCTAAACTCCATTTCCCTCCTACTGGATGTTTTATGGTAGATTCCTGGATGACATTTTATTATTTGGCAGGAAAACAATGAAGAGCTGGAGACATTTTTAAAATACATCTCTGGCACTACTTCATTTCTTAGATTTACACACAAACACTCATTCAAAACTTCACATTATCTTGACGTTCATTTAAGACTGGTGAACAAATATTTGATTTCCTTTATTTACAGAAAGAACACTTTTTCCATCTCTTGTCTTCAATACAATAGTTCACACCTGCCACACTGTAAAAGGAACCCAATTAAACGCTAGTTTGGTATCCAAAGATAACTTGTTTTTTGAAGAACTGGCACATTTTTAGATCACGGATACCCACAAGACTTATTATCTAATGTTTGTGATGAGGTTGTTGAGGGAAAGGGTTAAATATACACCCCTCCTAAGAAATGTTAACACAAGTTAAGCTTTTTTGTGTTTTACACAACACTAATACTGTTGATTTTCACAACTCGATGGCAATCAAATATAATGGCACATGTTCATTTGTAAAAAGACATTATTAAGAACTGGCCTATATTGAAAACAGATTATGTGTTTTGAACAAAGACCCCACTTTGTTTACAAAGTAGACAATAACATAAAAAATATACTGGAAAATGACTGGGGGAAGCCACACATAGTCACAACGAAATGTGGGAAATGTAGTTTTTTTCTTACATCATAGGTTCATAGGTTGATACTAGGCTATCTGCCCTAGGGCATTTACAAGCCTAGCCAGAGTGTGTTTGGCTTTCACCACCCTTCTTAGATTAGTTGACTGTGCCTCTGTATAGTAGGTCACAGAAGATAGCCCATTTAAGGTTAGTTTACTATGCCTCTGTCTAGCAGTGACACAGAAGAGATCCCAACTCCCATCCAAACGTCAAGATTCTTCTTGAAGAGGGTCATTGAGGGGCTCTGTCTGACATGGATTGGGATTTTGTTCCAGAGTGAGGGGAGCCACTGGGATATGAATCTGTCCCTCCAGCATGTTCTATTTATTTCTGTGCTGAGGTTTAAGTCACTGGAGCGTGTAGTTCTGATGGATTCGGATTTCTTGAGGTGGAGCATGTCCATTAATTCTGGGTTGGACATGGCTTTCACAGATCGCCTCTGAGTAGGCGGTAAGCAACTGAGTAAAGCTAGAGTTTCTTTAGCCTAACTGCGTAGGGCATCTGTTTGAGTCCCTTGATCCTCTTGGTGAGGTACTTTTGGGGTCTTTCTAGATGTAGCAGGTGTTGGGTAAGGTACATCCCAAATGGGGCATTATATTCAATTATGGGCCTGATGAGTGATGAGTAGAGGGGCACAATGACCTCTCTTGATCTAGATGTGAACCCCTTCGTGATAAGGTGGGCTATATAGAATGTCTTTCTAACCACTTTGGCAATGTGATTGTCAAAGGAGAGATTGCAGTCTACTTGGGTCCCCAAATCCCTAATTACTTCTTCCGTACTTAATGGATTACCACCTATGTGGTAATTTGTGGGCACTTTTCCCAAAGGGGATTACTATGCACTTTTTGGCATTTAGCTTTAGGCCATGGCTCTGGCACCAGTTATCCATCTCTGTGAGACCTTTTTGGAGGATGCTTGTGTCAGAGTCGATTATGGCCCCCAGTTTGCAGTCATCTGCAAACTTTGTCAGCCATAGTCCTCCTGTGTTAGCCTGTACCTCAGAGAAATATATACCAAACAAGAGAGGTCCCAGGACTGAGCCTTGTGGGACGCCACTTGTAACTGGTTTAGAGTTTGACATGGCACCTGCAATTCTGACCATGTGGGTTCTATCCCTAAGCCAGTTTGCAACCCATCTTGTGACATAGGGGTTGATATTTAAGCTGGTGAGCTTATTTTTGATGCCCGAGTGGGGTATTGTGTCGAAGGCTTTTGTAAGGTCAAGGTAGGCTGTGTGGACTACCTTCCCTTTGTCTATGGCCTTGGTGACTGTTTCAAAGAAATTGACCAATTTCAGGAGGCAAGATCTGCCCTTAACAAAGCCGAATTGGGTAGGATCCAGTGTTTGGAGGTTTCCAATGTCCTTGTTTATGAGTTCCATGATGATACGCTCCATAGCTTTGCAGACCAGGCTAGTTAGGCTTATAGGGTGATAGTTTATGGAGTCCTAAGTCAGGAAAGTGTAGTTTTGAAAAAAATATAGCAATACTAAAGTTATTTTTGTAAGATGAAATTGAAAAATCAAGGGATTGGTGTATTTAACTATTTGTAAGCAATGTCAGGCATACTAGATAGGTACAGCAGAGAGAAAATTAGTTTAAAGAATATATGAGCATTTATATGATATTAGAAAAAGGAACACCAGCAATGCTCTTTATAAACACTCTCTGATATGCCAAGGCTTCACAAACTTTGTTTTGGGAATTTTGAAAATTGTTAATCAGGGTGTCAGATGTGGTCATTGGGAGAACTGGATTGAATACAGGGAGATGGTGTGGCAAATACGCTTAGATGCTACCATATTCCCTGGATTGAATGAGCACACTTCTATTGTTACTGTGTTAAAAATGAGAGCAGCAAAGTTATGAATTTATTGTTTTTGTCTACAAATACATTACCAGTTTAAGGCTACAAGAATATATTATATGTTTTTAATATTTTTATTGTATTTACATCACAATGTATTTTATTTCATTTTATTTAGGTATACTATACAAAGATTTCAAGCTGAATTTGTATGCATAAAAACTTCACATTCTGTCCTTCTCTAATGACAAGATTTTTCAAAGGAAGTAAACTGTGGTTGGAAAAAACTTTTAAAATTTTGTTTAAATGGTTTAAATGATTGATTAATTAATTGCCTGTCCAATCACATTTTAGTAATGATTAGGATATGGGTTTAAAATGGTGTACTGTGTTTTACTGACTGTTCTGACGAAGTCCTGAGTTTCTGGTATGAAAGCGCTCAACATTTTTAAATAAAGTAGTTTATTTTACCTCAAATTATTTCGCAATGGTTTCTACACAATGCTTGGTTGTGCCTGGATGATGTGAATCTTCTTTTGTTGTTATTAATTATTTTTCAAGGTTCCACAATATACACACTCTTTCTGATTCATTATTACTATTCTCCTTAAAGATCTGCATCCAAAATACCAGTCTCTCCTCGTTTCTTGAGCTTCCCTGTTTCATCATCATCACTTTCCACTTTGAATTATTGGTTTCTGCTTGTACTATGTATAGGAGCTTTAACTGTGTAGCTCTGGAATACCTCTTCAAATTGAGTAATCCCAATCCACCTTATTCGACTGGGAGAATCAGCTTATCCCACTTGACTCTTGCCATCTTCCCCTCGGAGATAAAGTCCTTCAGCACTTTACTATTATCCACAATTTCTCCTATGGTTGATAAAAATATGCCTGATCTGTGTATAAGAATAAAGGGACTAAAAACATTTTAACTGCTTTTATCTTATCATGCATATCCATATTACAGAGCTTCCAATTTCTAGTTTTTGTGTTATCTTTTGTTTAGTCTCTTCCTACATATCCTTAGCTGCCAAACTAGAATAATTTTTAATCCATACTCCTAAATACTTAATTTTATCATGTCCCCATAAATGCAGATATTGCTGAATGAATTTGTGTGTGGGTACATAATTTACCAATATTACCTTTGTTTTAGCTTCATTAATTTTGTATCCCAAAAAGACATAAAACTGTTTCAAAATGTTCAACAACACTGTAATGCCCTTTTCTGGTTTTGTCTGGTATAAAATAATATCATCTGCAAATACAGCCAACTTTTCTTGACTACCATGCCAATTATACCCTTGAATTTCTGAGTCCATTATTTTCTTTGCCAATGGTTCTAAATATAATGCAAATAACGAAGGGGAAAGCAAATGCTTCCAATGAACTGCTCATTAAAGTCCCAGCTTACTCTGTCAAATGTTTTCTCTGCATCAAGACTCACCAACAACAGTGGTATTTTCTTACATTCTGGTCCTCTCTGGATAACCAGTGTTCTGTTAATGTTGTCAAATCTTTGCCTCTCTTTCACAAAACCACATTGAGCCATATCTAGCAATTTTGGCATCAATTTTGCCATTTGTTTAAACATTATAGACATAAACACTTTATAATCATGGTTTAGTATTGAAATGGGTTTGTATGAAGCTGGTTCTGATGGAGCTTTACCCTCTTTAGGTATTATAGATACCACTGCTCTCTTCCAGGAAATTGGTATTTCTCTTCATCTTAAAATACTGTTAAACAATACCTCCCAGATCTTTATCAGTTTTTCCCTCCTAGCTTCCAAACTTTCACAGGAATACCATCTATTCCTGGGGACTTTCCTGTAGACTGGTTATACATCACCATTTTTTCTCATCTCCTCCTATCTTAACTGTTAGTAATTGAGTCTCATCTACATCTAACCTTGGCATATTTAATTCTTCCATAAACATTTCCATTTGTACCTTTTCTTGATTTCCATATTTCTCTGCTTTATACAGACTTTCGTAGAATATCCAACATATTTCTAATATCTTTACAGGATCTCTTGTTACCTTCCTTGTTATAGGTTCTTTCAGCTTGGTGGCAACCCTTTCTACTTTCTGTTGTCTGAGTCATTGTGCTAATAGTTTTTGTGCTCTGGAGTTTTTATCAAAAAACAATTGCTTAACAGCAATCTTTCTAAACTCATGTATGTTGTTGAGGTAATCCCTTATTTTCTGTTTAGCATTATGTAGTTGTGCCTCATCTTATTCTGTGAGATCCCCCTATTCTGCAATACATTATAATTTGTCAGTCTCTCTGAATAATTCTTGTTACAGCTTGACCATATCTCCTTATCTTTTATTTTCACCATATTTTTAAACTCCACTTTAATTTTATACCAATCCCTAGCTATATTTTCAGAAGAAATTTCTATCTTTTCTAATAGCTCCTTAATAACGTCATAGGTTCATAGGTTCATAGGTTTATTGCTAGCTATCCTAAAGGCATTTATAAAGCCTAGCCCAAATTAATTATTAAAAAAATACTATATGAAAATAATTGTTTATTGCCTTGTTGTGCAGTGACCCAGAGATGATTCCCGGGTAAAAACCCAACATCTCCATCCCACAGGTCTAGATTTCTCTTGAACAGCGTCAGCGAGGTGCTCTGCCACTATCCATTCCTTAAATTCCTCTCTTTTCAACATATAGGCGATATAGCACCAGTGTCTCATTTTTATTTTATTACCCTTTGTTTTTATTTTAGTTATTACTGGCACATATGATCTAAAATCATTATTGTGTGCATATCAAGACCTTCAATTAAATGCACATGTTCCTGTGAAATGTAAATTCTGTCTAGCCTAGCCCAGTTTTTGTATTTTGGGGAATAATATGTAAATTCACTCTTAACTCTAGTGCTGAATTCACATCTTCCATGCCAAATATTTTCATACATCTCTTAAAAAATCTACCCTCCTTTGTTATACTTTCCCTTCTGGGCCCCCCAATCATTTATTCACTGCTGAAAATCAAATTCCAGTGCCCACCTATAGGTAACACTCCTTGCTGATAGCAGTTTTATTTGGAATATAAATACATGCCAATGCAACCTTCCTCCATTGCCAGTAGCTCCTTAGTGCTCCAAATACTGCTGAAAACCTGTCTTTATCAAATTCACATGTTCAGGTCCTTCCAAGAATGTCTCCTGTAGCATAGCTATTTGCATTCTACATTTTTAATATAGTTCACTACTCTTTCTTTTTTGTATTTATCTGTAAGACCATTGACATTTAAAGATATTACAGAAAGCATCATTGTATTAAAAAGTTATTATTCCTTCCTTTTATGTATAACAGCTTTTTTGATAAATGTCTAGTTACAGCATTTGTGTTACAAGCATACATTGTTTGGAAGGTTATAGTTTTATACAGTTGTTTCTTGTCATATTCATTTGAGCCTATGTCACATCTTACAAAACTTTTTGTTTTATTGAAAGCCCTCAAAAAAAAAAAAAAAACAAACACACCCCAATACCCCCTAAAACCTATTAATTTAATACTGACACACAAAACTATATGCATCTTCAAATATTGAAGTTTTATCCTCCTAATCGAAACAAATGTCCTAAAGTGACAGCCACACTCACATACTTGAGTTAATCTAAAAGAAAGGTTATCTATGCTAAGATGCATGGTACAGCCTGTGCTTCTATTAAGTGCTGTCTGGTTTTGTCTAATCTTATAGCTCTGCCAGCTGGGAAACACCTGAATGCTTTCAGAGAACATTCTCTCCTAGGCAATTTACCTCTTTTTTTTCTAGCTAATTTCTCTTTATCAGACTGTATCCAATTGCTCTTTATCAGATTGTCTCCATGGAGGCATAAGGATCAGATACAGAATTGCTACTAAGCATACATTTATTTGCTAGAAAAACGCCTTATGATATTAAATATTCTTTTTCATTTATTTGCTTTCTCTTCAAACTTGTTACTAGATCAAGCTAAGGGTCTTAATCCAGTCATTCCCCCATGCAAGAATGAAAAAAAGCACATTCACTTTTCTTTAGGCATGCTCATTTAACCAGACTTTTTTTTACATTGCAGTGTATACATTTCTTAAAACTGAACAAGGTGAAAGAGAGAAGAAGGGAGAAACAATAGGAACACCTGTTTACAATAGTATCCCATTACACACAAAAACAACTGAGAAAACGTTACTTTATAGCATGCAAAGAAAATCATACACTATAAAAATAGCACTATTAAGAAAAAAATTGTTTTCGTACAATTAACTTTCTCCCCCGCCTTCCCCTCCTCAAGTATTTTTCCAAACATTAATGACATGAAGTAGAGCATATACTTTGGAGTTCCTCACAAGTCCAACAATGTCCAAACAAGTACAATATTTTCAGATTTTCTTTTTCTGTCATATTTCACAAATATAATTATTGCTTTGTAATCCCACATTTATCAATTTCCAAGTTACTGGTTTTATTCCTGTTCGTCTCCATCTCCCAAATCCTGTCTGTGCTTCATTTCCAATGTGCTTGCCATTCCTCTAGTCAACTCTCATGCTTCTTTCCTTCTCTCCAGCATTTTCCATTGAAACATTGGAAAATTTTTCACTGGCACAGTCTCTCTGTGGTCTTCATTACCAGAAGAACAAGAAGCAGAATATCCTTCTGTTTCACAGCTCACTTTTTGTTGGACAAACATTTGTATTTCCTCCTTAGCATGTACATCATCAAAAAATGATTTTATCCATGCAGGGAAGAATATTTTGAAGATAGCTGGGCACCACAGTTTGAGTCTCATGCCTGCTTCTTTACATTCCCTGAATACTGGAATAAATGTACTCCTCTTCTGCCTGTTGTACAGTGGGTAATCATTCTCCACAAACACTCTGCTGCCTCCCACCTTTAGTACTTTGTCCTTCTGCCACAGTTTTGTCAGAATCAACTCCTTCTGCTGGTAGAATTGCATCTTTACTGTTAAAGGTCTAGTTTGTTTTCTCACAGCCGGGTTTGGAGCATACACAGAATGTGCCAATTCAATTAACAACTCCTGTTATGGAATACTAGTCCAGTTGCTTATTTGTGCTTTCATAAAATTAATACAGTCTGTTTCTTCCAGCTTCTTTGGTACAGCTGAAAATCTTAGGTTTACCCTACATGCTCTGTCCTGTATTATTTTTTGAAACATCTCTTCTTGAACAGTCTCATATTCAGCCAGTCTTTTCATCATTTCATCCTCTGATTTTTGCAGCTTTATCACCCCAACTGACTATCTGTTTAAAGCTTTTTCCATTTTTTCCAGCCTTTTGTTGTTTGAGATGACATACTCCATCAGTGCTTTTTTAACCAGGTCTATGTGTAGTTGCCTTATATTTTCCTCTAGGTTACTGGAAGTCAAGTCTGGAGCTTGCACTGCCTTTTGCTGAATAGCTGTAGTACTTTTCCAAGTCAGTGTTTTTCCTCACCTTTCATTGCTAATTATTTTCATGTCCACTGTATTTCTTTATTCTTGGCATCCAGGCAGTGCACTTACTAGGCAGTTACTGAAATTTACCCAGAAACACAAAAGTCCACTGGCCTTTTCCGCTGGGTTTCTGTTTTTACACTAGTAGAGCTAGAATTACAGTGTCACTCAATGTGCAGCCATCTTGGAAGTCCCCAGGAAATTATTATTATTGTTATTTTTTTGAGCTTAGATACAATATCTGAATTGCCTAGGTGTAGTAAGGTCTTGCTAAGTTTCATTCTGGTAGCTGCCAAAAAACAATTACTAAAATGGAAATCAAATTCTAAACCAACTGTATTTGAAGTACTGAATGTTGCAACATAGGTAAAAGAACTCGAAGTGGGATCTTTAGAAAAATGTAGGAGTAAATTACATAAAAAATGGAAAGTGTGGGAACAATACAAACAGAATAATGTTTTGGAGGAGGATTGAGATTTAAAGGAAGGCAGAGATTGAGAAATTTATGTGATGCTGGATTGATGACTGCTATATAAAAAAGTATGTGATGTATAATGTTTGTAATAATTCGTACTGAGTAGTGGTCTAATCATGGTAACTGGTTTATGGGGTGAATCAGAAGCTTTGGTTCACCCACTAGAGCAAGTTCCTGCATACACTACTGTTTGACAAATATCATTCAATAATAGCATTGCAGCGCTATAATTGTAAAGCACATCTACACCTCAATGCAACTTTTTCAGCTTATTGCAGAATACTTAAGGTTCATAAATATTAACCAATATTAACACATCTCATATTTCACTTATGACCTTTGAAAACTCTGATAAACTTCATAGCTACTCATTCTTCTGCATGAAAATTATCTGAACTGCTTACTTGCTTCCATTATTAAAATCTAATTCCAAAACATATTTTATATTACTTTTTTTAGTGATTCACATATAAAATTGGGAATCTTATCTTAATCCTCTTTACTTTGCTTTTTAATGCCAAACATGGGCAGCTGTACTGATACAATATATATATATATATATATATATATATATATATATATATATATATATATATATATATAAAATATAAATATTGAAATATATCATTGCATTAATAGACACTTATTTTTTAACCATTTAAACAGAATTAAAACATGCTACTCACAAAATTTCCAGTGAAGAATTTTTCCGCCTTGCTGTCAAATCTATCTATGGAAGATAAGAATGGAGGTTGTTTTTGGTTCTCTGGATGTGACAAAGGTTTTGTATCATACCGGCCTGGGCCTGGAGAGTTCTAAAAAATAAGAATAAATACTTGTAAGTCAAATGTTGAAATGCGTAAAAATCTCAGGTGATCAGAAAGAACAATACAGTTTTGTAAGGTACCATAACAACAGCCCTTTGAAGAGAAATTATTGTAAGATTAAATTGTAGCTGTTGGGATTACTTACCTTCTATGTTGTTCTTTTCCTGGGTGGAGTTTTAATCAGCTGTGTTCTTATTCTTGTGAAGGTCTATGCTGGTCTTTTTGCAGCATTCTGTGTTGCCTTAGTTGTGCATTAGGCACTTATCACATAGCCAGCATTGTTAGGAGGTTATTTTTTTTCTGCTCTTCCAGCTTTTTCTGGACCTCATATGGAAGTGCATTTGTAGCAAACCATTGTACTTTGTAATAACTATTTAACCATACATTAAGTGTGTAATATCCTAATAAAACAGCTATAAGATAAGAATGTGCAATTTCCTTACAGGGATGGAAGGAGAATAGAGCTTTGCTTTCCTATTGACCTCTATTCAAACAGCTACTACAACAGTATGTACCTTTTACAAACGTGTTGTCTTCTAGGATAGTTACTGTAATTGTAAGTCTTAACACTTGAGTAGCTTCCCAAGCATTGTTACAGGCAATGAAAGTGAACAATTACATGATCTCCTGTAGAACAGCCATACTACAAACAACCTTTAAAAAGTGTTAGAACTTCAACCCACATATGAAAATGAAGCTGCATGCAGCTTTTTATGCCTTTGGCACTACCCCAAGCTCATCATCAGCTTCTCTAAACATGAACCTGAGGAAGATTACATGCCTCATTGTAAGTCTGGGGTACTGATTTCATGGGTAACATGATTAAATGGTGAAAACACTAGCAAAAGTACCGTGGTTGTAATTTAGTGTCTTAATGTCTAAAATGTACTATTTGTATAAGGAAATTACAAAAGTAACAAATTAGAACTTAAATGCAGGCATATTGTGGAACATTGGTTTTAAATGATATCCACTGTTGATGTGACACCCCAATCCCATGTGCAAAAATGGGAAAAAAGGGGGATATTTCTGAAAATTAGACATTTAATGTCCCTCATGTACACTATATTAGTGTTGGGACAGAAGATTAAAAACTGGGACTGCCCAACACAAACACGACTGAAAATGTCCTTTGTGGTGATGGAGAAGGGATAGAAAGGGAGTTGCAGTCATCAGTAAGTTCTCTTAATTATGTCTGTCTTTTCCTGAATTCCAACTGTAATTCATCTGATTTTCTTTACATAGTTTTTATTGATGAAATTGTGGGGTTTTGTTTGCAGTATAACTCTTTTGATGCTAAAAAGTATGTGAAGACACTCTCACCATCAGTGTTAACTGGCTAAGGATTGCTAAATTATCAAGAAGCGAAAAAGAGAGTGAAACACCTCATTAGTGGTTAATGACCACATCTTTGAATCGAACGCTGTGCTGTCAGATCTGATCATGCTAGTGTTCTCCCTACCAGACCATGCATCACAGTAGCATAGGCAATACCCATCATGCACACACATATATTGTGTAATTATAACTACAGATGTGAATAAGCGAACACATCAAAAGATGATGTTCACGTTTTCTTTCCAGTGGAAAAAAAAATTTACTTGGTTTCCATAGGAGAACACGTGGATAATTTGCATTTGTTGTTCCCCAACTGCTGCATCTGCATGTAGCTTCACCCATTAATTTCAACCCAGCCATCAAGATAGTAGCCATCCAGAAATGTTTCACTGCCATTTAAGGCATGTGAAATGGGAATATTTTCATGTTTACTAATGTACAACAACTGCTGCATAGCAGGTGTAGAGCACCACTTGAACTGGCTATGGGAGCTGTCACGTGGGACAATAAACACTGTGTTTGGTTCCAAAAATGTAAAGTAGTACACAGCCATATATCTGATGCAATCATGACATACCGAAAGGAGTGGATTATCTTGCATTCATCATCCTTCTCAACATTCTGGAACACCCTGTCCAAAACGTTTATAGACCTGTTTTAAAATCTCAGCTTCTAACTTAAAATAGCAAAGTAACTTTGTTATTATTAAACTAAAATTTTAGTTTGTAAATTATAATAGTGATGTAACTTTTTTAAAACTAAATATCTTGTACATGCTCATACCATATGATAGCATGAAGGACTGTTTTTCATTTATTGCCAACAGGCCTATGACACAATTTTTGGGTCAAACAGAGGCCTCATGCAATTCTAATTTTCAGGATTACCAAATAAATGTGGAAAATACCCCATGAGGCATTGAACCCTGTAGTGGTTGGTAGCACCACTAGTTGGAAAGGGAAGAAGTTTATACTGCATATAAAGTGTATCTTCAAACATTTCACAGTTACGGACAATAATTTATGAGCCTGTGTTAGTAACTCATCTTCAATTCTCTCCCTCGCCAGTGGGTCCCGTATCAAATCACTGTATCACTGTCATGTACCTTTATATTATGTAGTATAAAATGTGCATATTTAAATCCAGCATGTATGACATTTTTGACAAAGACCCCAACACAGTTAAGGCCTTCAGAAGTCCAGTTCTTTATTTCTTCATGGTGTAGATGCAACTGAGTATGTATCAGGGACTCACAAGGTCCAACAGCCTGCATACAACCAAAATCATAATATATGCAGTAATCACTGTAGAGTGGGTCCTTTAGAGGCTAGATGTACCATAAATGAGGTTCCTGGTGGTAGAGGAGCTCATGACAGTTGCAGCTTGTTATTTCAGTGCAATTATATAAGCTAACATGGGTTGTACCTCAAGAGTACAATTTAAAAGCATGGCAATGCCCTTTGACTATTTAATATAGCACATAGCAGTATGAGCTATAATGCACATCACAGTTAGAACATCTCCTTAATTTTGACACTACTTTAAGGCAAGTAAATGACCTAATTGCATGACACATTCTATAACAGATGTACAAGCCTTTGTCTGTAACCACTGTAAAGTAACACTGACACACATTTTGGGCACCAGAAAACCTTTGGTGTTTTTAATGCCATAGTAGTGATCAGCATGCCATATCAGAGACACTGCTCTGGGCCGCCTACAGGACCTGGTTGTGAACTATTGCCAAAATGCCTGCTTTGTTTTGAAAATAGGCCAGAAAACAAACTGAAGAAACACAAGTGGAAGGTCCAAGGAAACAAACTGCTGCAGGTAAAATCCAGAAGAACTTTAATCTAGAAACTTTTTGAAATAAAAACTTGTTTAAAACTATGAGAGATAAGCACTTTCATTCACAAAAATCCATGAACTTCATCAGATAAACATTGCTGGAAATACACACACAATTTGTAATGTTTGTGTTCAATCACATGACCGCCAAGCTCCCAGGAAATTAAGCATCATCTTAAAAGGAGCCAACACAAAGAAATTCACAGTGTGTTGCACTGAGTCAATTCAATTGACAAAATTTGCAAACAAGGAAAAAAAAAAAAAATATATATATATATATATATATATATATATATATATATATATATATATATATATATATATATATATATATATATATATATATATATAGTATGAAATGCATTCCCTATAAGATCAGAAAAATGAAGACAAAAGTATGTACAAATATGTAAAATATAAACCTTGCATTTGAATGCCAATTACTGGCCTGGCCTCAATGAACATCTCAATAGCATATTTTCTCATGTTAAAAGCCCTAGAAAGAGGAGCCCTAAATACAGGGTTATTACGTTTCTAGATTAAAGTTCTTCTTTATTTTACCTGCAGCAGTTTGTTTCATTGGGCCTTCCACTTTTCTTATGAAAATAAACAATGACTGCTGCATCTAACACCTCCTCAAAAATCTGAACATGGTTAAAATCATCCCTCACATCTTCAGCCAACCCTACCTCTTTCTGCAATTCTCTGGCTTTGACTCCTATATGTGGATACATTAGTCCTCAAAATAGCCAGTGCTATTAAGGTACTAGATAATCATAGTCTTTTGCTATGCACTATATTAACTAAGTGGGTTCCTATTAGAATGATGGAAATGCATTTTGTCGAATGCGTTTTCGTCTTCACATAAAGAGCGAACAGGCAAAACAGCGAAGCAGCTGTTCAGCAAATTCTTTCCCTGGGAAAGATGTCGCTTGACCGCTTCGTTGCTTTGCCATATTCTTCACTGTAGCATGGTCCCTTGTCCGGTATAGCTCCTGAGCGTGAATGTGCAACAGTTACTGACCTTAGGGTTAGGGTGCGGGTTAAGGTAAGTGAATATGTATGAAAGTGTTTACTGGGATTTTTTTGCATTAGATGTATGGTTGAGTTACATGTGTATGTGTTTTCAGCTGTTTACTTTTGTTTTGGAGGGGGTAGAATTAGGGTTAAGGTAAGTGTGTATGTGTTTGGAACTGTTTACGTAAATGTGCAAGAGTTACTGACCTTAGGGTTAGGGTGTGGGTTAAGGTAAGTGCATATGTTTTGAAATGTTTACTTTTTTTTCCCTATTAGATGTATAGTTGGGTTACGTGCATATGTGTATTCAGTTGTTTACTGCTTTTTTTTGGGGGGGTACAATTAGGGTTAGAGTATGTGTGTATGTGTTTGGAAGTGTTTAATGGGTTTTTTTTTTGGTTGGAACAGTGCTTTCTTTCCCTAGGAAAGAAACCGCTGTTCTGTGTCTTTGACATTTTCAGCTTTCGCTGAAAATGTGTCGATGAAACATCGTTCGCTGTTTTCAGCATTTGATGTTTCAATATAGACCCAACTAAGTGAGTAGTATTTTGTTTTACGATGCAGCTTGCTAATATACTACCGGTGTCTCTGAGAGCCTCTTTGCAGATATTATATAGATCACTGTAACCAGAAGTGTAAGTTCACCATTGGTACATATGTCTATTTTGCTTTGTAGTAAACTTTCTCTGTACTCTAAAAAACTCTCAGGATTTAAATTATGAGTGTTTAATCAGCATGAGAACTCAGGGACATTTAAGACCTAGTGACCATGGTGGCTAGATGGTAGCTGAGTCACAGGATTAAAACTTACTGAAAAGATGTCTGTGACTCTGACAGAGTGAGGAAAAACTACAGTTGAATAAAAAAGCCAAACTACCATAAATAAACACAATAAATTATCTTGTATACATAAAGAGCACATTAAAAGTATAAGCACCACTTACAGCTTTTATAACAAATGATTCTTCACTGGCATTTACTGGGGCACTAAGCTTTTACCAGGATTACTGTTAATCATCGGTGGTTTGCATGATCATCAGGAAAATTAATTTAAAATATTATAACTACAACACTGATAAACAATGTGGAGGTGAGATGCGGTGTGCCTTGGTGTGAACACATGACCTGCAGCTCTCACAGAAATGTGCAGCAGGCATGCTCAGCCTATAAGAGTAGGCCAAGTTCTTCAGAAAGTGGGGGGATGCTCCAAAAAACAGTAGACATCTTTCCTGCAATCATCGTCATGTAAATTAAAAGTGATGAAACTCTCAGCCTGGAATGGATTTTCTTCTTCAAGACAACCTACTGATGATTTATATAGCAGTGATATGTGACATGTCACTCAAACTGAACATTAGATTACACTGAAGCATCATTGACTTTATGAACTACATAAGAAACAATAAAAACATGTTCACTTTGCTAGTTCTGGCAGCTCCATGTAGAAACAGTTAATATTAGTTCTGGCATCAAGATGAAACATTACTAAAGGAGTAAGTTTTGTAAAGTATGGTTGATGGCCTCCTATTATCTACATGCTTTGAAGTGGTAACAACATGTGTACTGTAAGACTTTTCAAAACCTGAGACTTCATTTTAAGAAGCAAACACCACTTTACAATGTTATCTGAAAATCACTTCCTGAGAAATCTACATATTTAATACAGTTGCAGATAACAGACCAAATCTGATTTTCTGTCAGACTGGTTTATACATTAATGAAGACAAGTTCAGAAACTCATTGATGTGTATAATTTTAATGTAAAATAAAAACACACAGAGGCCAGAGATGTGAGATTCGAAAATGAAGCTTTTGTGGAAAATAAATACTTTCTTTGCAGCTAACTATATTTTCAAAAAAGCTTTATTTTAAGATCCCACAGCTCTGGATTCCATGTATATGTTTAAAAAAGGTGGAATATATCAATAACTTTGTTGTTTCACATCTACACTAAACCTTTCAAATTATTTATACAATTCGGAAAGTTAAACATGAAAACCAATGGCAATGAATGTAAACAGGAGACATAACTGACCGGTGGGCGTGGACACTGGGATAATGTAGAATGGTAGATTCGTTCTGTGGGAGGAGATGGAAACTGTGGATATGAACCAAAAACTCCATGTTTTTTCTTTCCATCCTCATTCAGTTCTTCAACAAAACTTTTAACCTTGTACACATCAGGGCTCTTAGTCTGTTTCTGTGAAAATAAATACAAAAGTCTACGTATCATGAACTTCACAGGACATTGCATGCTGTTCAGCATATCATATTATTACTATGGTAACAGTTTAAAATTTCAGTAAACCATGTAATAGTTATCTAATTTATATTACGTGAACAGTTCCTACATTTCAGAAATATTTTACTTAACACAAGGTATTTTTTAAACAGTAGCCCTAGAAATCTTTTCTGAAATTTTAGCAAACACTACTATTATTTCAGTATAGTGAAAAAGCACACTGTAGGTAATTATCTGCAAATTCAGATGTATTTGAAAGACAGGGAGAATACCAATCTGGTAATATTAACAACCTGGGTCATTTAACAGACTGAGGGGCAGAAGCAGATGAGGAGGTGACATTCGTTAATGCCCATCTCCTCTCTCACTCTCTCTCTCAAGAAGGGGGCTGACATTTCTACCATCTGATGGCAGTTATGGGGTAATGTAGCAGAGAATTATATTTACCCTTAATTGGGGTGGAAATATGCCCTCACTCATATCATTGTACATCATGTTTTAGGAGGCAGTACAGGCTACATCATATAGGACGACTCCCCTCAAACTTGCTGTATGATATCACTGAAAACCCATCTTCTTCATTTCCTGCAAACAGGTAATCAATGTACAACTGTTAAGCCATGTCTCTATGAAAAGTTGTAGTGTAGCAAAAACTATCCCAAAGGAAGAACAGATAACCAGAAAGAGAAAGCACTGCTGTTAAATACTCTAGATTTAGAATCCCATCAAAGAAATCAGACAGTATATGGAAAGTTTAAGAGTTAATCATGATAGTAAAGAGTGAAAAGCTGCTATTAAGAAAATATATTTTAAATGTACATAAAATCATATTTTTGATGTAAAAATACCATAACACTGCCTAGTGCAGAGTTAACATTAATTTAAAATGTACAGTGTAGCATGTATATAATATCGATGTTAATAAATACTTCACGACTAGAAAAATGGACAATGCAGAATACAGGGTATACAGTTTAAAATGCTACCATTTCGCTGCAGGGAACATGCATGTTATATGGTGCACATTCTTCTGACAAAACATTTATTGGAGGTTAGAAGCTCATCCTCGCTGTCTCCAGTGTTTAGACAGCATTCTGAACTACATTTAAAAGCTATAGGACTTGACTGCTAGCATGCACCCCAGATGACCTTGGTCATAATCAGGAGATACAAAAGTTTAATTTCCCTAATGGGGCTGGGACAGAAAATCAAATAAAGAAAGACTAGGAATGACCTTAAGCCTAAGTAGTGCTTTGGCTTGAATTTCAGTGATACACCTGTAGAAACCATATGTCAGAGCCGAGGCAGCATAAAAGTCTCGATGTGCATGTCTAACAATGAGTTCATTACTGCCCTGTAGACAGAAAGCAGCAGGTGTCAGTGGACTGGCATTATAGAATGCCAGCATGAGGCTAAAAAGGGCATGGCGTGGTGATAGGTCTAGCCAAACCCTTGATAGTTGCCTGTGTGCTGACCTCCTGTAGCCATCTCTCATTCAAAGAAAAATGAATTGAGGGATAATAGCTAACAAACACGGAAAGGCAAAAACAAAGAAAATAATACACAAAAAGGGATAGAAGAAGGATGTAACAGAATGAAAAAGAGAGTAATGCCTCCACAAATATACAAGTATACATACTGGTGCAGCAAAATATCCATAACAAATTGGAGTTGCTCTTTCTCCTGTGAAAAGATCATAGGGACCACGTTTGCCAACCACATGGTTTAGCAGCATGTCTGTGGAACTCTTTAAGTTGTAAGTACCTGGCCCTAAGTCACAGCCCTAAAGAAACACAAAGACAGAAAATTATATATATCAAATATATTTACAGAGTAGTTTAAAAATACAATAAAATGTTTGAAGAACTTATAAGACATTGCGGAAGTTTACTATAGTAATAGGGGACCGATCAATGGATGAATCACTGTCCAGAATACCACGAGATCCTGCAGAACGGCTGGCTTTCTCCTCCATAACCGCAGATGGGACACCTCCTTTACCATACGTGCCAGGACCTGGAGTACAAAACTGACAAAAATCATAGGTGTTTACAAAATATTATGGCATACAGTAAAAAAATGCATGTGTATAATACTCTGTCTCTCACATAAATACACACACACACACACACACACACACACACACACACACACACACACACACACATGAGTATAATTAACTTCAAATACAGAATCATTATAAAAGAAAATGATATCTTGTGTTTAATGTTTATGTCATTAATTTTTTATTTGCATTTTAAGTTGGCTGTAACAGAGCAATTAGTCATTTTGCCCACCATATTCTCCTGATTAGAATTTGTATGTGAAGCTCAAGGTTAGTCCTTTTCTCTTTGAAACTGTTTTCATCTAAAGAGAAGCCCTACTTCACAAAATTAGACTGAAAGACCATGTCTAGATACCACCAGTATTTCACATATTCCCTGCTGCTTCTAATTTCTTTCTGACCTGTCCAGAAATATTAACTCTCTTTAATCTATGTGCAAACATCATGCATTCATGGGGTTTTCCTTTACATGCTTAGCAAATATTCTGCTTTAACGCTTAAATCATTACAGTTATTATGGAATCATATACTCGAGGCCCTAGGCAGGGTAATGGACTGCCCCCCCCCCCCCCCACACACACACACACACACACACACTACCATACTATTACCTCATTACTTTGTTGTCTCTTCCCAATTACAAGAAAAAAACTTTCAAACCTATCAATGTGCTTAGTATTTCTTTTTTACTTTTACAATAATCAAATATGAATTTAATTTAAATCATTTATATATTTTACAGCAAAAACAATGACAGACATTTGGTAAACAAAACAAAACAGACTCACACTGAAAACAGACTTACCATGCACAATAGTAAACTCCTCTTCCTCTGAAAACTCACATTTATTGAAAATCCATCAGACAATCCCTTAGACTACAAGAGATGTGGTGGGATTCAAAGTCAGACAGTATATAGTAAAGCACTAATTATTGTGAAAGGAGCAGGAATTCAAAGGGACAAATGTCAAATGCATTTCCTAACTGCTTGGGACAGTTGCACTGTCTGGTGAAGTGCTTTAGAGTTACACAATACACAAACAAAGGTTGCAGGATTCAAACCATGCTCTACAGAAGCAGGTGATTAGCAGCTAATAGCTTTACTCATCTGAAGTAAGTACCACACAGACAGGGTTTAGGGTTGCCACCTTTTCAAATGGCCAAAGTGGGACATTTTCGGTACAAACATCAGATTTTACAGGCCGACACATACCCATGGTCAGTACAAAGGATAGAACTTAACTTTTTTGCCTAAATAAAATCTTATTCTTGTAGCATTTTAGTTGCTTATTCTGTTTCTTAAAAACATTAGGTATTTAGATACAGAATAACTGTTTTATGCAACTATTACATAAAATATAGGAAATAATTATGTCCTACAATCTCAGGGCATTTGCCATTTTTAATATTTTTTGTCAGGACACAACTGCCCAAAGAGGGACTGTCCCTCGCAAAGTAGGACAGGTGGTAACCTAGAGTTTACTATCAAAACCTAGAAACTGCATTCGTCGACCGGCATGTGGGTGAAAGGCAGTTTTCAAGTCGGCAGTATGTTGAACCAAAATATATTGACTACACTACAGCGAATGGGTAGTGTATTTCGAGTATTTGGGTTCAACATTGTGCAGGGAGATCACGGTTCAGTGAGAAACAGGGAATTAGCCCATTTCCTCACTGTAGTGTGCTCTTGGAGTTGGTATATTTAATGTGCAGGGGGTGTGGGGGCACAGGGGGGTATATCCCCCTGCAAAATAGTATAATTAACATACCATTGACTGTAGAGTGTAATGGTACATTAATGTGTATAGCATGGGTGACTGACATCACCTCCTGCTATGTCAAATACATCGAACTGCAGGTATCAATGTATTCAGTTTTGACCTCTCCAGACTTTCGCTGTTACATATTCAGGATTTTGGGTCAACCATTTGACTGGTTGACTGTTGCAGTTTCCAGGTTTTGATAGTAAACTCACAGAGACTGTTCAGTCAAAAACAGTGCATTTCACGCACCTGCGTGTTGCAAAAAAAAAAAAGCTTAATTAAAAGTGCATTCATACATTCAAATTCCCAATTACTTGAAAAGCACTGCCTAGTTAACTGACTTGCTAAATGTCACACAGCAGGTAAATTAAGGAGGAAAGATTCATACCCTGCACCCTTGCCATAGGACGTAGCTCATTAACAAGTCAGGGCATTAGCACTCAGCATTATCTGCTAGAGTAACAGCTTTTAACTAAATGCAGAAATCCTTTGGAATCCAGTCTTGTAGAGAAGACTGTAGCATGCAGTAATATGCAACAATGATTACATAATGGATGCTGAAGGTCAGATGGTTCTTATCAACACTAAATAATGCAGACCTGACAAATATCAACTCCTTTGTAGTTGCTGGAGGCTGTAAAGAAGATAGTTTAAAAATATATTACTAAAATGCGACTTAGACTATATTATGCAATCCAGGCTTATTAATTCATTCATTCTTTAGTGCAATGAATAAAGAAAAATACTTAAAGTCAATATAAAGACTGCTGTAGATTTTGTTCAACAACTCACACATCCTACAAAAATCAGAAATATTACTGCAAACAACATACTAGGTTTGTAGGGGGGGCTTGCATACTTGTAGGATACCTAAGTCTTATTTTGACCTCCCTATGTCTTCCCTATTATCAAGAATAGCTATTCCCTGTGGCCTCATTTAGTACAGGTCTGACCTACCTGAATGGCTGATACTGCTGTTCTGTCACAGCATACACCTCCAGAGTCAACAGACCAGGATCAAAGACAAATGGGGCCCAATGCAGGGTAATAAATTAGGCCCTTATCAGCCACACCAGTATCCCATTAATTGGCTGTCTCTCCTCAGTTACGATAAACACTGTTCAAGCATGTCACTGTACATACTCTTTTCGTCTTTACTTTTCATAGGTTAGTACTAGGCTAACTGCCCTTGCGAGCCATTTTAAGTTATTCCCCTGTGAGATTCAAACCCTGTACCTTGTGTTTGTAAGGCAAACACCTTAACCATTAGGCCACCCTCCACTCTTGCAATTATCACACAGATTTGGATTTCATTTAAAACTATTATTCAAATTTTTACAGAAAAAAAAATAGATGACAGCAATTTTCTAAACAAAACAAAACACTCTCACACATACATCTCAACTATACAGAATTCCTTTGTATTTACCAGTTTTGAGAGCAAAATAATAGGGTGCCACAAATTTCCGAGTGGCCCATCAATTCCCCATTTTTTTTATTTTTATTTACAATTTGAAGTTATGGCTTACATCATCACACATCGGCAGCATATCCCACAACATCATCAATGTGCAGGGGTGTGAATAATGACATCAGCTTCGTGAGACAGTGCCTGACTGCCTGTTGGACTCAGAGACTGGGGCAGGTGGGAGTTTGCTTCCCACAGTTTCCATTCTTACTTGCTGTTAAGAGAGACTGTGTATACCTCATGAATGTTTCTATATCCATATTCTGAGTAGTTTTTTTCTTCTGTGATGACTCTCTCTCAGCTGCTTGCATTTATGCACTGGAAGCTGGTCAGAGTGTGTGAGTTGCGAATGGTGGAATCAGCTTGAAACCAGAGGGGAAAATGGCAGCTAACAGTCGGGAAGTTGTTGCATCAAGAAAGTATGCAGGTTGTGGAAAGAATCCAAACAGGAAGGGACTGCTGAGAATGAGGACATGCCTATTTCTAGATCTGACAGGTATGAACAGATAAGAGTGCAAAGTTTGTTCATGGACCACATCCCCTGAATGACATGATGTGTGTGGTAAAACATATGATGATCGTGGGCAGATTGCAAGTCATTTCTGTTCTTAGTTGCTGTTAAGCGAGACTGTGTTTATATATTTCAAACCACAGAAGTGGTATTATGTGTGCCCAGTACCCAATGTATACTTTAGAAGAAGTCCAACTTTTCCTGTTGGAGTGAGGTGGCAATTTACTAAATGTCAGCTGCTGTCTTTTGAGGATACATTTCTGAAGAAACTTGGTTATGTTTGAGGTGAGTGTCAGGTGGAAAGCTAGGTGCAAGTACTGTATACCTCATGAATGTTTCTGTATCCATTACTGAATTGCACTTGGTTATAGTATGCTGCCAGGGTGAATTACTATAGAAAAAAGACTTAGAACTATACTGTGTTGCTCATCTTTAGAAACATATAGGATGTTTGACTCATCATACCTCTCAATCTCTCAGAGCAAGAAATCTTAAAACATGTACTACCTAAACAATTAGATTCTGATTCTACAATTCCCTCAGCACTCCACATCATTGATAAATTATTTGCCTAAATACAGTATTTGCAACCTCTGGCAAAGTGCAGCTTTCTTAACTGTGTTTTCCGTCACATGCCCGTTGCACATTTTTCCTAGGGATTGCTGACTGTCGGTCTGACTAGCACAAACTGCTTTCTCATGCATTTCTTATCCCACCCTCACCCAGCCTCCCTCCCTCCATTCATTCCCACCTGAGTGCTCTGCAAGAGGAGGGAGTTGAGTCTGGAAATGTGGCACTCAGCAAGGCATGCCTGCTACACCATCAGAGTCTCCATACCTTCTGCCACTGATTTGCAACCCCACCCCACTGCGGGTGTATGAGGTTGATGCTGCTGTGCTGCACTTGGAGTGACAACTGCATGGGAGAGGAGGAAAGTGAGGTAGCTGGACTGGGCAGTGAGGGCAGTACTTTTCTGTCTGTTGAGGGGGAAGAGGGCAAGATCTATAGAGTCCACCTAATTTGGGAGTCAGGTGAAATGAATGAATGATCAGAACATCCATGTTATCTTTGGTCTTTTGTGTTTCTGAAGAAGGAATACATTCCTGACACTTGAGATGCGAAGCACACTGTTAGGCATGCAGATGAAAACTCTGAGCAAGGGGGTATACTCCATTTAAGTTTTTTATTGCAATTCTGTAACAACTGCGGTGGTGGTGCTGCGGTAGCGTTATCGCCTCACAGTAAGACGCTGTCCTGTTTGATTCTCAGCTAGAGTGTCTTCTGTGTGGAGACATGCGTGAATGGGTGTACCTTCATTGAAGGTTGTGCGTCAGGGCTGGCAACTCGGTATGCAAAAATTTACTGCCAATCATTAGCGGACCGGAGTTCCACTGTGGCGACCCCAAACCGGGAAAAGCCGAAAGACACATCATTGCAATTCTGTAACAACCTGAAACATTGTTTCACGAGCAGTTGATGCAAATTTGTGTATCTGTTAAACCCCTTTTTTTCTGGTTGCAGGTGGCAGTTAATCTAAACAAGGTTCTGTTGTATTTGTAGGTTGAATGCCAAAGGTGCAGAACTGATGTGTTGCTGGTAGGGGGCTTGCCTGGATTGATGGGTGTGCAAAGTAGATGATTGCTTTATCCTGAGAATTTACCTGTAGTCTGCACCTATGCACTTCTGTATGATGTAGTAAACTATTAAGTACCCTCGCTAGATTGATTTACTGTGAGCTAATTTCCTTCCTGCTGGTGCAGGCTGCATCCTTATTAGCTGGTTGAGGGTGGTTATTAAGTTGTTGAAGGAACATGTGCTAATGTCTTATTGTATGGGTGTGCTTTAAAGAATGCCATCAATGCAGACTCTTTACTTGCATCTTAACATAATTAATATTTTGCCTGTGATTCTAATTAATGAAGTATTTATATTTGTTCTGTTCATTCTATTTCCCATCATTTATTATGTTGCTAAATTGTTTGCTGCCTACCTACGTTGCATTGTGCTTTTTTAATTAACTTCATGTTCTTCTTCTATCAAGTTTGGGTCATGACTGAAAAGAGTCAACATACCAGCCCTCTTACTCAGTCAACAGATAATTTATTTCATTTTAATCAATTAGTAATTATAAGGAAAATGTATGATCCATTTATGTCCTACAAAACCAAAAATAATTGCAGGAGTGGGACAAAGGCCCAAAAATAGAGAGAGATTTTAAATATTTCTCATGTAAACTGAGATAGTTGCTAGAATAACAGGTTTTGCATTATTACACATTTTCCAAGGGATATGAAGTCTGAAATTCAAATGTCTGCCATTACTTATTATTATTTAATGACTTCAATCTTCATGTTAGTATCCCAAAATTCCATATGAGTGGGCGGGGTTATATGATTATGTATGGAAGTTTTATGTTAATCAGGACCCCAATTTTTGGCCAGTTTTACCTAGTTTTCATGGGTCTTTGTCCAGATTGTTGATGTTTCCAGGTTGAGAGGTATGCTCTCACATAGAAAACAGACTTAACCTGAGAAACAATAAACTTCGCTTAAAACTCATATTTGGTGAAAATGCAACTGTTTACTCATTAAACTACAAGAGACATTCTGGGATTTATACTCAAATAGCATATAGTGAAGTACTAATTAGTGGCTATATGAAGAGTGTAGGAGTTCAAATGCAAATGCATAGCACTTTGATAACAGCCTTGAACAGCCCACTGAACACAAGTGTCCCTTTTCAGGAGCAGGCCAGAAGAACTATCTGGTGAAGTGGCTAAGGCAGAATCACAGAGAAAACAAATTAAAGCTGAAGGAATCAAAACCTGTACTACAAGAAACAGCTCTTTAACAGCTCTTAGCCATACTCATCTGTACTAAATGCTACACAAAATGTTGTAGCCCAAACAAAATGCTTTTCACACCTGTGAGCCTGCAAAAAAAAAAAAAAAAAAAAAAGGCAAGATAAATTAAAAATGCAATCATAGCTAAAATATTAACATTAAACTTTTAGAGTTCACGTTGTTCAATTTATTATTCACAGCTAAATTACAAAGACGCTGTCAACATTCAACAGAAGGAAACCATTGATCACATCCAAAGAACATGGTCCATATGATAATGCTTCTATTTACTACACTCAATTAACTTCTTATGCACCATAGCTGTCTGGCAGTTAAGGGGACCACTGAGGTCCAGATTTCCAGTTGCCGCAAAGCACTGTCTGGTTAAGGGACTTGCTCAAGGATAGAGCATAAATATGAGGCAAAAGCAGAAATGCTCTGAAAAATTGGAGTTTTGTATGGAGGATTAATTCTTCTCATACCTGAATTTAAGGTGCAGGGTTTAACTCTACCAAGCTACTCAGCCAGACCGGGCATTTTATATAACCCCCCCCAACACACACACACACACACACACACACACACACACACACACACACACACACACAGGGTCTATATCAGAACATCGAAGTTTTAAAACTTTGAATGTTCTAATATCGACTCGTTTTGAGCAAAAGCTAAAAATAGCGAAGCTGCAGAACATCGAATTCTTTCCTAAGGAAAGAATTCGGTTGGCCGGTTCTGTGGCTTTGCTATTTTCAGAGCTGTGGTGGAAATTTATGGGTCGGGTTCAGGTAAGTGTGTGATTGTGTGGTTGCTAGGATTAGGGTGCAGGTTAGGTTAGTTATGGTTAGGGGTGGGTTAAGTGAGTTAGGGTTAGGGCGCAGGTTAAGTGAGTTAGGGTTAGGCCGTGGGTTAGGTGAGTGTGCGATAGTGACGGTCCTTAGGGTTAGGGTTTGGGTTAAGGTAAGTGGATAGATAGTAGTGTCTGTATAGTTTAGTGTAGGGTTAGTTGTAGGATTATAAGTGTATGTGTGTGTATTGATGTTTTTTTAGGTGTGCTTGTGTTGTGTGTATGTGTTTCGGAATAGTGAATTTTTTCCCAAGGAAAAAATTTGCTGTTCTGAATGTTCGATATTATGTGGTTTAGATATTTTAAGTTCAATGAAATAGCATTCGCTATTTTCCTCTTTTGATAACGTGATATAAACGCCACACACACACACACACACACACACACACACACACACACACACACACACACACACACACACACACACTCACACACACTCACACACATATGCATACACATAGGTTCATAAATTCATAGGTCTGTACTAGGCTAACAACCACAAGGGCCTTTTTAAGTCTAGCCATTCATCCCAAATCTCTGACAAGTTCTGGTAGCCTTGATAAGTGTAAACAAGGGCTTGGGAGAGGAAACATTTACAAGCAGGGGGCTGTGAGATGAACCATTTACAAGTTGCCTGTGTCCATTAGAGACATAGTTGCCAAATGGGAATGAATTTCCTGTTCCCCATCCAATTGTCCAAGTTACACATGAATTGGTTTAGAGAGGAATTCTGCTTCACAAGGATGGGTAGCCTTTTGCACAGATGGAATATTCTCTGGGATACATACCTGTTTCTTCAGCAGGTCTTATTTATATCACAGGCAAGGTTTAAGTCTTAAAAATGGGTAACTGGTGCTGTTTGTTTTGTGGACACACACGCATACAGACATATACACATATGCACGTTGCTAGTGACAGAAATGTTCTACACACTACCTTCTGCTACAAAATGTTCTCTAGTTATGCTGTTTAGGAAAAGCCCAAAAATACCTCACTTGAATTCCAGGAAGTCAATGGCTTAACATCTGAACTAACGGGTGATATGGTGATATGTGTTTACATCAGTGAGGAGTAGAGAAATGTTTTCAAAGAAGCCATGTAGTTTTGTTTTTTTTTTTTTAAATCTTACTGCAGACAGCTGCCTAGTTCACCTTATGCTGGATCTGGTTCTGATCATATAAGCAGATGACCATTAGGAATGTTGAACTATGCATTCTTTAAACTGCGAATATAGCTCAGCGGTATGTATCTAATGCTCCTCTACCTGCAAAATGTATTTCTCTAATAATGTTTTTTTGGTGGAACCTGGTGTCCCCTTAACAAATACCTAATGGGCAGTTCAGGGGATGCCATTCTTCTTTCAGATAGTATTACAGAAAATACAAATTGCAGAAAATGTAAATTACTATTATATATTATGCTCATCTATGATATTTTTAATAGCTCACAGCGATAACTTACTAAAAGGATACAAGGTCTAAGCATCATGTCCTGCATGGACTCACTTAAAGCCCTGTTGTTATACTCGGTATCCTACAGACTGCTAAGAGGTGACCTGTGTCTGGCATACAAGGCATCCTCTGACCCAGTATTGATGGATTTACTGCACATCACTAAGTCAAATGCGATAAGAAACACTTAATCTAGGAACCTATCCCTCTTCTGCAATATCAACCAAATGGTGTGGAGGGACAGGTATATCTCACAGATGACATCTGTGCTCTAAAGCAGAGTCCCCGTCCACATAAAAAAGTTCATCCCTGTCCCTATTCAAGTGTAACATGAATGTATGGATGGAAAACAGAAAATCTACCCCAGGATTGCCCCCTGAACTACTAATGGACAGAGGCAGCTCCTAAATGCTTTGTCCCATGCATTTGTCCCCTCAAATTACCTATGGTATGATTCCAGTTACACTCATTATGGATAATATATAATTATGGACTACAGAAAGGGTAAGATCAATCTCTAACCAAATGGGAAAGGTTAATTCAAGTACAAAAAGGGAAACTAGCTAAGACAGGAAACTAAATGAATTCCCTCACTATCACTTTATAGTTCCTCAATGTACTGCCAGGCAGTAAGGTAGAATTATACAGATCATGTAGCATGGTCTTGTGTTTTTACTGATTACCTGCAAATACAACATACATAAATGTTATTTATTTGAATTTAAGTGTTATAGGCAAAATACATGTAAAGTATATTTAATTAAAGGTTAACAAGCTTGGTCAAGTGAAATGAGTAGAAACTTGAGGAATGCGTAGTTAATACATCCTTTTTAGTTAATACATATATACTACATCCTACTTAAATGTAGTTGCAGAATGTGCAATAAATCAAGAACAATCACTGAAACATAAAACACATGTTAACAGAAAATGTGCACCCGTATAAAATGACAGCTGTATTAAGGAAACAGACCATTATATATAATTAGATGTACAAAAAAGAAGTTTCTTGAAGCATACAAGGAGTATCGTAGGACTTTATCATAGAGAATGAGAGTATGGGAATGCGAGAGGGAGAGGTAGACTGTAGTGAAGACAAGTGAGGGATTAAGGTAGGAATGGATGCATGCTGATGTGCTCTGTAATGTCAGATTTCATACAATGTTAGGAGATGAAACACATGATGCAGTATGTTAGGAGAGGAAACTCTGTTGCAGAGATGTGAACATTAAGGGAAGTATAAAACAAGGGTGAAATACGGAGGATGGACGGTCTCGAGGTGTACACTGAAAAGCTCTGTGAGGAAGAATTGGGATGATGTAGGGGTTCGACTAAAGTTATCTAAAAAGCACACAAACGGATATTTACCTAAGATGTAAAAAGGCTTGTGTAGAAAAGAGGAAGAATATGAATCATTAGCCTATATCTCTGAAACAATGCCACTCATAAAAGTTTTTTTTTTTAAGTTTATTACTAAAGGTTTTCTGACTTGTTTCACTGCTGTGCTCTTTTGGGAGATTATTCCAGTCTTCAGGAACTGGTTTGTTAAAGCTCTTTGCACCAATGTGATTCTTAAAACTTGGTCTGAATAGGATAGTGATGTCCATCTGAATTCCTGTAAACATCATAGGGAAACATGTATGTGTTAGTTTGACAGACAGAAGCATTATTTAAAGATGATTTTTTTCTATATAAAACAATAAAGGTATCCCTTGCATGTATAGGGTGTCAGTTGGCTTTCCTCAGTGACTGTCTTTGGTGCTCTCTGTTTAGACCAGGCATTATAAATTTACATATTTTATTAAGTGTGGTCTGTAAAACACTAGTGTTGAGTGAAGAGTTTTGGGCACGATGTGGTAGGCTGTACCATAAACTTGAGACAGGCACACTTTTGGCTAATGATGTCCTGAATTTTTCAGTAAGATGGTTAGAAACTGAACAGAAGGCTTCTAATTGAGCTAGGACTCTTCCACTATGAGCTCAGTATGGTGGGTGAAATTTAGTATAATCTAGATGGAAACCTGAGTAATGATAGGTTGCTGGGGCATTTTGTTTATGTTTCTGCAAAAAATGTTACAACTATGATTTAACTTTAGTTTATGTGAGGTAACAAACAATGTTCATGAAATATTAAATAGTAGATTAATGTACATTGGATCCTGGACAATTTTCTGTCTATGGGCCTTCCACACTTTCTGAGGGCACCATATATAAATGCACATATTCTTTTGGAGTCACCTTTATTATTTTATTTGAACTGCTGCATTATAATGTACATATTCTTTTTGAGTCACCTTTCTTATTTAAGATTATTTGAACTGCTGCATTATAATCCACCAATGTCCATACACATCAGTTACAGAAGCTTGACTGTGTTCATCTAAAATGTACAACTGTGATAAATAATGGCCACAATAAAGTATTACAATCTGATTTACACAAATTAACACTAGTCGTGTAAAGCTAGACTAGTAATGGTTTAACTTGATCCTGATAGCTGGGTAAGATAATCTGTTCCACAGATAGCCCCCGTACTCAGTAATCCTAGCCCTATTGTTAACTGTGTACACTTCAGAAGTTTGATTGTGATCACAATAACTGTGGACACAATAATGTGTTACAAGTTTGTTTCACCCAAAGACATAGTAGCCCAAGTATTCCAACTTATTTAACAAAAATGCACACTAATTCTGTAAATCCAGACTGCTTAAACTGATTAAAAGTACAAGAAGATAAGTCAGCTTAATCCACAGGCAACTCCCCCACATCAACCTTGCAGTTATAGCCACACTGCTGCATACATTTCATTTGTTTGTGGTAAAAATACACCCCTCATCCTTTAGATCAAGAATCAGGACAATGGCGAAATAAATAAATAAACAAACGAAAAAAAAAAAATAATGTGAGACAAAGACCCAAAATCAGGGACAGATTTTAAATATTGATGTTATATACTTAGAAAGTTGCTAAGATTAAAGTTTTCTAGTATGTGGATTTGACACTAAATTGGCCACAGGCATGAGTGTACATGTGAGTGTGTGATATGGATGAACAGCCACGGCATGGCTAGCCACCCAGTGGTGTGAACCTTGGCTCTAGATGATTGTCACTGTTAAAGTGATATCTCACCTCCATGTGCAAAAATGGGGAAAAGGTTTGTGGATGGATGGATTTATTTTCTGAAGAACATGTCTGAAACTCAAATTCCTGTCATTATGTAATGACTACTCCTCAACAGTTTGCAAGACAACCATACATTATATGAGGAACAAACTAAAAATAAGAAGCAAAATATTTGGGGCATTTGGCAAACTTAGGGACACCTCAAACCTATGTGAGTTAAGTTTGTTTCACATGAACAGTAGCCAGCCCAAAGTATTCCAACTTATTTCCTCAAATATACATTAGTCATGTGAAGACAAATGCTTAACTAAGAAAATGACAAAAAGCTAAATTACTCTCATCCACAAACTGATTGGTCTCAGCCACATTTTTGTGTAAACCTCAGCTGATTGAATAAAAATAATACTGCCCTGCCTCTGAACACAAGAATTAGGGACAAAGCCAAACAATAATGAGGGATAAAAGCCCAAAAATCAGTGACAATATTTTAAATACTAATCATACACTCAATGTTGAAACAATAACAATGTTGGCATTATCGTGCATTTTCTGAAGGATATGAAGTGTGAAACTCAAATTACTGTAGTCCTCGGCAATTTGCCACAGAACCACATATTTTATGAGGAAAGCATTAAAATCAGACAAAGCCAAGGACATACTGCCAAATTAAGGTCAATTTTAACTTGGTTTCACACAAACAGTACCCAGAGAGTAAATATTCCAACCTGTTTCACACCAGTGCACACTAGCCTTGTAAAACTACAATGTAAGATGAGCAAGTAACAAGATTGTAAGTGGCTTTCTTCCACAGCCAGACCCCCCCCCCACCCCCCACCATTTAGTGACTGCAGTCCTCAATGGTATGTCAGAAAATCACACATTTTATGAGGTACAACCCAAAGCACGAGACAAAGTCAAGGACATTCTGCAAAGTAAGGAACATTTTCAACTTGGTTTAATACAAACAGCACATATTCCAATGTATTTCACACAAATACATACTAGCCCTGTGAATAACCTAGGCAAACAACAACAGGGTTAGTTGCTAAACAAAATATTATGCAAAGACGTGGACATTCTTTGAAATAGGGGACAATTTCAAACTTGCCTCACACAAAGATTGGTCAGACAGTAAATATTTCAAACTATTTCAAACAAACGTACACTAGCCCTTAATGACAGACCTTAAGCTAAACAAATGAGAAGGGCAAGCTGTTTTCATCCACAGCAGGGTTACCCCCACCCACAAATTTGTTTGCTGCCAGCAACAAAAAGCAATTACTCAATTTTTTTCACAGAAATACACATTAGTCTTTAATGTCAGACTTTAAACTCAGCAAATAAAGAAGTCAAGTTGTTTTCAACTTTAGCATCCCATCTAGCTGAAAAGTAAATATTACTATTTCACACAAATGCACATCAGTCACTAATGCCAGACTTTACACTGAGCAAATGAAGAGGGCAAGCTGTTTACATCTACAGAATGTCCTTCATTTGGCTGCATGCTAGGATACTAAAAAAAGTACATGTTCTACTTTATTTCATACAAATGCACAGCAGCCCTTAATGTCAGACTTTACACTTAGCAAATGAAGAGGGCAAGTTGCATTCATCTACAACACAACTAACCCCTTCTCATGCTGTTTCCAGTCAGTATATTAAGAAAGTAAATATTCATGTTTATTTTGCACAGATGATCACAAGCCCTTAATGCTAAGACTTAAAACTGAACAAGTGAAGAAAGTAAGTTGCTTTTATGTAAAGCATGCCCCCTCCCCCAGACCAGCTGTCTGACAGCATATTAAAAAAAGTAATTTTCCAGTTTATTTCACACAGATGCTTATTTGCATTTAATGTCAAACTTTAAGTTGAGCAGATGAAGGGGGCAAGTTGTTTTTATACAGGAAAGACTACACCCTTTTGCTTACCTGCCAGCATGCTAAAAATACTACCTCCTTTTACAAAAATCCACAACCATCCACAATGATACATACACCATTTAATATATGCAGGATTTCTGTTTGTTGCCATCCCAATTAATCTTAAGAAGGTAAGCAGCACTTTACATAGCATTATGCTGTGGGCATCTACTTTATTCTTTTATGAACAGAACATTTCTTTACATAAAATATTAAATAAATAAATTAGCAGGGCTCAGCACCATCACTGGCTTGTGCTGAGCCATTTGCCTTTCTCAGTATAAACCCAAAAGTACAGTTTTGTACCTACCATAAATGTAGATGTTCGAAGATCCACATTGCTGCAGTCCTTACACTTGGGTAGTCCGCTGTCCTCGGTCGGCCCGAATATCAAAGTATTAGGCTGACGTCGGTCAAGGCGCTCAAGACTGACATCAAGACGTCAGGGTATAAATGCGCATGACCGACGTCATATCCTCAGTCTTTTCTTGCCCCAGATGTCAGAAGACCCTAAACAGAAAGGTCAAAAAACCAAAATACAACAAAAAACAACCAACCACCCCTGTACTAAGCAGATGTACAATATATACCATATTTACAATCTGTACAACCCAAACCACACAACCGCCTCTAACTACAGAGGGGAAGGAGGGAGGGTAAATTGGACTGCAGCAATGTGGATCTTCGAACATCTACATTTATGGTAGGTACAAAACTGTACTATGTTCTTCATCTCACATTGCTGCAGTCCTTACACTTGGGTAGAATCCCAAAGGAGAGATAAGGGAGGATGGCAAAACTATAAAGCAGAAGGAGCTGCCAAAATGCCCTGTAAAATTGCAGTGGCAAAACCAGCCCTCGATTTAGAGTAAAGTGGAAGGTGATAATGCTTAGAGAAAGTATGCACTGAACTCCAAGTAGCTGCCTCCAAAATATCTTTAGTTGCCACCCCCCTTAAAAAAGCTGTAGAAGTGGCAGTAGCCCTAGTGGAATGAGGCCTAATCCCAGCTGGAACCTCCTTGCCATGATGGGAATAACAGAAAGCAATACAAAACCCAATCCACTTAGAAATAGTTTGTTTTGACACAGGCTTGCCCTGAGAACCCAAAGCAAAAGAAACAAACAACTGCTGAGACTGCCTGAACCCTTTAGTTCTGTTCAAATAATATCTCAACTGCCTGTGTATATCCAAAGTGTGCAAAATCTTTTCCCCTTTATTTTGGGTGTGTGCATAAAAAGTAGGCAAATGAATAGTTTGGTTTAAAGCCACACTAGAAACCACTTTAGGCATAAAGGAAGGATTAGTACGCAAAGATACCCTATCCTTATGGAAAATTAAGAAAGGCTCAACTGCCATAAGGGCCTGTAATTCAGAAACCCTTCTCGCAGAGGTAATGGCCAACAAAAAAGCAGTCTTCCATGATAAATATTTCAACTCAGCAGTAGCTGCAGGCTCAAAAGGTTGTAGAGTGAGTTTCTCCAACACAAAATTGAGATCCCAAGCAGGAGTCGGAGCTCTCGTGGGGTCTTATATTCTTTGCCCCTCTAAGGAATTGCTTAAACAAGGGATGAGAAAACAATGGTGGTTCACAGTCATAGTGAGCAGAAATTGCTGCAGCATGAATCTTAATAGAAGAGAAGGACAAACCTTTGTCCAGTAACTCAGTAAGATATTGAAGAGCCACACTTAAATTAGGCTTAGAAACATCAAAATCCTTTGCTGCACTCCAAAATAAAAATCTCTTCCATTTATCTGCGTACACTTTCCTTGTACTAGGCCTTCTGGCCTCCAAAATAACATTCAAAACTTGCTGTGGCAGCTGAGACCCTCCAGGGTTTAAAACAGAATATGCCAGGCTGTCAGGTGAAGAGAGTGAAGCTTGACATTGAGTAAATGACTGTTCTCCTGAGACAGCAGGTGTGGAATCGAAGGCAAAGGCCATGGAGGCTCCCGTACCAGACTTCTCAGTAATGGGTACCAGTGCTGTCGAGGCCAATCTGGAGCTATTAAAATCATCTTTGGCTTGTTCTGTCTGACCTTCAGGAGTACCTTTGGGAGGAGAGGCAGAGGTGGAAAGGCATACACATGAAGATTGTTCCAGCTGAATGAAAGAGCATCCACTTTCCAAGCTGTGGGATGAAACCTTTTTGTGCAAAACTTTGGCAGCTGGTAGTTTAGTGGAGAAGCGAACAGATCTATGTCTGGAGTTCCCCAGGACACTGTCAATTTCTGAAATACATGAGGATCCAATTTCCACTCGTGGGGATCCATAATTTGCCTGCTCAACACATCTGCTAAGGAGTTCTGTGCTCGGCAGAAACCTTGCCTGAAGATTTAGTTGTAAACTGAGAGCAGTCTCCCACAAAATCATTGCTTGTCTGCATAGAGGATAAGAATGTGTCCCCCCTTGCTTGTTGATGTACCACATGACAGTTGTGTTGTCTGTTAGAATCAACACCTGCCCTGGAAGAAGTAAATCCTTGAAAGCTATTAATGCAAATTGGACTGCTAACATCTCCTTCAAGTTGATATGTAGATGTTGAAGTCTGGCAGGCCACGTGTCTTGTACCCACTTTCCATTTAGATGAGCTCCCCAAGCTTTGTCTGAGGCATCTGTCGTTAGAATCTGACTCGCCTCTGGCCGGGTCACAGAGAGTCCCTTGTTTAGGTGACATTCCTGAGCCCACCACAAAAATTCCTTTTGAATGCAAGGTATTATCTGAATGACAGTGTCCAAATCTTGGCAGTGCTGTGTCCATACATTTTTGAGATACCATTGCAGCTTCCTCATATGCAGTTTGGCATTGGGAAGCACCAGAATACAAGATGCCATGAACCCCAAGGCTTGAAGGACTGTCCTTGCAGTCAGCCTGGACTGATGAGACAATTGATGGAAGTAAAGAGAAAAATTCTTTTGTTTGTCCGGGGTCAAAAAAGCCATCTGGGCTGCTGTATTCAGGCTCACACCCAGAAAGCACATGTCCTGAGAGGGTACTAGACTGGACTTTATTTCGTTCACAGAATACCCCAGGCATCTTAGCACTGCTATCACATATTGCAAATGATGAAGAAGTTCGTCCTTTCCTTGGGCCAGAATCAGGCAATCGTCCAAATAAGGATAGATCTGAATTCCTCTTAGCCTGAAGAAAGCTATCACTGGAGCCAGAACCTTCGTGAACACTCTGGGCACAGTAGATAAGCCAAAGGGCAATGCAGAGAACTGATAATGTGAAGTCCCAGCTCAAAAACGCAGATACTTCCTGCAACTTAGCCTGATAGGAACATGAAGGTAAGCCTCCTTGAGATCCAAAGTCACCATCCAGTGATCCTTGCCCAGCAGAGGTAAAAGCTGTTGTAACGTCAACATTTTGAACTTGGGAATGTCCAGATAAGTGTTGAGGATAGATAAATCCAAAATTGGTCTCCACGTGTTCCCCTTCTTTGGTACTAGGAACAAGCGAGAATAAAATCCTAGGCCCACTTCTGGTAGCGGGACCGGTTGTATGGCCCCTATTTGGAGCAGAGAAATTTGCTTGCGAGCCTCTAGTCTTTGCTGAGGAGGAACGTTCGGCATGCCTTTGAAAGGAGGCAAGGTATGGAAATAAAATCTGTAACCTTGGTGTATGATATCCAATACCCATCTGTCCTGGGTAATCAAACTCCAATTTTCTCTGAAGAGTGCCAACCTTCCTCCCAAAGGTGCTGCCAGACAAGAAGGATCTGGCAGCTGAAAAGGTAGGTCATTGGGCCTGTTTACGAAAGGACTGGCCCCTGCCCTCACCTGAAGATTGTGCAGGAGAACTCCCTGTTCTAGGCCTGAAGGAGCTCTGAGCTCTGCCCCTACCACGTCTAGATCTACCCCTAGACTGTGACTCATAAGAAGGGTATGTCCACCCCTTAGCAGACCAATTCCTACTAAACTTCGGAGGCTGGACTTGCAAAAAATCTTTAACAGTCTGCATAGACTTAGCCTTGTCTTCCATTTTCTTCAAGACTGACTCAACAGGTGAACCAAACAACACATCAGACTGTAAAGGAGCATCCAAAATCCTTGTCTTAACATGTTCAGATAAATTCTGATCCCTCAACCAGGCGTGCCTGCGAAGAACTGACCCAGTGGCAGCCACCCTAGACGAGGCCTGTACAGCATCAAAACCACATTGTAAAGAATGCTTACCCACCTGTTCAGAAACATGTACTAAATCTTGTAATTCCTTACACTCAATGCCTTCCGCCAGAGCATCTACCTTAGACTTCAGTTGAGAAAGTAGATAATTCTGATATTTCAGCATATGAAACTGGCAATTCAAAGCCCTCATAGCCAAGGTGGAAGAAGTATAGACTTTCTTTCCCCATCTATCCAAAGCTCTGGCCTCTTTATCTGGAGGAACCGGATTTTTTACAACAGAGGCCTTGACACCCTTAGGTCCCTGACTAACAGTTTCTGGGTCCGCCCTAGGACTCTTATAAAGATATTTATGAGCCTCAGGCACCCTATAATACCTATCCGGTTTAACAGGAGCAGGAGGCAAAGAATCAGGATTAAGAGAAGCCTCCGCAAACACATCTTCCACAACATCCAGAACAGGAGGTATAGTCAAAGGCCTATGCTGGGGTAAAAGTAAAAACTCCCTAAGCCTTTTCCTGGAATCAGAGAAGTCCTGACCTTCCCACTTAAAATGTTCCCTCATGGAATGAAGAGTCTCTGAAAAGAAAATCCTCTGGAGGAGAAGCAGAAGGGGTAGAATCATCTGCATCAGAATCAGAATAAGGAGAATACTCCTGCAAGTCTTCAGCCGAAGACTCTGAAACATCTGAAGGCTGCTCAAAACTCCCCAACTCCGGATCCACCCTAGGCCTCTTATCTGGAGGGGGCAAAGAACCTCTAATCAAAGTAATTAAATCTTCTGCCATTTTAAGCATGTGCTTCTTGGGCACAGAACCAGAAGAACTAGGAGTAACACCAACAGAACCTAAACCTGGCCTGCCTCTGGGAGAAGCCTTAGAAACAGAAGGAGAGGGCCTAACCACCTTAGGAAGGGAGGGGAGTACAGTAACCTGAGAAGCCCCTTCAGCCTGACCTGCCTCCTGGGAGGCCACATCCTGCAATAACAAAGTCTCCCCCTGAGACTCCAGAGAAGCCTCCGGCGGAACCACCGGTTCCACTGATGCCTCTAAAGAACCGGCGTCCGGTACAGACGACTCTTCTTGTCTGGGTTTAGCTGCCTCTTTGCGCTTCTTTGAAGAAGCGGGCGTCGGAGCGTCCGACGGCATCTTATAATTGCACCACTTCCCAAAGACTAACCTGGCACAATCTAGCCTTCGCTTAATAGTGCGTTTATTGAACCTAGCACAAAAGCGACACCCTACAACGTCGTGCTCAGGCCCCAAACAAGGAATACACAAAGTATGATAATCTCTATGCGGTATCTGCTTCCCACAAGAAATACAGTTATTCACTTTTTCTGACATCCGGTAAACCACTGAGGCAAGAAAAAACTTAAATATTCCCAACGGGTACTTAGCCAACTTTGACTCGGTCTGAAACTCCGAATTCGAAAAATTTCAGAACGCCGAACGGCACTTGCAACGCTGCTTCTGCATCGGACCATGCGGCAAAAAAGACTGAGGATATGACGTCAGTCATGCGCATTTATACCCTGACGTCTTGATGTCAGTCTTGAGCGCCTTGACCGACGTCAGCCTAATACTTTGATATTCAGGCCGACCGAGGACAGCGGACTACCCAAGTGTAAGGACTGCAGCAATGTGAGATGAAGAACATCTGACAGCACCTCAATCATTTCCTTTGATATTTGAAGATGAGCTTTTATAACATTATAACTTATCTTCTTTTCCCTTTTTCCTGTTAAAACAGTTAACTGTCACCTTTATTTATAACAATGTATCTCTGCCATCTTTCCTCTTTCACATCTGAAACATTACTTTCTCTATACTCCATTCTACTGTCTTTTAACCTTATTTGTATTACCTCCACAAATACTTTATCATATCATCTACACAGTCCTACTAGATATCAGTTCTCTAACTGAAATATATCACCTTTTTGCCTAAATATATTTGAAAATCCCTTTGTTATATAGTGGTTCTGTGGAAAAACAAGAAGTTGAATATGTCTGCATATAAGCAAAGACACAAAAACAGTTAGAACCAGTTCTATCTGGATACTGTTGTTTTGCTTCATCTTTTTTTTTGCATGATTAGAATATCATTGTAATACTCTAGATGGAGCTGCAGTTAGTGTAATGAACCTGAGTTGTATGGCTTATATTATTAATTGGAGAAACTTAAAGCTGTAGACATTTTAACATAATGGGAAATGCAAATTTACTTTTACTCAATATCTATCAATCCCCCCCTCATGACAATAAAAAGGGTCAGCACTATTTACTTAAAATGAATTAATTCTTCACTAAGAATGACATTTACAGGTTTTACAGCTAGATCAGCAATTTTAGCCAAGCAAATTTTTTAACACAAAGAAAGTACACCCTAAAACCAGGAAGATAACCATAATAATGAGAAATATGTTATTATTGCCCCTTTCCAACCAGGTAATAGTCTCCATCCACTCTTCACTGTACTTTTGTCTGGTGATTCTGAATGGACTCAGACTTATCTGAATGCACATACAACATTACTCACCTATTAAAGCACATGTGCCTTACTATGTAGTTAAGAGCTACCTGTTTTGTAACACCATTGTGCTCAGAACTGTCATTTCTACTGCAATGTTTTTGATAGCACCAAAAGTGGGATTGCTAATGTTTACATTAATTTGGATAACTTTACCATGTACTGTACCATGGCAGGATCCCTGCTCCTGAAATAACATCATCTCCCATGTCCATGTGCCATAAACCCTTGTTATTTGCATATTCTAAGTTATGACTTCGTAACCAGGACATGTCTACAATCCTTACTGGACTTTTTTGTGTCTCTCTTTTCTTTCCAATACTTCTTATTCTGCCCTTTGGTAGGTGATACACTTGACTTACTGCAGGAGAAACTAGCTCTATATTGCATGACCATAACCAATTTTGGGGTTGGCATTTTTAGGCATTTGTCCTACAAATGTAGTAATATTCTTTCCAAGAAGGTAGCTTTGGTTGTTTGTTTCTTGAGAATACAGTTGTTGCTGTGTCTTTCGGCTTTTCCCAGTTAGGGGTCGCCACAGCGGAACTCTGGTCCACTAATGATTGGCAGTATATTTTTACGTGCCGAACTGCCAGCTCTGACGCACAACCTTCAACGAAGGTACGCCCATTCACGCATGTCTCCACACAGAAGACGCTCTAGCTGAGAATCGAATACGACAACGCCGTACTGTGAGGCGACAACGTTACCGCAGCACCACCACCGCAAGTAATGTAAGCGATCAGCAAAACTTACATTATATGCCCACTGTATCTTTTTGTTTTGAAGCTGTACCAATTTTGGTTCCACTGCATTTTATTTTTTGTAATGTTTCTGGATATATTTATGTTACAACTACTCATGCCTGTGTATGGGTTATGCTGACTAGAAAAGTTTCTCTGAAAAAACATAATTCCTCTGTATGACCCCCAAAAGAAACAAAAAAATTATC
>NC_056744.1:651004581-651202081 GCF_019279795.1 Protopterus annectens | reverse complement strand
TGCCTAGCAGTGTACTCACAATTGGTCAACAGCTGCTTTAGCCCCTCCCATTGTTATATCATTTACTTTGAAGCTTGGTAATCCCTGTATCTGGGATTGACATTGTCCTCCCTGTCATCAACTGAAACAGAGATGTTCCTACTTTGGTATTTGTTTTGGCCCAAATGCTCTTAAAGATGAATGCTAAATGCTTTACCCAATTTGCTCCTTTTTCTAAAAAAAAGCTATTTTAGCTTATCACTGACAGTTTTATTCATTCTCTCCACTATACCATTAGCTTATGTGGTAAGGAACATGGAATCTTTGTTGAATATCCAGAACAATGCACAACTCCTTCATTACCTGACTTGTGAACTGTGTTCACATATCTGATTCAATGATATGCTACAAACCCCAATGAGAAAAAAAACTGTGCCCACAATACTGGGGCTGTTGTTTTGGCTGTATAATTTCTTGTGTGAATTGCTTCCACCCATTTACTGAAAACATCCATTAGTACTAGTAGTAACTGGTACCCACCCCCTTTCTGCCTATGGCATAGACCCAGCAAAATCAAATTGCATGCTATACCAAGGTCCTTCTGACACTGGTACTCTATTTCACTGAAGGGTTGGTCTTCAGATACACTATACAATCTTCATGTACTCTTTGACAAATAAGTTTGAGAATGGGCTTCTAAAACTTCCTTTTAAATATTGGTCAGAGTTTGGCATGACACACATATCCCAATACCTGATGATTAAGTCTAACCAATTGTTTTGCCAAGGGCTCTGGTATACATGGAAAAGATAATCCTTCCCTTGTTTCAAAGACATAGGACTCAAATTCCTCATCTCCATTAATGGGCCAGCACTGTGCCTTGAGTTCTCTGAATGTGCAGCATGTCTAATTCTACTTCCCATTCTTCTACCCTATGTGGTTGGCCCATGGCAGAAATCAAGATCTGTGGTTTCTCAGCTAGATACAGTTCTGTTCCACTAAGGACCATCTGTCTGGCTAATTCATCCACCTTCGTACGTCCCTGAAAATGAATATGTTTTGAAATATTTTGATGGGCTTTTACCTTGCTAATCATAAATTTCTCTGGTGAACCCACTCTCATCTGAAAAAGATCCCTGAGTATGGTCTTAATGGACAGCTAGTAAGTCGTGAATACATGGGAGGTATCCCTTTTCTACAGGTATCATCATTTACTGCATAAAAATGATAAGCCTCAACCTGAACTCCAGAACCTGAGTGTTGCCCAAGGGCCAGTTTTATAGATTGACCACTGAAATACTAACTGCTGGTGCTGCCTACAGGTAAAAAGATAGTGTAATATTGGGCACTATAAGCTCAGTGGCTGTGGTGAGTTTCCTTTCGATGTCAATAAATGCTTGCTTCACTTCAGGCATCCAAGCAATGGACTCAGTAGATGTTTTTTGAGGATTACTTAGACTATACAAGGGTGGAGCCATCTTTGTGCAATTTTTAAATAAAATCCCTATTGTAATTTGCGACTCTTATGAATTTCTGCATATCTAGTATCTTGTGTGGAATCGGGAATCTAAAGATACTCTTGACCCTTTCCTTGCAAAGTGCCTTTGATTGAGCTGATACTATGATACAGTATACAGAAACTTGACAGTGTCCTGCATAAATTGCATCTTCTGAGAATTTACTTTAAATTCTGCCTCCTGCAAGGTTCCCAGGACCTTATCCAAAACCTCTAAATGTTCTTCTCTGGTTTCTGTCTGAATAAGATTATCATCAATGTGCTGCAATATCCTGTTTCCCATATGCAGCTCACTCGATATCCTCAACAAAGTCTGATGAAAAATAACTGGGCTGTTTTGAAACCCCTGAGGTAGCCTGATCATTACATATTGTGGATTATTAAATGTAAAAACAAACTTGTGTTGTGATTCTGGGTGCAATAGTATGTCAAAGAGACCATCTGCCAAATCAGTGATTATGAAGTGTCTACTATTGGGTTACAGGTTAACTGGCATGCCCAGCACCACATGGGCAAGGGGGTTAGTGTATCTGTTAACTGATCACAGATCAAGAGCTAGCCTATAACTTCCTTCTTTTTTCTTAACAGGCCACACTGGAGAATTAGGGATCCTGTGACCCTTTTTAATGAGTCCCTCATTTTCCCAATCCTTGATGCATTTCTTCATGTCCTCAACTATTTCTTTTGAAATGGTATAGAAGGGAGCTATGTCCCACAACCTTTATCCCTACATGTTCTTTTAGCAGACCACAGTCAATTTTGCTTTGTATCCAAAGTTGGGGAAACTTGGCTAGCATTTACTGTCAAATATCGTATAACTACATTAAATAAACCTCCTCTTTGAGCAGGAGTTGCCGTGACCATCTCTGCTTGAATAGCACAGTACTGTAGACAGAACTGATTTCTTCATATGGTTTTATTACAAAAATAAATGACCACACACAGGATAGAGAGTATATCCATATCTAAGATGGTGGCCCCACATGTGAAGTATAGGAGAAAGGTCACCTTTGTCTCTTTTCCAGGTTTAGATGCAGGAATTAAGGCAAAGTATCCAAAAATGTGGGGATATGAAAAGGTGTGATATTTGGGGATATGACATGTGGCAAGATAAAAGGGAATATGGGCTAACCAATAAAAAAGATTACAGTATTAATCTTTAGTGAAACTATTGCAAACTATGTGATATAATAAGGAAAGGGTGAAAGAATGGATCACTAGTAATTAAATGGATAAAAGAAGTGAGGAAATGAAAAATGGAAAACAAGAGCTTAATATCCCAGACCATCCAGAAAGTGATGTTTCTGAAGAACAGGAGTACAGAAGAGGAGAGATGGGAGAGATTCATAGATAAAAAATATATGAAAGGGTTCTGGAACAAAATAATGAGGCTGCCAAGGATAGCAAAAAAGCTAGGAAGTATCAAATTTTCTTTTGGAAATGTTTACATAAATTTTTCTACACACTGTCAAGATTAGGTAAGACGTGTTTGACCAGAAATACCAAGTGCTGGAGATGTAGGGAGGAGGAAGAGGGAATATGGGAACATATCTTTTTGAACTGTGAGGCCATTAGTTGATACAAAAGAGATATAGTAGAACTACTAGGGGCAAGTGGACAGGTGGTGAACTTGATGAAGGACCTTTATTTTATAGGTTTAAGGGAAGAAGGAATGCATCCTCCACATTTACAGAACTTAATTTGAATAATTTTTTATTAGCCAAGAAGGTGATAACTAGAGAATGGAAAAGACTGGACTGACCAGGCATAGGAGAGTTGATTAGGTTCACAGAGAATTGAAGACAGGATGAGGGAAGATATCAGTGAGGTGGGAGCGAAACATTAGGAAAAGATAGTCACACTGATTAAACTACAAAGAGATGAACAGGGGGGAATGGGTAACAATAAAAGAAAGGCAGCAAGAAGGGAAGACGGGGGGATATTATTACCAAACACAAGGGACTTACTGATAGGACTTACTCAGACTGCAATAGTGAGACAAACACAACAGTAGCTTCCTTATGTGATTAGACAAAATGTGCTGACTGACTAGCACCCATATCCCATGAAACTACACCCAATAGTGGTTTACATTAGGGTAGACATGTGCCTACTACTACTACTACTACTAATAATAATAATAATAATAATAATAATAATGACACTTGCTAATTTAGAGTCTGGCTTACATAACTAGAATACCTTGTAGTCAGATAATACCAGGAAGTCATGTCTCAGTGTGCAAAATGGCTATTTAGACAAAACTAACAGGAAACAAGGAAATTAAACTTTGATTATTTGGTAGAAATGCTGCAATTAGCAATTCAGTTGTGACTGTTTAGTGTTGGAAGAAAACAAGAACTGTAGAGCTGCAATCTTTTTGGTTGAAATGTTCTCATGAACTATGGGAACATTTGGTGCATAATTTAAGATATGACTCAAAGAACTGCCAAACATGTCTTTCACTATGAAGTCATATGTAAAATCATCATCCTCACCATCACCACCTAAACACGCTGTTCAACCTCAGCCTCTCCACAGGCTATGTGCCCATAGAATGGCGCACAGCAATGGTTATTCCTCTCCACAAAGGAGGGGCCACAACTGACCCTGGGTAACTATCGCCCCACAAGCCTGACTAGCCTGGTCTGCAAGACTATGGAGCTCATCGTCATGGAACTCATTAACAAAGACATTGGGAATCTCCAAACACTTGATCTGACCCAGTTCGGCTTTGTTAAGGGCAGATCATGCCTACTAAACCTGGTTGACTTCTTCGAGACAGTCACCAAAGCCATAGACGAGGGAAAGGTGGTTCATACAGCCTACCTTGACCTCGCCAAGGCTTTCGACACCATTCCCCACTCAGGTATTACAGAAAAACTCACCAGCCTGAACATAAACCCCTACGTCATGAGATGGGTTGCCAACTGGTTTACAAACAGAACACACACTGTAAGAATAGTGTGCTCCAGGTCCAACTCTAAACCAGTCACAAGTGGTGTCCCTCAAGGCTCGGTCTTGGGACCCCTACTGTTCGGCATATACTTCTCAGAAGTACAGGCAAACACAGGAGGACTATGGCTAACCAAGTTCACCGATGACAGCAAGCTGGGAGCCATAATTGACTCTCCAGCTGACATGGACATCCTCCAAAAGGGCTTTACTGAGATGGACACCTGGTATCAAAGTCATGGCCTCAAGCTAAATGCCAAAAAATGCATAGTCATCCCATTTGGGAAAAACAAAACACTCACAAATTACCACATAGGTGGCAGCCCCCTTAATACAGAAGAGGTAATAAGAGATCTGGGGACCCAGGTAGATAGTAATCTCCCCTTTGATAATCATATTGCCAAAGTAGTTATGAAATCCTTCTATGTGGCCCATCTAATTACTAAAGGGTTCGCATCTAGAAATAAACTGATTATAGTGCCCCTCTACTTGTCACTCATTAGACTCATCATAAAGTACAATGCCCCATTTGGGATGTACCTCACAAGACACTTCCAACAGCTGGAAAGACCACAAAAGCACCTCACCAAGAGGATTACTGGCCTCAAACATATGTCTTATGTAGCCCGACTGAAAAAACTCTGGCTGTACTCAGTGGCATATCGCTTATTCAGAGGTGATCTCTGCCTGACTTACAAAACCATGTCCAACTCAGAATTGATGGACATGCTCCACCTAAAGAAATCCAAGTCACTGCGAGCCACACCCTTTAGTGAGCTAAACCTCGCCACAACAATAAATAGAACATGTCGGAGGGATAGATTCCTGTCACAGAGACTCCCCATGCTTTGGAACAAAATTCCAAATTACATCACTAACACTCTTCAAGAGAAACCTTGACGAGTGGATGGGTAACAGAAAATACACCCCTGGGATCACTTCACTGGCTCTGCTTGACAGAGGATCAGTTAATTAATCAATGGGGCGGGGAAAGCCGACACACTCTGGCTAGGTTTATAAATGCCCTTGGGCAGATAACCTAGTACCTACCTATGAATCTATGAAGTTTCAGACTCAAATGTCCTACTTATTAGTGAGCACCGTCCTCAATAGTTTGCCAGAAAATCACAAATTTTATTAGAAACAGACCAAAAATATGAGGCAATAATCTGGGCATTATGTGAAATTCTGCAGAGCTGACAAGTATGATCCTGAGTGACTTACCATAAAATCAAACATTTGACGAGGGACAGGAATAATATGAGGCAAAATCAAGAAGTTTCTGGGCAGTTTATTTATTTATTGATTGCTATTTATTTACCAGATAAGTGGACTGGTCTATTGATCCTTTACAGCCACAACCTGGGATCAAGAACAGTAAAGATAGCAATTTACATACGTACAATAAGATATTATATTTGCATACATAGTTAGTTGAGTTTGTTCTACAAGTAAAGTTTGATTCCACAAGTTGGTAGAGACCTATGTCTTTATTACCTTTCACCCACTGATTACTGGGACAGGCTTTGGCTCTGCTATCTACTAGCCTCTTTTAGGCAGAATTTTTCACAGGGGTATTTTTCACTGGAGCTATAATAACTTCCAAGTTAGTCATCATGTTACTGTATTTAATTATTCATTCAATTTCTTAGACTCAGTTTATGCTATGTAGGATAATTTAAGGGATAAGCAGAGATTTTCTGATAAGCTATGGGATAAGCCATAAAAATAGTTTAGATTCATAGGTTCATAGATGTTCCAAGATCAATGAATCTTAAAACCATTCGTGCCTTGTCAGCACCCTCCCTCAGGCAACATCCTTTTTCTGTAGGAGAGCCATCCCAGTCAGACCCCAGAGTAAATTTCTGGATACCCATCAAGTCATCTAATTTATATTTAAAGTAAAATACTTGTACTGCTTAACATGTTAGGAAAGTTTATTAAAAAGGCTTGGGAGATGCTGCCTTATAAGCATGCCTCTTAATACAATGGTATTATATTTCTGTTGGTGAAGATTTAGGTACTGTTGGTAAAGATTTAGGTACCTGGTTCTAGTAATGGTGGAGATATTGGATTTGCAGTGAAACAGGTGGGCTAAAGCAACTGGGTCTCTAATGGTTCAGTAAGAGAGAATGATACCTCCCCTCAAAAGTCTATAAGATACTGACTAAGGGGACTGAGCTTCCAGCCTATCTTGGTAGCTCAGAGTCTTTAGGTCTGTGATCATTCTGGTTAGAAACCTCTGAGGCCTTGCTAATAAGTTTAATATGCTTAATGAGCTACACCCCAAAGGGGGCACTGTACTCTATAACTGCCCTGATTAATGCTAAGTATAAGGTAGTTATTACCTCTTTAGACCATGATGATATTCCTTTGGCAATTAGCTGGGCTGAATATAAGAATTTCTTCACAACCTTTGTCACATGATGGCCAAACGAGTGGGGCTATCAGCCCAAGTACCTAGGTCCCTCACTGCGTATTCATTTTATAGTGTTGTGTTGTCTATACAGTACAATGAGGGAGGAATTGTCTACTAAAAGTGATAATGTTATACTTTTTAGCATTTGAGCCCATTTTTAGTACACCAACGGTTTACTAGGATAAGTTAATTCAGGAGAATGTGGGTGTCATAGGGTGACATAACAGCAACCTCCAGTTTGTTAGCCAGAGGTATTGGTTCTCTGCTTGCAAATCTAAGAAGTAAATACCAAAAAGAAGAGGTCCCATCCCAAGCCTTAAGACACCACAGGTCACTTTCATACCTACTAATGTGGCATTTGCATCTCATAGTGTGACAGGGTTCAGACTGTTTGCTATCCATCTTACTACATATGGGTCTATTTTAAAGCAACTAGCTTTAGTATGATATCAGCATGGGGAATGGTGTCAATGGCATTTGCCAGGTCAAGACACACCTTGTGCATTGTATGGCCATCATCTATAGCCTCTGTAACCCTTTTGATGAAGTTTATCAGGTTAAATAGACAGGATCTGCCCTTTACACGGCCAAACTGTTGGGGGTCAAGTCTAACAAAGAGTCTTATTACCACAGTTTATGAGGTTAGAGAGAATACACTCCATGATTTCGCAGATGAGGCTTGTAAGGCTGATAGGACTTTAATTCCCGAGATCAGTTATAAGGCCACCCTTATGGAGGGGTATCACTACTGCACTGAGACACTCATCAGGGACAAAATCAGTAGCTAAACTTAAGCTAAACAGTTTGAGGGATGTTTAACACTATTTATTATGCATCCTGGTGTATGATATGTAGCAGTAAATAAAGATACAATCAAAAGAATTGCTGTATACCAGAAATCTGACAAAACCAAGTACCATGCATTTTTTATCTAGATGTTACAGCATTATAAAATGTTTAATATGGAGTAACAGACCCTGGCAGTACTTAATATTTTGACTTTGGCCTTTGGTGAAATGAAAACCTATGAAAAGTACTCCATAGGCTCATAGCTGTCCACTCTCCCCTCTGCATACCCCCCCCCCCCGGTGCTCCCTACTTCTCCCATCCTGTCTGTCCTTGCCACACCATTCAGATAACTCTCTTTCTTGTTTTATCATAATTTATTGTACTCTTCAGATTTTTCCTGCATTATTTCAATATATCCTACCTGGCTAATGCTGCACTATAATAAGTGAGGAGGAAAATTCAAATTAAGCCAGAGGTCTCAGCACCCCAGAAGGCACTGGGTTCTTGATGCTCTGAGTTGCACTTCTGTGTGTTTTTTTTTTTTTTTTTTTTAATCTTTTGAGCCAGTGACTGCCTTAACAAAAAATTATGGCTGAAGAAAGAAATTCATTCTTACTCTTTGTTTTCTTCCTCCATCCTTTCACCAGTCCCTAAATGGAAAAAACTGCAGTTGGTAACTGCAGAGGAAGTATTAAACTGATATCTTGAGGCTGATTGGGCCTCAGAGGTCATAGGATTCTAGATGATGCGAGCTACATTTTAGAGCTTTTTGCCCCATTCTTTTGTTGCAACTATGGCCTAGACAAAAATCATAGCTAAATAAAAAAATTAAGTCCTATTTTTCTTTCAAGAAAGAACATAAGTTGTGCCCAAGGCTTAATGATCAAAGCTGACTAAAAAGTAGTTCCCAGTAAACTAAGACTATAAATGCTTGTAAAGTTACAATAATCATATTTTAAAACAGTCTCTGTCTCCCTGTCAAAAGAAAAACAATAAGTCACCTTCTTTGTATTCCTCTTATGTTAGACTGAGAGTACAGTGAATGAATAAATAGCCTCAGTCATATATTTAAAGTTGCTGCTGTCACACATCATACAGTTTACCTCTTCACCCCCCCCACCCTGAAAAGACAGCTTCCTTCTGTGTATCCATCTGACAACCAGAATTTATAACATATTTTTAAAGGTTGCTCAGATCTATTTTTACAATACGGCTTCTTACCCTACAGCCCCGCAGTTAGCTACCTATATTCACTTCTGATATGTGATTGTGAGAAAAGTGAAAAAAATATCACAATCATGTATTCCAGCTTGCTGCTTCTGGACAGTACACTGCCTCTACACAAGTTATATAGTGATCTTATGTGCATACCTCTGAGGTTTGATTGTGCGAAAAGTTAAAGAAACAATGACCACACTCTCACAGCCCCATAGAAGGTATGATGACTTATTATGCATACATCTGAGGTTTAATTGTGAAGAAAATTACAGAAATAATGAACATATTTTCCCCATCCCAAAGAAATGTATTTATTTAACATTTGTTGACCAGGAAAGTTCAACTAGGATGGAGCCTATTTTCAGAAGAGGCCGGGAAGAAATGCTCTAGATGCATGCCTTTGGAATGTGTTTGGAAACTGGAGTACCCCAAGGAAACCCATGCAAACACAGGAAGGACATACAGACTCCACACAGAAGGCACCCCAGCCAAGAATCAAACCAGAGAACCTCTTGCTGTGAGGCAATAACATTAACTGCTGCACCACTGTGCCTCCCAAGTTACATTGACCTTCTGTGCACACCTCTGAGGATTGATTGTGAGAAGAATTTAAGAAATAATAATTTCAGTGTTTCCAACCCTCAGCACCCCCACACACAAGCTACAGCAACCTTTTGTGTGTACGTCTGAGAAGGGCCAGTTGTAGAACATGCAGATCCAAGGCAGAAGTCCTCATTAAGCCTTTGTTAAAATCCACTTCCACAACCTGATTTTCGGACAATACCAAGATCTAGATATTCTGTGGTGCATTTTATATTTTCTTTTTGAAAAATAACGACTTGTAGTGTATGAATCACTATGATTTTGTTCTGAATTTGGGGGAAAAGACATGCTTTCTAAGCACCATTCTCACATCAGAAAGGTTCTTAACAAGCTTTTATTGAATACCTTTTATTGCTGTTAAGTTCTAGTCACACACTAAAGGATAACGGCAATCTGCAGTCACCACAAACAAGCAGTGGGAAGCTGGTAACCACTTAATTTGGCTGAAGCGTTCACAGTCTGAATGAAGAGTTTAGCTTCCCACCCCTCTTCTGTGGTGGTTGCTCTCTGTGTGGCAACAGTATGTTTGTTTTAATACTATTGTACTTTTTTTAGTTCTCTAATTGTTGGGTAACTCATATTTGCACTGCACTCATCTTGTGTCACAGATATGCTACTGTTATGGCAGTAGACAGCTAAGAAATTGCCCTTTTAGATCACTAACTGCCACTTTTGCCTTCTGCCCCCATCCCCAGGCTTCAGCAGGTTCCAGCATCCCTGCATGTATGTTTGTACTTTGCAATAAAGACTATTCTACTCGACTGAACTATGTTGCAGGAAGTTACTTTTGTACCATAACAGTTTAGTGACATGAAGTATCAGACTTTTCAAGCTGTTTGTTAGTTTCTACTGCAGAAATCACTTCTGGGCCCATTCTTCACAGGTTTTCTGTCTGGTGCATTTCGGGTATGCCAGCACATAACTATATTTTACCTCCTTCAACAGAGTTTGCAATCTCTGCAGGTAAGTTTTTGTTATACAATCTTTACAACAGATCATTAAATTATATGAGAGTGGGGTAAATTGTATGAGTGTGGGTTACAATACATATATTTGTTATAAGAGTGGGTTCTAATCACATAAAAAGGAAGACACATTTATGTATGAGAGTGGGTCTAATCATAAACAAACAAGAATGACAGTGGGGTTTTAATCATAGTTGCATAACGAAAATACATTTCAATACATATATAGCATTTTCACTGTATTACATGGGTGTGAATGTGGGTGTATTAAAACAGAAGGAGTTAGGAACTCCAGCTAGACATATGTTTAATAAATATAGCTGAGACAGCTGTTTTATTTAGTAAAGGAGTCTCAGCTTACTAAGGGAGGGACTTTTGACAAGGTTATTTTAGAGAATCTTAAAAAGAAACGGAAACAGAAAGGAAACAAAGTATATGCCTCGTGTTGGTCAGCTTTTAATGACTGGCAAGAAGTAGAATCTAAAAATAAGGAAAAAGAATTTGTAGTTTGAAGTTTAAAATACAATTCAGCTAGATTAAAAACAAGGTTTCAGGCAGCTAATAGAACAGTAAATACATTACAGCAATGTGCATAAAATTAAATCTCTTTGCACCTGGGGTCTTTATTCTTTAAAATGGTTAGAAAAATTAAAAGTAACTCAGAATGATTTGTCTGATGACAGCTGGCCTCTGATTCCATCCGCTCCCCGTCCCCCTTATGACCATTCCACTTCCTATGAAGTGGATAGCACTCCCTCTCTGGGAGAGAGGTAGGAGAATAATTTCCAGATAGTCTCCCTATTATTTCTCCTGATACTTCCGAGTTACTTCCAGTATGTTTGCCCATCCCCAAGGATCAGTTTACAACAGCAGATTCTGCCAGAAATAAGAGCAATATGCTGTTTCACATTCTGATCAAATGTTTATGAGAAAGCAAATAAAGTAGACTGTCCTATCAAAAACATGTTTGCATCTGGGACAAAACACGCATCTAAGTTAAAATGATCTGGCAATAAAAGTGCCCCTTGTAAGACAAACACTCTAAAGAAGTTTAAAAGGCTAATTACAAAGTTTCCACTAATCATTGATGGAGATGAATATAGGTGTAGCCCACATCATAAACAAAGCTTCGAGGATGCATCAAATTGTGACTCGTCCTCCGATACCTACACTCCATCAATAACACACCATCTGATACTCAGATACATTCTTTGAGGAAGGTACCTAACCCAGCAGCAGCTCGGGATGATGACACCAAACCTACTATAAGGATAGTGCACCCACAGACTGCAGTAGATTTTCAAACTGTTACAGAATCTCTCCCTCCCATTTGAACACACTCAGCTAAATATGCTAAATTTTTAGAGGGATGTGCAGTTACAAAACCCTACTATCAAACTCTTAAGAGCAGTTTTAAAGGCTTACACACCTCCAGATATTTTCAAAATATATGGGGAAAATTAGCTATAGACATAATATTCCAAAACACAAAGATGATGGGTTTCGAACTGCAAGAAATAATTCACTGAAAACAATCACTACAGCATGCCCTCTAACACGTAAATGGGCAAGAAATAAGGCAATTATACAAAAGAGAATGAATCTGTTGATGTGTATCTCCAGTACATGATAGAGGTGTTCAAAGCTTTTTCTGGGTGTCTAGAAACTGCAGAGAGAGCTGCAGCTAGTGGCCTGTCAGCAGCATTTGTAAAAGGCGTGTTACCAGCAATTCAGGAACAGATTAAGGTTTGTCTCAATTGGTCCAGTTTAGGTATTCATGAAAGTGTTAACCAACAATATGTATCAGAGAATATGGTCAGAGAAAAAAACAACAAAAGAAATTAGTAGATGTTCAGTGTCACCAATTTAATACTGATTCATGTGGAAGTGGATGGGGAGGAGAAATTTTGGAGGTAGATTTAAATTCTTCCCACAGCAAGATCCTGGTCATTATCAGCAAAATGTTTACCCTCCTCCTTCACACAGACTTAGCAGTGTGGGAAATGCATTAGCTTCTGCTTTGATGGTGATCAGAGAGGACACTGGCACAATGAATGCCCTATCTTTCAGCAGACAGATCCATTTTTTAGCCAAACAGTCTGCCAAATATCCATGTACCACACCAACTGGAAAGACATCCTCCTACTTGGAGTACCATTTGGCAGCCACCAATGTGGCAGCAAGATCATTAGGACAGCCGTGAACAGGAAGAATAGACACTTCCTTTTGTACCAGTGTACCAACACAGTCTCTTTGTTAATGTTACAGTATGTAATTCTACTCTTTCCTTTCTTTTTGACATAGGAGTGACTCAAATCTATGATTACCTATTCGAAGACAGAACACCTCCCATTCTCCTCAAAATCTATTTGGAGTCTGGGAGTCCCTAGGGGTTCCTTCGGATTATTCAGAGACAAATCTTATTCTTATTCAGATAGGTAGAGATTTACTGTGTAAATTGCAATGCACTGTATTTTGTACTCCAGATGGAGTATTTTTAGATATTCCAAATGCACGTTCCCCTTTGGGTCTGTATTCAGCTGACATTTGTGCAGATGGTGATACAGTCTTAGCAGTACTTAGATCAGAACAGAGCTCTACAGTATTGTTCCTCTACAGCTGTGTACTACCCATGATAATGAGGCATGACTCATAAAAGGTGCAGAAAAAACAGTTTTGTCACACTTACCATGATTGTAGAAGTTTGAGTAGATCGATGTTGCAATACTGATTCTTGGGTCTTCTAGCCAAGCAGAAGCCAGCAACCAGCTCAATTTCTGGAGTCTTTGCATCATCCCAGTCAACAAACATCTGAGGAATGACATCTGGACATTGGGGTATAAGAAGAGCATCTTTTGGTGCCATCTTCAGTTTTTTGTAGTGAGTGAACAAGAGGTCTGATGCACGAGGACAGCACAACCTGTCCAGCTGTTTGAGTTTGAGATTATAAGAGACAGACATTAGAAGGAAGATGGGGGGGGGTGATGATGAAGCAAGGAACTATATTCAGGAATCTCCTCCCTGACTTTTATTAGGACCATGATAATCAGAAGCAATGGCAGAAAGGCACACAGCAACAGGTTGGACCACTTGAATGAGAATGTATCTCTTTTCCATGTCTCTGCCTGTTGGGTTCTGGAGCAGGACCTCTGAAGTTGTATGTTTTGGTGAGAGGCAAACAGATCTATTGAGGGAACTCCACACTGCAAGGTTAAGTCCAGGAAAATCTCCCTCTTCAGCATCCATTTGCTGGGGTCTAGGAGATTCCTGCTTAAAGAATCTGCCATTGATTTGCCATTGTATTGTTCTGTCTTGGAACATAAAATGCTATACAACTTAGTTTTAGTTCTTGTGCTAACAGATAAATACTCTTTGCAAGATTGCAAAACGGGTAGGAAAGGTAGTCTCCTTGTTTGTTTATGTACCACATCACTGTGGTGTTATCCGCCCAAATCTGGGGGTAAACTCTATTGATAAAAGGTTTTCTAACTCCAAGTAAGACTTTTTATGTAGCTTTGCAAGGGGGATTAAGAGAATGCAGGATGCCATGTAATCCAGAATCCTTACAAATTCTCTTGCTGAAATTTATTGCTTTGGTAGCAAGCTGGTCAGGTAGTTTGTCAGGTAAGGTATCTTGTTCTGGGGAAGGAAGGTTTTTTGTTGCACAGAATCTAAGAGTGCCCCTGGAAAGAGAATACTTGTATGAGGAAGAGTTTGGACTTGTGGATGTTTAAGGTGAAACCTACGTTTTTGAAGCAATCTGTGGTGATCTGCAAGGCATTTAGAGTCTCTTTTGTGGATTTTCCCAGAGAGACGGTCACCCATTGAAGGGTAAATATGAACACATAACATTCAGTTATGGGCTATAAGAAGAGCAAAGCATTTGGTGAAGACTTTCAGAGAAGTGCATAGACCAAATGGTAAAGCACAAAATATGTAGTGCAAGCCTGCTGCCACAAAATGCAGGTATTTCCTGTGACTGTCTGCAATAGGGACATGGAGGTAAGCATCCTTTGAGTCTGCAGTAGCCATGTAGGCATCCTGGAAGATCATGGGAAGTAATGTAATTTTTGTAAAGTTAGCATTTTGAATTTTGGTAGATAAAGGAACTTTTTCAGCCTTGACTAGTCCAAGATAGGTCTCCAGGTGCTTTCTTTTCTTGGGACTAGAAAAATACTTGAATAGAAGCCCTTTTCTCTCCTGTCCTGGAGGAACAGGCTGAATGAATCCTTGTTGTAGTAGCTCCAGAAGGACTGGTGGTAAGAGACTGTCCTGCTCTTTTGGGGATTATGGCATGCCTGGGAAGGGGGAGATTTCTTTGAACTGGATAAAGTAACCCATTTCTTTGATGTGAAGCACCCACTGGTCTTTGGTTATTAGCCTCCACTGATATAGGAAGGAGGACAGTCTTTCTGCCAGAGGGTTGGTGAGGGTGGATAAGGACTGAGGGGTCAGAAGCTGAGGATAGTCATAGTTGGTCTCTCGGATGGGTGGGCGTTTTAGAGCTCCCTCGCCTCTGTGTTTGCCACCTCCTAGATTGTCTAGTTCTCTTAGCACAGTGAGGCCTACCCTTCTCCTGTCCTGTCTAGGGGAAAGGCCACAGTTTGGATGGGCAGTTTCTATTGTACCTTAGTGTAGGTGACAGGTAAAATTCCTTCACTGTTTTTATCGGCTTTCATTTTTTGTCCAGCTTTTGAAAAAACTTTTCAGCTAGGGATCTGAAAAGGAGTTCTTTGTTTAGTGAAAAATCCAGTAGTTCAGCCTTGACCTAGCTGATGGAAGTTGAGTCCTGAGCCATGCATGCCTGCAAATGACAGATCCTGTGGCAACTACTCTGCATGATGCATCCAATGCACCATACCCACATTTTAAGGAGCGTGTGGAGACCTACAAGGCTGCTTTTGATATCTCCTGAATTTCCTTAGACAAGTTTATGTCAGCAACAGTCTCTGTCTTAGTAATAATTTGATCATATAGGGAATCCAGGTACTTTAACATATGAACCTGGCAATTAAGTGTCCTCATATAAAGGACAGCAGAAGTATAAGTTTTTTTTTTTTTTTTTTTGCCAAATGTGTCAGACAGTCTACTTTCTCTATCATCATTGCTATCCTCTTAGTATCCCTTTAGTAGATTCTGTAGAGACCACTCTGGGGTCAGCTTTAGTTGATTCTTGTAAAGGTCCTTGTGCCATTCAGGCATTTTGTAAAAGTTGACAGGTTTCCTGGGTGCAGGTGGGAGAGAATCTGGTTGGAAAGGTAGTCTTCAAAGATGTCATCAAGCACCACCAGCACTAGAGAGATATCTAGTGGTCTAGGTGATGGTAAACTCAGGAGTTCCCTATAATGGGTCTGAGTTTGTTTGAATTGTTTGGTTTCCTAACTGAAGGTCTCCTTAATTTTATGAAAGATATTTCTGAAAGAGAAGTCCTCTGAGAGAGAGGCAGAAGAGAGGGTATCATCAAAGTCTCAGTCAGGATAAGGTAGGGGTGGTAGGTGCTCAGAGTAGGATGGGTTCTCCTAATCTTCAGAGCCTGAGGAATATGATTCTTCTTCACAAGCTACAGTCCTATGCCTTTTGGAGGGGTAGGCTTAAGGGATAGTGGTCTGAGTGTAGTTGGTTTCCCTGGATTTCATGAAGGCCATGAATTCCTGGACTATTTTCATAAGGTCTTGGGCTTCGACCTGAGCTGGACTGACAGAGGGCTGGGGTATTCCATTGTTCACAATACCATTAACCGAGGCAAAAATTGGAATAGCATTTTTGTACAATATTTTGACCATAAATTAGAAAACTAAACATTATTCTTTGCACAATCCTACCTTAGTTAAACTAGTTTCACTTCAAGTATCAATAACTGTAATGGGATATACCTGTTACTTTAAATACGGGGCAGTTTATGTCAGATAGAGTAACTACAATTTTGCTTGACAAATATATGATGGTGCTGGAGGGCTGAGTATGGCAGCATTACATAAGTTTTATTATATCACAGGAGAACAAGCTTATCCCTGGTTACCGACAGACTGGCCGGGATGTTGTTATATAGGCAATGTAATACCAGCTGCTCAACATACAGAGACTTTAACTGGTGGAAAGATTCATGATGCTTACAGACAGAAGGGACAAAAGATATTAAAATCCAGTTGAGATGCTTCTTGGGTTTACAATTATGCCATAGAAAAGGCTGCATTTAAAGGACTAGCACATGTGGCCCTGGATGATGATGTTATTTCAGGAGCAGAAATTGTATCTGCTTACAGGGTAGTAAAGTCAATTTGGGAGTTGAGACAGCTGTCTAAACTACTAAAAATATTAAGCAATACTACTTTTGAATCAATAAATCATATTATAACTGAAATGACTGCCATGTGCAGTATAGTGCTGTAGAACTGAATGACCCTCCATTTCAACCTAGCTTCTAAGGGTGGTGCCTGTGCACTCATCAAAATGAAGTGCTGCTTGTTTATTCCTGACAACTCAAATACCATTCATAATCACCTGCAGATAATACAAAAAGTTGCTGAGCTGTCTTGGCTTTTTTTTATCACAAAAAAGAAGTCATGTATTTATCATAATGTTTCACCTGTATTGTTAATTTTTCATTTCTCCTTACAATGGGTTTGGATCTGACCCATCAGATCTGACTCAGCTGTTACTAATCCCGTGGCAGCCAAAAAACTCTTGGACACCTCCCCTTACCCACAGTGTGCCTCTCCCTGTTACCTCAGATCTTGTTTGCTAAGCCTATCTCTGGATGGAGACAATGAAGAAGAGGTGTACATGAAAAACCTCATACAGAGACCATTTCTAGAATATGGAGAAAGATAACATAAGCAATAAATGTATGCTTCCCGCTCCACCAGAAGCAAAAGGTTGGGGGCTTAAAGGAAGGGGATGTGAGGAGAAATGAAAAATCAACAATACAGATGGAATGTTATGGTAAGTACATAACTTCTTTACCTGATATTGTCAATTTTTCATTTCATCCTCATACAGGGCACAGAGTCCCCAGCTATCTTTATCTCAGGCAGACTCATGGAAGAATATTTCTCAGAACCATCAAACCAAAGAAGGTTCTTCCCCTGGGGACCAAATCCAATTTGTAATGAGCGATAAGTGGCCAATGTACAAATTTCATCCATGGATGCATTAGCCTGAAAAACTGCCAAAGTGGCCATGGCCCTGGTTGAGTGGGCTAGAACCAGTTTGGGAAGATCTATACCTTATTTGGTGTAGATGACAAAAATGCAATCAGAGAGCCATTTTGCTAGAGCAACTTTGGATACTGGTAGGCCCTTTCTAGGGCTGGCAAAGGAAATAAACAGTTGATCTCCCTTTCTAAAATCTTTTGTTCTGTGCAAATACAAACATAGTTTCCTATGAATAGCCAGTAAATGCAGTATGTATTCACCGGGCAGAGAGAACAGGCAAGTTAATGGTTTGATTGATGCTAGTCTCCAAAACAACTTTAGGTATAAAGGAGGGGTTGGTACACAAGGAAAAGTACAGTTTTGTACCTACCATAAATGTAGATGTTCGAGGATTCCATTGCTGCAGTCCTGACTATTGGGTATAGTCCGCGTCCAGTCGGCCCGAATACCAGAGTATAAGGCTGACGTCGGTCAGGGCGCATTAGACTGACGTCAGTACGTCAGGGTACTAATGCGCATGACCGGCGTCATATCCTCAGTCTTTTCTTGCCCCAGATGTCAGAAGACCCTAAAAGACAAGTCCCAAAAACCTGCACCAAAACATGTACAATATATACAACAATATATACAAAAATATAAGCATGTAAACTCACCTACACAACCACCCCTAAATACAGAGGGGAAGGAGGGAGGGTAAATTGGACTGCAGCAATGGAATCCTCGAACATCTACATTTATGGTAGGTACAAAACTGTACTATGTTCTTCGTCTTCCATTGCTGCAGTCCTGACTATTGGGTAGAATCCCAAAGCAGAGGTAAGGGAGGCTGGCAAATTATAAAGTAGTAGGAGCTGACAACATGCCTTGTAAAACAGCTGTGGCAAAACCAGCCCTAGACTTAGAGTAGATAGGAAGGTGATAATGCCTAGAGAAAGTATGCACTGAACTCCAAGTAGCTGCTTCCAGAATATCCTTAGTTGCCACCCCCCTTAGAAATGCTGTTGAAGTGGCAGTAGCCCTAGTGGAATGAGGCCTAATCCCAGCTGGAATCTCCTTGCCATGATGGGAATAACAAAATGCAATGCAAAAGCCAATCCACCTAGAAATAGTTTGTTTTGACACAGGCTTGCCCTGAGAACTCAAAGCAAAAGAAACAAACAACTGCTGAGACTGCCTAAAATCCTTAGTCCTGCTTAAATAATAACGCAATTGCCTGTGTACATCTAAAGTGTGCAAAATCTTTTCCCCTTTATTTTGAGGATCTGCAAAAAACGTAGGCAAATGAATAGTTTGGTTTAAAGCCACACTAGAAACCACCTTAGGCATAAAAGAAGGATTAGTACGTAATGATACCCTATCCTTATGGAAAATCAAAAAGGGCTCTACTGCCATAAGGGCCTGCAACTCAGACACCCTTCTTGCAGAAGTAATAGCCAACAGAAAAGCAGTCTTCCATGACAAATATTTCAATTCAGCAGTAGCTGCAGGCTCAAAAGGTTGTAGAGTAAGTTTTTCCAACACAAAATTGAGATCCCAAGCAGGAGTAGGAGCTCACGTGGGGTCTTATATTCTTTGCCCTCTAAGAAACTGCTTGAACAAAGGATGCGAAAACAAAGGTGGGTCACAATCATAGTGAGCTGAAATTGCTGCAGCATGAATCTTTATGGAAGAGAAGGACAAACCTTTGTCCAATAATTCAGTAAGATATTGAAGAGCCACACTCAAATTAGGCTCAGAAATCTCCAAATTCTTTGCTGTACTCCAAAATAAAAATCTCTTCCATTTTTCTGCATACACTTTCCTTGTACTAGGTCTTCTAGCTTCCATAATCACATTTAAAACTTGTTGAGGAAGTTGAGACCTGCTGTGCTTCAACACAGAATATGCCAAGCTGTTAGATGAAGAGAGTGTAGCTTGACATTGAGCAGATGACCGTCCTTCTGAGATAACAGATGAGGAATCAGAGGTAAAGGCCATGGAGGCTTCTTTACCAGACTCCGTAGTAGAGGGTACCAGTGTTGTCGAGGCCAATCTGGAGCTATCAAAATCATCCTTGGCCTGTCTTGTCTGACCTTTAACAGTACCTTTGGAAGAAGAGGTAGAGGTGGAAAGGCATACACATGAAGGTTTTTCCAACTGAAAGACAGAGCATCCACTTTCCAAGCCGTGTGATGAAACCCCTTTGTGCAATACTTTGGCAGCTGGTGGTTTAGTGGAGAAGCGAACAGATCTATGTCTGGAGTTCCCCATGACACTGTCAGTTTCTGAAATACATGAAGATCCAGTTTCCACTGTGGGGATCCATGATTTGTCTGCTTAACACATCCGCTAAGGAGTTCTGTGCTCCTGGCAGAAACCTTGCCTGAAGAGTTAGTTGCAGGCTTAGCGCAGTCTCCCATAAAATCATTGCTTGCCTGCATAGAGGATAAGAATGTGTTCCCCCTTGCTTGTTGATGTACCACATGACAGTTGTGTTGTCTGTTAGAATCAACACCTGCCCTGGAAGAAGTAACTCCTTGAAAGCCATCAATGCAAACTGGACTGCTAACATCTCTTTCATGTTGATATGTAGATGCTGTAGTCTGGCAGGCCACTTGTCTTGTATCCACTTTCCATTTAGATGAGCTCCCAAGCAATGTCCGAGGCATCTGTCGTTAAGATCTGACTGCCTCTGGCCGGGTCACAGAGAGTCCCTTGTTTAGGTGACATTCCTGAGCCCACCACAAGAATTCCTTTTGAAGGCAAGGTATTATTTGAATGACAGTGTCCAAATCCTGGCAGTGCTGTGTCCATACATTTTTGAGATACCATTGTAACTTCCTCATATGCAGTTTGGCATTGGGAAGCACCAGAATACAAGATGCCATGAACCCTAATGCTTGAAGGACTGTCCTTGCAGTCAGCACGGACTGATGAGATAGTTGATGGAAGTAAAGTGACAGACTCTTTTGTTTGTCCGGGGTTAAAAAGGCCATCTGGGCTGCTGTATTCAGTCTCACACCCAGAAAGCACATGTCTTGAGAGGGTACTAGACTGGACTTTATTTCGTTCACAGAATACCCTAGGCATCTTAGCACTGCGATAACATATTCCAGGTGCTGTAGAAGAACTTCCCTTTCTTGAGCCAGAATCAGGCAGTCGTCCAAGTAAGGATAGATTTGAATTCCTTGAAGCCTGAAGTAAGCTATCACTGGAGCCAGAACCTTTGTGAACACTCTGGGCGCAGTAGATAAGCCAAAGGGCAATGCAGAGAACTGATAATGAGAATTTCCAGTTCGAAACTGCAGATATTTCCTGCAACTTAGCCTTATAGGCACATGAAGGTAAGCTTCTTTGAGATCTAAAGTTACCATCCAGTGATCTTTGCCCAGCAGAGGTAAAAGCTGTTGTAACGTCAACATCTTGAACTTGGGAATGTCCAGATAAGTGTTGAGGATAGATAAATCCAAAATTGGTCTCCACGTGTTTCCCTTCTTTGGTACAAGGAACAGGCGAGAATAAAATCCTAGGCCCTTTCTGATACAGGGACTGGCTGAATGGCCCCTATGTGAAGTAACTGTAAAACTTGCTTGTGAGCCTCTTTTCGTTGTTGAGGAGGAACGTCTGGCATGCCTTTGAAAGGGGCATTGTATGGAAATAAAATCTGTAACCTTGGTGAATGATATCCAACACCCATTTGTCTTGAGTAATTAAATCCCAATTTTCTTTGAAAAGAGACAGTCTTCCTCCCAAAGGAGCTGCCAAACGTGAATCTGCTGGCAGCTGAAAAACAGGTCATTGGGTCTGTTTACGAAAGGACTGACCCCTGCCCTCACCAGAAGTCTGAGCAGGTGAACTCCTGTTCTAGGCCTAAAGAACCTTGAGCCCTGCCCCTACCACGTCTAGACCTACCCCTAGACTGACAATCATAAGCAGGATATGTCCACCCCTTAGCAGGCCAATTTCTACTAAACTTGGTGGCTGCACCTGCAAAAATCTTTAACAGTTTGCATAGACTTAGCTTTGTCCTCCATTTTCTTTAAAACTGCTTCCACAGGCGAACCAAACAACACATCAGACTGTAAAGGAGCATCCAAAATCCTTGTCTTAACATGCTCAGCTAAATTCTGATCCTTCAACCAGGCATGCCTGCGAAGAACAGAACTGGTAGCAGCCACCCTCGAGGAGGCCTGTACAGCATCAAAACCACATTGCAAAGAATGCTTACCCACTTGTTCAGACACATGAACCAAATCCAGCAACTCTTTACACTCAATACCTTCCGCCAAAGCATCCACCTTAGATTTCAATTGTGAAAGGAGATAATTCTGATATTTTAGCATGTGAAACTGACAATTCAAAGCTCTCATGGCTAGAGTGGAAGAAGTATACACTTTCTTTCCCCACCTATCCAAAGCCCGTGCCTCTTTATCAGTGGGAACAGGATTTTTAACCACAGAAGCCTTTACACCCTTAGGCCCTTGAGAAATAGTTTCTGGGTCCGCCCTAGGACTCTTAAACAAATATTTATGAGCTTGGGCACCCTATAATACCTATCAGGCTTAACAGGAGCAGGAGGCAAAGAGTCAGGGTTCAGGGAAGCCTCTGCAAAACATCTTCCACCACAGTCAACACAGGAGGAATAGCTAAGGCCTATGCTGGGGTAAAACAAGAACTCCTAAGCCTTTTCCTGGAGGCAGAGTAATCCTGGCCTTCCCATTTAAAGTGCTCCCTCATGGAATGCAAAGTCTCTGAAAATGAGAAATCCTCAGGTGGAGAAGCTGTAGGAGTGGAATCATCCACATCAGAATCAGAATAAGTAGGATACTCCTGCATATCTTCCACAGAAGATTCTGAAGCCTCTGAACACTGTTCAAAACTATCAAACTCGGTTCCACCCTAGGCCTCTTATCAGGCGGGGCATAGAACCCCTAATCATAGTAATCAAATCTTCTGCCATTTTAAGCATATGTTTCTTAGGTACAGAACCCGAAATGCTAGGAGAAGCCCCCACTGAAGCTGAAGTAGGCCTACCTCTCAAAGAAGTTTTGGCAACAGAAGGAGAGGCCCTAACTACCTTGGGAAGAGAGGGAAGAACAGTCACCTGAGAAGCCCCTCAGCCTGGCCTACCTCCTGAGAAGGCACATCCTGTAAGAGTATAGTTTCTGCCTGGGACTCCATGGAAACTCCTGGCAAAACCTCGGGCTCCACTGAGCCTTCTAAAGAACCGACGTCCGGGACCGCCGGTTCCTCAACCCTAGGCTTCACAGTTTTATCCTTGCGCTTCTTGGAAGCGGGCCGGAGCATCCGGCGGCATTTTATAATTGCAACGCTTCCCAAACACTAACCTGGCACAGTCTAACCTCCTCTTAATAGTGCGTTTGTTAAACCTAGCACAAGAGCGGCAACCAACAACGCCGTGCTCAGGCCCTAAACAAGGTATACACAAGGTATGATAATCCCTATGAGGTATCTGTTTCCCACAAGAAATACAGTTATTCACTTTTCTGACATCCGTAAAATACTGAGGCAAGAAAAACAAAATGTTCTAACGGGTACTTAGCCAACTCTGTTTCGGTCTGAAACTCCGGTTTCGGAAATATTTCAGTACGCCAACCTGCACTCGCAAAACTGCTTCTGCATCGGACCATGCGGCAAAAAAGACTGAGGATATGACGTCGGTCATGCGCATTAGTACCCTGACGTACTGACGTCAGTCTAATGCGCCCTGACCGACGTCAGCCTTATACTCTGGTATTCGGGCCGACTGGACGCGGACTATACCCAATAGTCAGGACTGCAGCAATGGAAGACGAAGAACATCTCTCTGTTTATGTAAATCAGGCAAGAAAGTTGGGAAGATAAGGCCTAAATTTCTGATATTCTTCTTGCTGATGTAATGGCCACTAGGAAGATGGTCTTCCAAGACAAAAACTTTATATCACATGCCTCTGCAGGTTCAAACAGAGGTTGAATGATAAGATGTAGCACCAAGTTTAGATCCCATGGAGGAGAAGGATCTTTGTGAGGTGGCCTTAGTAGCTGGGTTGCTTTCAAGAAAGCTTTGCAAAGCTTGTTAGAAATCAATGAAAATTTATCTTTTCCAATGTGAAAATCAGAGATAGCTGTTAATTGCACTTTAATTGTAGAGGCAGCTGCCCCACTGTCAAAAAAGTGAGCCAAAAAGTCTAGGACACAGTGGTGCCATGAAGGGATCTACATCATGTTTTTGAGCCCAGATTACAAACGTCTTCCATTTGCTCCTATAAAATTTTTGAGTGGATAGCTTATGGGAAGATAGCAAAATATAATGGACTGGGGAGGACAGCATAGGCTGTCTGGCTATAAAAGATAGCAAAATATAATTGACTGGGAAGGAGAGCATAGGCTGGCTGGCTATAAATGAAATTGGAGGAACCAAGCCATCAGCTTGAGGTTGGAAAGTTTGGGATGAGTCATTCCTGTCGGGTGTGACAGGAGGTCTGGAGTGAGTTCCAGAATCCAGGAGTTTCTTCTGTAAATGAGGCCAAAGGAAGGCAAACCATATTTGCCAAGGCCAAAAAGGGGCAATGATGAATACTGTTCTCTTCAACCTGTTTGCTTTCTGGAGAAATTTGGTAATCAAGGGGGTAGGGGGAAAAGCATACAGGAGACCGGGAGGCAAATCACGTATGAGATGATCCCTCAGAAATTCCCCTGCTGGGAGTATTAGGGAAAAGTAGCTGCTGTATTTGTTGTTCAGATGGGATGGGAAGAGGTCATAGCAAGGCTGGCCTCATCTGTGGAAAATTACTTCCGCTACTTTCAAGTCGATGGACCACTTGTGAGGCATGACAATGGATCTGCTCAACTTGGCCACTATCACATTGGACTTTCCCAGAATGTGCATTGCTACAAGAAAGAAGTTGAATGAGATTGCCCAATGCCACAATCAGACTGCTTCTCGACACAGACAGTAAGATCTGGTTTCTTCTTGTTTATTTATGTACCAGACCACAGACACATTGTCAGACTGAATAGCCAATATTCCCAGAGGCAGAGCTGTCTGAAAGGCCTGTAGTGCTAGAAGCACTGCCCTCATCTCCAGGATGTTTATGTACAAATTGGCCTCATTAGCACACCAGGTACCTTGGACTGTCTTCCCCGATAATGCCCCCCCATCTGGGAAGCATCCATGGTCACAGTGGCCTGTGATTGTGGGGGAACAAAAGATTGGCTTTGTGTTACTTAATTGGAATGAATTCACCATGACAGGGCTCTTTTGCAGGTGTCTGTAATGAGAATTTGGTAAGACATCAGTTGGTGGGTAATGACTACTGTGCAGCTAGAAGCCACTGTAGTATTCACATGTGGAATCTCACTGGCAGAACCAGGACTATAGCTGCAGCCATTTAACCTGGTGCCTGTAAGACATGATGGGCAGCTGTCTTCTTGTTCTGGAGTAGTTTGTGTTTGGCACCTGATTGTCAGTACTCTGGAGAGTGGAAGTCATGCAACCATCTGAGTTGTTTCGAGAATTGCTCCCATAAACTCCAGTATTTGAGTAGGGTCTAAATGTGACTTACTGTAATTTATGGTTATACCTAGCTCTGTACAGATGTGGATAACAGAGTCTCCTGCTCAGATAAGTAGATGCCTGGTCAGGGTAGAAATCAGCCAATCGTCCAAATAGGGAAACATGCAAAATCCTTATCGTCTCAGGTGAGCCACTACCACTGCCATGCTTTTGGTGAACACTCTGGGGGCAGTAGTGTGACCAAAGGGCAGACCTCAGAACTAGTAATGACTGGCTCCCAGCCAGAAATGTATATGCCTTCTGGATCACCTGTCCATTTTTATATGGTAATATGCATCCTGAAGGTGTATGGAGCACATCCATTCATACTGTTCCAAAAACGGAAGTATGGACTGTACCATGACCATTCAAAATGTGTGGTATCGAACTGACTTGTTTAATCTGCTGAAATCCAGAATTGGTCTCCAGTACCCTGTTTCTTTGCAACTAAAAAGAACCTTGAGTAAGTTCTGAATCCTCTTTGGTCTAGGGGGGACCTCTTGGATGACTGTTTTGTCCAGTAGTTTTTGAATTTTAATGACTGCTTGATCCCTTTGACTGGGTGGAACATCCATGAATTTTCTGTTCAGGGGGGCTGTTCTGAAAAAGGGATTAGATAACCTCTGGATATTATCCTCTGCACCCATATATTGGTGGTTATTTTTATACAGGCTCTCCAATGCAGGGATTGTTGACCCTTTCATTGCCTCCAGAGGCAGGCAATCAAGCCTCCTTTTAGGAGCACTGGAAGGGTTTCCCAAAGAAAGGCTCTCTGGACACTTGGTTCTGCGGCCCTCCTCTGCCATGAGGGTGGCATCTTCTGGAATTGTTCCCCCCTCTGCCCCTGGGGGAACTCTCTCCACTTGTGTCCTGGTAAGACCCTTGTGATTTCTTGAACCATAGTTTACCTTACCATAGTTGACCTTAAGACCAAAAAGGGACATGCCGTCAAATGCAGCATTGACAAATGAAGACTTAAAAGTCTCCACAAAGTCACACGGGTGCATCCAGGCATGCCTCCTTATAGATATGCCAGATGAGCCTCATAGAAGAGTTAGCTACAGAATGTAATGTGGTGAACTGGGAAAGGTAATTCAGCGATCATAAGGCAAAGGTCGCTGAAGAAAAGCCTCCCTTCCTGCATCTATCCATCATCCTGGAATCCTTATTAGGAGGATGAACAGTGAACTCTCCTCTGATAGTTTCTTTTTAGTAGCTGCTGCCATGACCATGGCATCTACTGCAACCCCTTTTGTCCAAAATGTTTTGTCAGCTGGAGCCTTGATTATTTTGTTTTATCTCCAGGGGTTGGCTCGATGGAATCTGGGCTTTCCCATGCCCACCGAGAGATGAATTCTATGAGCTCATCAGTGGGTGGAGTAAGCCAGGAGGTAGATGGTTGGATCCGAAGGCTACAAGGTACACTGACTTCTCAGGCAAAAGATTACTGGACTGCCAGCCACCTCTCTGTTTTAAAATCATCAAAAGAAACATCCCCATCCCTCTCCCTCATCGAGGTTGGTGTTTTCTTAGGCTGACTCCTCAGTGAAGTACAAATGCTTCCTCTTGCAAGTCCTCTTCCAAGAAACCTCATCAGCAGGATACTCTGGGGCAGTATCAGAACAGGCATAGGTACCTTAATGTGCTTCCTGGGGCCTAAGGTCCCACAGTCCCTGAAGAACGTCCTGGTCAGAAGGTGTACATAGGGGAAATAGATGGGGCTGAGGATCTGAGGGGGGAGGTGACTTCCTAGTTTCAGAGGCAGCTATAGCCCACTCCAGAGCCCCAAAGGCTGACTTCTTATGAATGGAGATGGACTCCGGCTCCAACAAGGCATGCCTGTGGGATGAAGACCTCCCCAGCTCCAAAAACAGTTCGCTGACCTCACCTGGGCAGAAGCCCTGAGGTGCATAGACTGCTCCAATGGTCAGGGAGTTGAACATACCCATGGTGCACCAGATTCGCTATGGCTCCGAGAGCTCTCCAGCTCCAAAAAGGCCAAACAGCTCCAAGCAAAGTTCTGACCTGAAGAAACAGAAATTCTTGGAGCCAAGCTGTAAGTCATCAGGCATGTTAGATCTGATAACTTAAGGCTTGTCCTGAAGTTGGAGGAGGAACCAGAGGGGGAGTGGAAGGACCTTGGACAATATGGGTTGAAGCAGAAGGGACTTAGTAAAGCCCTGCACCCACAAAATCTTCTGGACCATGCCTTCCATGTCTTCTTTCATAAGGCTTCTGATAGAATGGGAAAAGGATGCTGAAGGAGACTTTGGCCTGCTAAGAAAAGGAGATGGTACCCTCAAAGGTCCAGGATCTATAGATGGAGAGTACCGATTCCTTGGCAGGGAGACAATGGGCTTAAAAGGACTGGAGGTCAGATCTGACCACAATGGCTCCGACCTATCATTACCCGAGAGACTTGGAGCTGTAGAAGTCGGATCTGAGAAAGAAGTGCTCAGCGCTGAAGGCTCTGAACGAGGTATTGTATCAGCAGATTTGAAAGTTTTTGGTCTTCACTCCAAGGAATATGTTGGAGCTAAATAAGATCTCTTCTTCCCTCTATCTGAATGTTTGGAGGAAGAAGCAGGGCTTGAGTGAGCTGATTTAGATTTCACCACAGATTTAGGGACACTACCAGAAATGGCCTCACCAAAAGATGAAGGCAATATGCCCCTCAAAATAAGCTTATTTATCCTTTCAACTAAGGCCTGGTGGTTAAAAGAGTGGCAAACAGCACAGTCTTCCTGCACATGGTAGGGGTGAAGTAGTAGACACAAGGTCTGCCAGTCACTGTACGGAATTTTGTGACCACACTTTGTACATTTTTTAAAGCATGTGGGTGTATCCTGTTTCTCAGCCACTGGTAAAAAAAAGAAGTTATGTCTTACCATAACATTCCATCTGTGTTGTTCATCTTCTTTCATTCATCACTGATGGGTTCAGTACCGAGCCCTCGGAACCAAGTTGGCATATTACCAAGCTTGCATCAGCCAAAAAAACCTCTCGAACTAAGCTTCTACCCAGAATACCCTTCTCCCTGTTACCTCAGATCGAGTTTGCTGAAGATAGAGAAGTAAAGCCAAGGCCACTTCTGCCAAATGCCCTAGTGCACCATCTGGACCCAAAGCATTCCCCAGGAGCCTTTGGTGGGGGAAGGGGGGACGTGATGAATGAAAGAAGATAAACAACACAAATGGAACATTATGGCAAGACATAAGTTCTTTATCTGATGTTGTTAATCTTCTTTCCATTCATCACTGATGGGGCAGAATCCCAAGCTACCTAGAGATCCATGGGCAGCCCTTATGGAAGAACATTCCTGAGTACCACTGAGCCAAAGACAGCTCTCCCTCTGTAGACCAAGTCCAATTTGTAATGACTGATAAAGGTATGAGGTTTAGCCCAAGTGGCTGCTGCACAAATGTCTTCCAGGAAACCCTGGAATGGAAAACTACAGATGTTGCCACAGATCTAGTGGAGTGAGCTTTAACATTTGACATAGGTTCTTTTATGAGGGAACAGATAAAATGTATGCAGTCCCTTAGCCATTTTGATAATGTAACCATGGAAACAGAATTTCACATTCTAGGCCCAGAAAAGGAGATGAAAAGCTGCTCAGACTTACGGATAGGTTTGGTCCTGTCTAGGTAAAATCTCAGTTGCTTATGTACATCCAAGGAATGTAGGCAGTACTCTCCTTTATTGGAAACATTCAGAAAGAACACTGGTAGGTCAATGGTCTGGTTCATCAGAGAAAAGGCATTATAAAGGGACAGATGGTGAGAACATCTAGGGTAGTCAGTGACAATGAGACCTTTCAAAAAGAAATTTATAAACTAATAGGAATGTTTTTAGATAGGGGGTACCCCTTGAAATTGTTACTTAACATAAAAAAAGAGAAACATGTTATTTCCCTATTTTATGGAAGAAGGTTTTGGTTATTGACAATGAGGATAAAAAAGAAAAAGAAAATGCAAGTGCAATGTTTGTATTAAAATACAATGATAGGTCTCATGAACTGGGTTTATGTTTAAGGAATGTGTGGAAGTTTTGTTTAAGTGATCGTACTAAAGAAGTTTTAGGTTTAGAACCCTCGATAGTGTATAGTAGAGGTATTAACCTTAAAGGTATTCTTGAAAGGGAGGTCAAACCTTGCAAAAAGTCACTTATGAAAAAATGTGGTTCATGTAGATGGTGTAGATTTATTAATGAAGGTCCATATTTGTGTGTTAAGGACTTTAAATACACCATTTCATGTCCAGGGCAATGTAATTGCAATACTAATTGTTTAGTTTATGTTGCTTCTTGTACAGCATGTGAAGCGTTTTATGTGGGGAAGACCATCCGTAGGTTACGGGATAGGATATCTGAATACTTGAGATGTATTAAAAGAAAAGATAAACACAACGCACTTTATTTACATACTATCAAATGCATGAATTTTAAAAAATTCTTGTTTTTTGTTATTGATCGTGTTGTCACTACTGAAAGTGGGTGTGATGTTAACAATAAAATTGGTGCCTTGAAAACTGAGTGGCAACTCAGGCTTAATGCCTTGAATTTTCCTGGTTTGAATGATGGGGTCTCTTTGATGTCCATCTTGAAGTTAAAAGCAAGCCAGATTTGAGTATATTTAATATAAAACATGAGAAGAACATCATCATGTTTTTTTTTTTTTTCATTCTTAATATATGGTAGAATTTTATTAACAAAAAATGTATTTTTTAGGGTTTGTTTATTTGTGTAGGTTTAGATTAATTTTAAGGCACATTGAGTGATTTTTTTCTGCCTGTTTTTATACCTGGGTACTTTGAATTGTTTATTTATATTTTTTGTAGGGGAGAAATGTAACAAATTTTTAAAGTGATATGGTGTGTTTAACTTGCAACTAGTTTTGCAGTGTGAGTTTCAGATTGGTTGGTTTGAATGATTAATTAATCAATTAACTACATAATTTATTATTTAAGTGAATTGTTTGTAAAATACAAATGACTCTGAAGAAGCCAGTGTGTTTATCTGGAGAAAGCGCTTAGTCATTTATGTTTTAGCATGTTACAAAATCAAAATGAGTCTGTTTTAGCAATTCAGACAGAGTTCAAAACCACACAGAATTATAGATATACATATAACATAAACTTGCTATTGAAAGGCGCTAACAGGTTACGAAGGAAAGGAGGAATATCAACTATAGTATTGGAGGAATATCACAAGGGTAAGGGATAAGGGGAGAGGGCTGTACCAACAATGGTACTTGAAAGTTTACCAACGGGTAGAAAAAGGAACAAGATCTAACTGTAATTTAACACAAGAAAGACTAATGCACAATGTTGTTGCTGTTGTTGTTGTTGTGTCTTTCGGCTTTTCCCGGTTAGGGGTCGCCACAGCGGAACTCCGGTCCGCTAATGATTGGCAGTTGAATTTTACGTGCCGAGTTGCCAGCCCTGACGCACAACTTCAACGAAGGTACGCCCATTCATGCATGTCTCCACGCAGAAGACGCTCTAGCTGAGAATCGAACTGGACAGCGTCTTAATGTGAGGCAACAACACTACCGCAGCACCACCACCGCAATAAAGGAAGAAATCTCAATGAGTTTTTCACATAAAATATCAAAAAAATTTCATTTAGCTGAGAGCTTGGCTGAAATGCAGCTTTACGGCTAAGGGGCAAACAAGATCTGAGGTAACAGGGAGAAGGGCATTCTGGGTAGAAGCTTAGCTCGAGAGTTTTTTGGCTGGCACAAGCTTGGTAATAGGCCGACTCTGTTCCAAGGGCTCGGAACCGAACCCATCAGTGATGAATGAAAGAAGATTAACAACATCAGATTAAAAGTCATCAGAGAATGGGCACACACAACACACACACACACACACACACACACACACACACACACACACACACACACACACACACACACAGGGTAGCGAACCTCCACAGACAGAAATCAGCAGTAAAGGAAATTATAAAAGGGGGAAGAGAAAGAAAGTAACGTAGGAAGGATAAGGCTACTAACGATAGTAGTGAAGTTACTGCCGAGGGTATAAGGGAGGGAAGGGAAAGTAACCTAATAAAAAATGGTTACTGAGGGAAAGAAATATTTAGATTAAAGGGCGGGGAGGAAAAACTAATTGCACTGCCAAAGATGGAAGAAAAGGCAAATGATTTTTCTAAGAAAATCTGAAAATATAACCTGACTGTCCAAGGCAGAAGGTTTAGACACGTCTTCGTGAAGCAGAAATCGAGATCTGAGGTAACAGGGAGAGGTGTATTGTTGGTAAGGGGAGGTGTCAAAGAGGTTTTTGGTTACCACGAGCTTAGTAAAGGCTGAGTCGGATCTGATGGATCAGATCTGAGCCCATATGTGAGGATGAAATGAAAAACTGACAATATCAGATACTATATTTGCTATGTGTCTGTATAAGCACTGGGCACATCGAGGTCAGAAAGAACCAGTATGTAATAAATGTCTAATTACATGTGAAGACTTGTTACTATTGTCCAACCATTAGGAAATATATGACTTGAATGATGCTTCATTGCATCATATGGGGTACTGTGAAGAGAGAAGTGTAAACATTGGAAAAATGTTCAGTGTGTATAATATTTTGCCTTTCTTTAGAACCATTTTGTTTCAAGATGGGTGCTGACAGGTTGGCCCTGTCTTTAGTTTCCTTTTCCTGTAAGATGGTTACTGCCCACATGAATATTGCCAGCCCAGACAGTTATAATGTGCAAGGTTCAGAACTTGGTCTAATATGGAAAGGTACAGATAAGGGGTCAGCAGATTCTTACCAAGCAAAATAATACAAAGCTGTTCAGTTTTAATTGGTCAGTGGCTACAGTTTAATGGACACAAAATATTCTGTCTAGAAGTAATAATAATATAAAACAATGTAGTGCCTTGTGTTTGAGAAGACAAGACCTTGACTGCTTAGTGTCCAACATATGTGTGTTGCTTGCAATAAAACTGTGCTGCATAAATTTTATTTATTTATTTATTTTACATTTGTTGACCGGGAAAGTCCGACTGGACACATGTCCATTTTCAGCAGAGGCCCGGGGAGAAAAGCTCCAATAGTACATATTAGGTTACAAAAAGTTCCAATAGTACATAGGTTACAACAATGTTTGACAGCTAACATACGATTGTAGTTATGCACTAAATACCTAGGGAAGAAAAAAAAGTTACATTAGTATGTACAATAACAATTATAAAGAGAAAAACAAAGCATCATATAGTTAGTATACACAGGTAAGAAAAAGTTACATTAGGATGTACAGTGAACAATTATTATAAGAAACAAACCTACAAGTCGTTAGTTTCAGGGGGAGAGTAGATGGCTTGAGGCCTAGGAGGATAGTAATTTCACTGAGGAGGGTGAGGGGGAGCTATGGGTTAGTCTGGATTAGAACATTGGCAAAGCCAGTGGGATTTGAAGTGGTGGGAAAGGCCATTCCTGAAAGTATTTAGGGAGGTTGATTCGGTGAGACTAGGTGGAAGAGAGTTCCATATTTTACCCACTGTGTTTGAAAACAGAGAGTCACCTCCTGAGTTACAGGATTTGATTGTCTGTGTGAGTAATCTGTGAGATGATCTTAGTCTATTTAGGTTGGTATAAGGGGTAATTATTCCAGACAGGCCAGGAGTGTTTTCAGGTTGAGAGAGTATTTTGTAAGCAATAATAAGTTGCTTCTGTAGAAATAGGTTTGGTAGTTCTATCCAACCTAGGTTCTGAAGATTAGTACAGTGATGGGTTTTGTAGGGCAGGCCTGTGGCAAATCTTGCAATATGATTATAACAACAAGAGAATTTAGATAGATCCGATTTGTTGGGATTTGTAAGTATGGGGGAGGCATACAAGAGGGTAGAAAGGGGATGGGTGCGAGCAATGGCAACTTTAGCCGTGGGAGTCAGAAAAGATTTTATTCTATAAAGGGACCCCAGTTTCTTATTAACAGTTTTGATAGTTTGGTTGATGTGCACATCAAATCTGAGTTTGTTGTCAAAGGTAACCCCTAATAGCTTGGTATGAGGGTCGGGGGTGATGGTGGTTCCATTGTTGGATTGTACACAAAAGGGAAAAGTTGGTGTTTTATGGGTAGGATGGAAGAGTAGCATTTTCGTTTTTTTTGGATTAAGGATCAGTTGGTGTTCTGATAACCAATTCTCAACTGCAGTGAAACAGTCTTGAGTTTTGGATAATAGAATAGTTGGGGATCTATCTGAGCAAATTAAAGTCGAGTCATCAGCATACTGAATACATGTAGACTCTGGGATGACTTTGTTAAGATCATTAATAAAGATGGAAAATAGAAGAGGGCCAAGTATGGAACCTTGGGGACTCCTATGGTGTTGGGTATGAGGTCGGAGAGCTTGCTTTGCCAGAGCACAGCTTGTTGCCTATCAGAAAGATAGGCATGAAACCAGTCTAGGGTTTTGTTATCTAGATAGAGAGTTTTTAGGGTTGCATGCAAGAGTTTGTGGTTGACCATATCAAAAGCTTTGATAGGTCCAAGAAGAGGGCAGAAGAAATTTTTTGTCATTCGGTTAAGATTGATAGTGTTTGTGAAAGAGAGGAGAGCGGTAGTAGTGCTATGTTTGGGCCTGAAGCCATGCTGGGAGTTGGTTAGCAGGTTTTCCTGAGTTAGGTAGTGGATGAGTTGTTTGTGAATACTTTTTCCATGATTTTTGCCAGTGGTGACAAAATGGCTATTGGTCTGTAGTTTGAGAGGTCAGTGGATGAGCCACCTTTATGGAGGGGATGACATGGGAGATTTTCCATATGGAGGGTATTGTGGATTCAGTTATGGTCCGATTAATTAAGATTGAGATGGGATAGGCTATAACATCCGCAGCTTTTTGTAGAAAGTCTGCTGGAAGTAGGTCTGCCGCGAGAGTGGTTGGCTTTAGTTTCCTTAGTAAGGATCGGATGTATGCAGTAGGGACAGGTTGTAGGTTGAATAACGGCGTGGTCTTCTGGGTGGGACTTGTGGTTAGAGAGCAGGGGGCTACTTGTTGGTTGGCTAAGGATTTGATCACATCGATGAAGAAGGTATTAAAGGATGTGGCCACTTCATCTGGGTTTTCATAGTTAGGTTTGCTGGTGTGGGGGTGGAGGACCTGCCTGGATGGAGAAGTTTGTTTATTCCTGTCCAAAACTTTTGGGGGTTGTTTTGATGTTTATGTTGCAGTTGGAAATAGTAGTTCTTTTTGTCCATTAAGATAGATTTTTTTGTGTCATTTCTTAGTTTTTGGAAGTTGGTACGGTCTAGGGGTGTCTTGGTAGTACGCCATTTATTCCATGCTTTGTTTCTAGATTTGATTTTGGCTGTGGAGTCTTTTGATAGCCATGGTGCTATGAGAGCTTTTGTTTTGATTAACAGTTTGGGGGCATATGTGTCAAGTATGTTTAGAAATGTGGAGTTAAATTTTATTACAGCTTCTTCTAGTGGGAGGTGTTTTAGGATTGACCAGTTACAGGACTGCAGCTCATTTCGGAATCTAGTGATGTCAAAATGTTTGGTGCTTCTAACAGTCCTGAGTACAGGGAGGTGGCAGCTACCACTTTTGCTTTTTACCATATAAGTAATGAGGTGATCACTGAGCTCATTAGTAATGGTCCCAGATTTGTAAGTTTCGGGTTTATGGTTAGTGAGTATCCAGTCTAGGATACTTTCTTTTTGTTTGTTGCTGCCAATTCTAGTAGAGGTGGTAATATTTTGTGAGAAGCCATGGAGATTGATATTGGTTGGGTCTGTCTCTGACACATTGATTCCAGTCAATGTTGACATCTCCCAGAATTATGGTTTCTTGTGGGAAGTTATTTGTCAGCCAACTTAGAGTGTTCTCAAGAGTGTCAGAGTTGTTCCCAGGGGGAATATAGATTACTATTAGGTTAATACTTTTCTTTATTTAGTTGTAGTTTTAGGGTTGTTAATTCTACGTTGGGTATTTGCGGTGGCTGAGTGGGGTGTAGGGTAACATTGAGTGTGCTTTTGAAGAGCACAGCAGTACCACCACCTCTTTTTGAGGCGATCGGTCCTGTATATGTTGTAGCCAGGTGGCAGGATTTCATTATCTTTGGTCTCTGGTTTGAGCCAGGTTTCTGTGAGACACATAATGTCAGGGAGGTAAGTTGCTAAAAGAGCATGTAGATTATGAATTTTATTATTTAGGCTTCTAATATTAAGGTGGCAAATAAGAAGGAGTCAGGAGGTCTTGGAAACAAGGATGTTTTATTTGCACTGTCATTTGATGGAGGGCCTGGGTTTGGGTGTATGTCTCCATCTATATTTATGTTTTTTCTAAGATACATTATTAGCTTCATCAGTTTATGTAGTAGTTTATCTATGTTTTTGGACTTGGGGTAGATTATGTTTGGTTTATAGGAGTAGTGGAAGTGAGTAAGCGGTGTTTTGTTGATTAGGTAGTGAGTAGGGTGATTAGTGTTGATCAGAAATGTGGGAGTACTAGTTTGGTACTTTGGATAATGAAAACCTGGGTGTGTCTGGGACTCGTATATAGTTAGCAGGTATAGTGTGATAAGAATTGGTAGGGTGAGAGTTACAGTTTTCTGGGCTGGTATAGTGATATGGGGTGTTAAGGACTTCATACTGTTGCTTGATTGGTTATAAGATAGTTAGTGTAGGTGGCTTGGTATTGGTTGGGGGAGAGGCAGGGTGGGGAGTGAGGCAGTGTGATTTGTGAGCCTGGTGGACTTGGAGGGGCAGTGAAAGAGGTGGGCCAAGAGTTTTGAGTGGCTAGAGATAAAGGAGGGGTGTGGTTAGTTAAGTATAAATTTAGGGGTACTGGGGCGGTGGGATACGGGGCAGGGTGGGGCATGGAGCGAGCCCGAAGCGAGGGCGGCAGCGAGCGGGTTAATCCCACTCCACACAGAGCAAGTCCAGGTAATACACTAGTAGATGTTTTTTCCTTGCTACAGGGCTCTACAAGTGAAGCATAATAGTAGCTGCACTTTTGCTTATAGTTTGGGACTAGCTCCACTGTTTTTACTCAGAATTCACACTAATTTTCCAAGTAAGTGAGGAGAAGATACTGTTGTTTGCGTCTTACTGCTGTGTGTGAAACCCAGTTCGCAAGCTAGTTTAGGGGATACTTTACAATGTAAAATACATTAGTAGCTTTCATTTTAGTAGGATATTGACCTTGTAGATGAAAGTGTTTGGTAGATAGTATAGTTCTGGGCTGTTGGTAGATAGTTTAGTTCTGAGGTGTTCTACACTTTAGGTATCGCTTTCTTCCTTAGCGATATTGAGAGGGAGGTCGGGGAGATTACAGGACAGTACCTGAACAAATAAAAGAAAAACATTCAGCTTGCTTTTAGAGTTATTAATTGCAAAGCTATAAAGTAGAGTTAGGGTACAGGTTTCAATGCAGTTTGTATGTAACAGAGCCTAGAGCAGGGGATTGAACTCCCTTTTGAACTTAATTGCAATCCAACAAGTATATAAAGATCTGTTAGTAAGCTGAGCCAACAGGTTAATGGAACAAACACAGTCGTTTTGCGAGTTGACTCACTCTATCATTCAGGATAAATGCAACACATTTTAGACTTCATTATTGCCCTGAAAAGACCAGTCGCTAATAATTGAGCAGTTTGGTTACAAAGGACACTTCGCTATTTTTGCTTAGTTATTCCTAATACTGAAACACATCAATGTCCTTAAACACAGCAGTCGCTGATAGTGTCCTCTTTCAATTTAACATAGTAATTCAAATATAACTGTTTAAAGTAGTCAAAAACAAACAATTCACAGAGCGCCTTTTACCTAGCAGGTGACGCTACTAGTGGGTACACGCTACCTCTGAGTGAGTAATTGCGTGAAAAGGTAGCGAGACGCTGAATACAGTTTGTGAGCTAAATTATTCTACAGTGTGGTCGTAGCTGTAAGAGCTACACTTAGATCACATTTATAACTGAACCATCTGTTAGAATTACACTTTAGGATGTGCTGTAATTTATAATTATAAATACATTGGTTTTATGTGATGTTACATACCCCTGAGATGCGCCTACAAACTTAGATTGCAACACAGCAGTAAATGACTAAAAATGGCGGGCTCTTAGGGAGTTATGATACCTCGCATTCGTCATAGGTAAATAAAGTTATTTTTGTACCATAATACCATGCTACTAATAAACATGGCAACGTAAGTATAAATCCCACTGTCTTAGTTCAGCATGAAATAAACTACAGGATAGAAATTCTGTAAAACAGACACTTCCTTCCCAATGATACTGGTGCACTGGACAAAGGCATAATAGGCTCTTGCTTCAGTGCTCAACAAAATTTTTATTCTTGATGAAAAACTGTTTAATTTGTCTGACATTAACTCAATCCAAGATCAAGAGAAATGAGCATGCTCATGAAGGGACAAGCAAGCATGAAAATGGGTTTTATTAATTTTTCCTTTCCTCAAAGTGGTAACTTAAACTAATAAATCCTGTAGCATGTCTATATTCAGTTTATTATTAATTTTACTAGAATGCATCTTAGCATATGCTACAAAAAACAGAAAAGCAATAAAGAAGTCATTTTAATGCATCCTACATCTGCTGTGTGCCTAAGGCCTGAGACTATTAGTTACACCCAACAGCCGTAGTGTATAACTTTTTACTATTCTGCCATTCTGATGAACGGTGCACAGAAGAAGAAATGAGCACATTCAAACTAAACAGAGCAAAACCCTTTAGCAAAATGTCTCTTTAAAACATTTTAACATCAACAATATTTCCAGACACTAAATATTTGTTTTCTGGTTGACTCACCTTAAACTGTTCTCTAAATCTCTCTTCTCTGGTGTCACAAATACCTCTGACACTTAAAGGTCTCTTCTGTGTGACCTCTATAAAGTCATCTATTTTATAACTTCCAGGGCCAAGTTTTCTTTTCTGATAAAAAAAATGCATATGAAATGTAAATACTTCAAGGCAATGTATTTCTTTTAATGTAACACCTTAGGGTTAAGCATGCTGCTTCAGACAATTTCACATTTTGCCATTCAGTAGTCTACACACTATAGATACACTCATGCTTCTATTCAGCTATATTTTCTTTAATATTCTGGCCCAGCTGAGCTTGTGACTGCTCACGTCTTAAAGAAAAATGAGAAACCATCTTGTGCTGTATACATGGATTAAAATGTTCAACTAGTCAGAACACATTTTCATCACCATGTTTACCAAATATCAAAAAAGACTAGGAGAACTGTGTGTCAATAAACATGTAATATAAAGTGCTGTCATGAAGTATCTGGTGAGGAAGGCATATCATTTTATATGAAGTTTATTAGATATCTGCAAGCAGAAAATCCACTAGCCACTTTAAAGACTTTCACCTTCCAAGTGCTCATTTAAAGTTAGAAATTACCATCTCATTACCACTGACTCGTCTCTCTCTCTCTCTCCCTCCCTCCCCCCTTTTTTTCTCTCTCTTTTTTATTAAATATCTTTTTATTCTTATTCAGCTATCATGAACTGGAATATAAATGTACATCTTTAACTGATAAATGGTATTGTACACAACAATACATACAATATAAAGCACTAGAAGTGAAACTATGTCTCCTCTAGTAAAACCTAAATAAATACATTAACTTAGTTAATTATTCAGTGCTACCAAAAGAAGGTGACCTGTATGTTTGGCTGATGGGAGGGATGGAGGGATATAGTCTTATTATTTCCCCCTATGAGTTACAAGTGGTCAGTGGTCATTGCTGCAGTAGAAATGGATGGGCTGGGAGTTGAAAAAACGGCCAATCTTTCTTGAGTCATTGACAGAAGAGATAAAGAATTTGTATGGTGACATGAGAAAATGTTGCATTAATAAGACCAGCCTCTTGTTATTTGTCAGCAAAGGAGCTAGACAGGGGATATCCATTCTCTCTACTTCAATATGCTCTTTCCATGCAGAGGGTACTCAGAATATTTGGAACTATGAAGCCGATAGGAACTAAACACAGAAGAAGGCACATATAAATAAGTACTTACATTAACAGTACATATATGGAAGAGACATGTATCAGCATTTAATTAAAACATATGGTTACCTTACCTGCCTCAATCCAATTTGTTGGTATGAATTTCCCAGCATTCTCCATTATTGGGCTTAACTCTGCATCTGTCTAGTTTTGCAAAGTGGTTATCCTGGAGTTGTGCCAGATAGTTCAAGGCATATAATTGCTTAAGTCATTATCAGTTCTGCCACTGAAAAATAGCTCCTTGTTGAGACACATGAGATGAGGTAACCAACTAAATTTTCAGAATATAGTGAAGGTCACTGCTCATAAAGCACATGGATTTATAGCAACCATTAGCAAAACTTGGAACACCCAAGTGATGATCAATAACAAATATTGATGTTATAAGAACTGAAAGACTGTTGTTGTAAAAGCTAATATATTAACCTTTCTCTGTCTACTTGAAAGGCAAGTACTCACTCAGCCATACTGCCTAATTTCAGTGAAAAAGATAACAGTATTTAACTGCAACATAGTAGAATACATTCAATTGCCTGCCTTAGATCCTTGTGAAGTGAAAGTATGTCTAAGCAATACACTGAGGACAACCCTAAGCAAATGAACAAACATTGACACATTTTGCCAAGTGTCAGCCTTTCATGTGCTATGATGTAGATATAGCCTTACAAAGCACCTTAGAAACAGCTTTCACCCTCATGGAGTGACTCCTCACTGCCCTTTGCAGAATCTTAGAAGAGCTGGGGTAAAACAAAGAAACCTATACTGCAGCCACTTGGACAGTTATATTTTTCCACTTTTTTTCCTTTCTTGACTTTGATGACTGAAACAAAGGACTTATCTGTTCTCCCAAACAGAGACAAGAGCATTCCTTATGTCTGTCAAAAGCAAGATTTTTTCTCCTTTTAAAAGAAGGATTTGGTCTCAAAAAGAACCTATTGCTATAGAATATCAAATAAGATAATTCATACCATAACATGTAATTCGGAAATCCATTTAGCAGATATGACTGTTATCAGCAAATTAGTCTTCGAGTGTACCTGTTTGATTTCAGTAGATTGTATTTGGTTGAAAAAGTTAAAATGTGAATTTCTGTAAGATAAAATGTATACGATTTCAGTAGACTCTATTTGGCTCAAAGAGTTAAAATGTGAATTTCTGTAAGATAAAGTTTACATCCCAAACTGGTTAGACATATTTTCTTGGTGTCTTTAAATGTAGAATCACTTTCAGAAATATTTTGACATGTAGTAAGTAAGCTAATTGTGTCAGCCAATGTAAGTAAACTGAAAAGACTACCATATGAATCTTTAAGGAGGAATATGCCAAACCCAATTCATGTAAAAAAATGCAGGTAATTCAGGATAGAATAATTAGCAGTTACTAGGTACATGCCCATATTTGTGCCTGTTTACTAAACATAGCTTCCTAGTCTTAGGCTTTCTGGCCTCCTTCATCACTTGCAAAGCCTTGTAGACAAAAGACTATATGCGTGCTAGGCGGGGCAATTATCCATTATATCTGATTTTAAGATGTGGATGCAGGACTCTTTTGCAGATGAGGTTGGAGGTTTGGAGATCATCCTGAGCAAGAATGAAACCTGAGGACTTCCTTGTCAGCTTACAACTATGAGAATAAGCCTTGCGTAGTCCTTTTTTCTTTCAGTAGAACCTTTTGGTAAAGGTGTCCATCTCAGTGGGCACCCGTTGACTGATCTTTCACATTTCTATATATTTTTTCTTTGAAATGCGCAGGAAGAGCCACTTACTCCTACCCAGTTCTTACCCTATGTGCTGCAGCTCTTTTATGCTTTTTGCGAGTTTTTCATAATGAGGAATAAGACAGCAACATTGCCGTTCTTCATATGCTCTTAGATGTGTCAAGCTGCTTCCATAACACAATTTCCCTTGCACCTCATTTACCACCTTAACTGCCACCTTCTGCCCACTTGTACAATTTGTTACAGCTCCACCTCATTTACCACCTTAACTGCCACCTTCTGCCCACTTGTACAATTTGTTACAGCTCCACCTCATTTACCACCTTAACTGCCACCTTCTGCCCACTTGTACAATTTGTTACAGCTCCACCTCATTTACCACCTTAACTGCCACCTTCTGCCCACTTGTACAATTTGTTACAGCTTAGTTATTCAAGGCTTTTGCTGCATTGCAAGGTATTCTGTATATGCAATGCAGGCTGGATGATACTCTGAAGTACTTCTCTATGAATCCCTACCCAGTCCTGCTTTAATAAATGTCATGTCATTTTGTTTCTTACACCTTACCCTTCTTGCCCTTTCATATACGGCCTATTTCTAACTGGTAAGTCACATAGATAGGTAAGCCAGCACCCCCCCCCCAATGTCATGATGTCATAAGAAACTACAGGCATTAATAGAAGCAGAACGTTTCTGTATGTGTGAATGACAGTTCCTTTTATTAAACTGTGATTCCTAACCTGGACTATGCATACCTGTACTATGATTCCTCACTTTAACAGCATTTAATATTTTCTAAAATAAATTAATGAGTAAGTCCATCTACTAAACTGTTTGGTTAGTCTGTGTCAGCGGAACAGATCAAGTCTCATTCATAAGCTGACATTACTGCATAAAGAGAAGGCCTCAGCAGGTGCTAAGTCTGTAAGAAGGAAAAAGGCATCTGTACTGCAAGCTGTCTTGATGGCTCATTGAACAGAATTTGGGAAACTGCATATTCTCTGGGGTAGAAAAGAGGTTCCCTGTTGGACCCCCTACCTTTGGACTATGTAAATGCTCTTGTACTTCAGTGTGCAATCATAAGCTACACAAGTCTTCCTGTTCATGGGGTCTCCTATTACATTTAGTTAGTCTGAAAAATTAATTGCTTGAGGAGTTAGGTTTCTTTGTAAAGTCCACCTCCACATCTTTGCTGCACAGTTAAAGGGACAGTGTTCCTCTCTTTGTCTTTAGAAACAACTAGACTAACTATAGGACTGTTTGTAACAGCAGTGGCCATGGTTGTCGAGAATTGTGAAAGGTCTTCTGATCTGTCCATTCTGCTTAATTTCCTTAGTATTTATGAGCTGAAACCACCAGATGATCCCAGAAAACCTACACTGACAATTACTGATACTGAATTACAGTATGAGACATCTGTGCAATAATATCAGCTTAAGCATGAGACTTGATCTCAGGCATACACAGAAGAAGCCATATATGACTGTGGTGATCCACCATTCCCATCACCTGCATCTTCACCTCCACTGACCAGTACCCATTACCCTGTATAGGTAGGCATTTGTCTACGTCTCCATTGTCACCTGTGTAAATGATAAAAGTTCAAATGATTATAGCTGTGGCCTTCCCCACCCTCCCCACATGTGTGGTGTACATAGAGATGTTGATGCATAGTGTGACTCAACATTGCACTGCCTTGCATAGGTTGTACAGAACAATGCATGCATCATATTGTTCTGTGTGACACTACATTGCCACTGTGTACATTTCAGGGCACATACAGATGAGCTAGATACTGCCAAAAAGTATACACAACATCATCTGAGGGTGTGTGGTATACCCTCTGGCTTTTGCCAGTCATCATCATTGTCATTGCTGAAGTACTATATGGTGGAGACTGCAACAGGCCCTGGTGTTGCAGATGTGATGGGTACTAGTAATGATGACTGGGCTACCAGCTTACTGATGATTACATTATGTAGCATGTAGCATGCTAAAAGAGCTGACAGGCTGTGGCAGGGGCATATTGCAGTACCACCCAGATATGTCTACATGGATGGGCATTTCAGAAGGCCAAACACACACACACACACACACACACACACACACACACACACACACACACACACACACACACACACACACACTACTGCATTTCTTGTTTGGGCATGGGCAGTGTTATATTGATGTTTATCAATGCTTTCTGAGTTCCATTTGGGTATTATCAACCAAGGATCCAGGGGTGTATCCTACATAACATGTATCACAGTAGGGACATCGGGGGGAAACAGGCATGGGAAGTGAGAAGTGTACATATTGTCTGTGATTTTATTTATATGAGTGCATTAGTGTTTCTGCACATACCCACTAGGCGATTCTGTGGAATGTTACTGTGAAGGAAGTGGTAATACAGATAGCTTATATAGTATGTGATGTGCAGATATATAGGTTATGAGTCCCTGTGCATTGCACACTATCTGGATATTGATGGAATAGTAGCCCTTTTCATTTGATTTCACTCTGTCCATTGACACCGGGTGCAGGTTTTATTTCCATATGTGTACAGTCTTTAACTCCAGCACTATGGAGAAGGGGATTATCATAAAATACACAGATGGTCATGTCTCTCTTCATGCAATGCTGCAGAAAAATATGTGCAATCCACATTGTACTTGATAACTGGCCTGATCAATGCTGAGTATAAAGGAGTGATACTTTTTTAGACCTTGATGATATTCCTTTGTAAATTAGCTCAGTGAAATAAAAAATATTTTCTAACAATCATTGGTATATGATAGTCAGAAGAGAGGGAGCTGTCAACCCCAAGTACCTTGGTCCCTAATGTACAGTTGTGTAAGTACACTTACTACAGCAGATGTTCTAACAGAGCATGTCGCAGTAGGCTAAGTTATATGGGTTATATCCTTGCATAAGATATGACCACTGACCAGCTTTAAAACTTTAAGGCACCTTCCATGAGCCCAAATTGCCACTGACTTGAGCACAGCCATATATAAAAAGGAACTATGGGCACCAAAAGCTTCATAACGTTCTTAACAGAGACTATAGCCCTGAAGGAAAAAAGCTGGGAAAGGAGCAATAAAAAACAAAATTTAACTATATTCACAATGATATATATATATATATATATATATATATATATATATATATATATATATATATACATATGTGTGTGTGTGTGTGTGTGGACTGCATTTGGTCTAAATGCTTTTTGTTCCATATTCGTTTAGTCAACTTTACTTGGTTGACTAAACAGAAAGCTGACAGGCATGTGAGATCACACAGTTCCCGTGGATGGGGACAATGCCCTTTCTCCAATATAGTGCAGTCTCAGAGTTAGTATATATAATTAGGGAATATTGGGGTGAAGAGGGCTTGCCTCCTGCAAAAAATTATATATATTTATTTTTATTTAAATACTGCATGCATGGATGTTCTTTTTCAGTGCATGTCTGGTAGCATGTTGACATTCACTTTGTTAGCCTGTAGAAGGTCTGGGTTACCAGATCAACATGAATATACCCATATGTATATATATATATATATATATATATATATATATATATATATATATGGTTCCCCTTCAAAACATCTAAAACACATAACATCGAAACCATAACATCTAAAACCCAAACCATCTAAAACCAATAATATCGAATTTTATAACATCTAAAATGTGCATCATAACATCGAACACTACAAATCACATGAAAATAACATAAATATATATATATATATATATATATATATATATATATATATATATATATATATATATATACATATATATATATATATATATACATATATATATATATATGTATATATATATATATATATATATATACACATATATATATATATATATATATATATATATATATATATATATATATATATATATATATATATATATATATATATATATATATATATATACATGCAGTGGATATAAAATGTGCACACACCCCTGTTAAAATGCCAGGTTTTTGTGATATAAAAAAATGAGACCACAATACATCATTTCAAAACTTTTCCCACCTTTAATGTGACCTATAACCTGTACAATTCAATAAAAAACATACAACACACTGGTTACATAAGTTTGCACACCCTTAAAGTAATACTTTGTTGTGTGTGCACACCCTTAAACTAATACTTTGTTGGAGCACCTTTTGATTTAATTAGAGCATTCAGTCTTCTTGGGTAGGAGTCTATCGACATGGCACATCTTGACTTGGCAATATTTGCCCACTCTTCCTTGCAAAAGCACTCCAAATCTGTTAGATTGCACGGGTATCTCTTGTGCACAGCCCTCTTCGGGTCACCCCACAGATTTTCCAAAACTTTAATTTTCTTCTGGTGAAGTCATTCTTTTGTTGATTTGGATGTATGCTTGGGGTCATTGTTGTGTTGAAAGTTGAAATTCCTCTTCATCTTCAGCTTTCTAGCAGACGCTTGAAGGTTTTGGGCCAAAAATGACTGGTATTTGGATCTGTTCATAACTCCCTCCACCTTGACTAAACCCCCAGTTCCAGCTGAATAAAAGCAACCCCAAAGAATGATACTGCCACCACCATGCTTCACCATGGGGATGGTGTTCTTTTGGTAATGCAAAGTGTTATTTCTGCGCCAAATGTATCTTTTGGAATTGTGGCCAAAAAGTTCAACCTTGGTCTCTTCAAACCATAACAAATTTTCCCACATAGTTTTGGGAGACTTGATGTATTGTTTTGAAAATTTTATCCGGGCCTGGATGTTTTTCAGTGTAAGAAAAGGCTTCTGTCTTGCAACCCTACCCGTAGTCCAGACATATGGAGAATATGGGAGATTGTTGTCACATGTAGTACACAACCAGTACCTGCCAGAAATTCCTGCAGCTCCTTCAGTGTTACTGTAGGTCTCTTGGAAGCCTCCCTGACCAGTTTTCATCTTGTCTTTTCATCAATTTTGGAGGGACGTCCAGTTCTTTGCAAGGTCACTGTTGTCCCATATTTTCTCCACTTTTTGATGACTGTTTTCACTGTGTTCCATGGTATATCCAATTCTGTGGACCTTTTTTTGTACTCTTCTCCTGACTGATACCTTTCAACAATGAGATCCCTTTGTAAGTTCTCTGCGAACCATGGCTTTTGCTGTAGCAGGCAACTGAGTAAATGTCAGTAAAATTCTACTAAGACAGCTGAACTTTATTTGATGGCAGGTGTGCACCCAAGAAGACTGAATGCTTTAATTGAATCAAAAGGTGCTTCAACAAAGTATTAGTTTAAGGGTGTGCACACACAACAAAGTATTAGTTTAAGGGTGTGCACACTTATGGAACCAGTGTATTGTACGCTTTTTATTTTTTATATTTTTTCCCCAACAGATTTGTTTGTTTTTCAATTGAATTGTACAGGTTATAGGTCACATTAAAGGTTGAAAAAGTTTTGAAATTATGTATTATGGTCTCATTTTTTTTGTATGATGCAGTAAAAAATGTCTGCATGTACTCCAGGTACAGGGCCAGATCAAACAAGGAATCAGTGAACAAGCGTCCAGCACCAAGGTGAAGTAAGCACAACAACAAAATAGAAATAAATGTTTAATGGTCCCAAACTGGTTTCGGCAAAACTGCCTTCCTCAGTGGGATATGTAACAAAACTAATGTAATCATGCCAGTTATATAGAACAGTCCCTCCAATGAAAAGTCAACCTTACAGATTATGTCATTTCCTATAGCAAATATTAACATATTTACCTAAAAAATCAAACAAATAATATTCAATACCATCATCTTATAAAATAGAAATCACAAACTCTATAAGTGATCATTGAGCACCAGTGAAAAAAGGCCCCCCAATTTTATAATCCAATATTTTTCTTTTTTATTGAGGATTGAATGCCAACCCTGCCTATTGCTTCTATTACCATGAATCCTATCTATAATCATAAAATAAAACTGTGCAGTACAGTGGATAGTGCAATGTCTATATAATGCATTCGTCAGTCACTTATTACATATATCACTCCAATGCTCTGACATACGAAGACGCAAGGGACATGATGTCTGGCCTATATAGAAAGCCGAGCAGGTACATGTCACTAAATATATTACCCAGTTTGTTCCACAGTTCCCATAGAATCTAGTGTCAAAAACCTGACTCGTGTTCTTACTAGTAAATTGTTTGGACTTGAATATATATTGACATAAGGAACAGTGGCCACAAGGAAAGGTGCCCAGCAATCTAGCCCCAGTAATAGTTATTTGATGATAAACTGCACCTCCTGTACTAGTACGTTTAAAGTGGGAAAAGTGCGATCCCAGTATTTTTCCTCTCCTATATGAAAACTGACAGCTGGAACCAAGAACATGATGCAATTCATCATTGGCCATTAATATATTCCAGTGTTTAGAAATAACCTTCCGAATCAAATTAATGTTCCACCCATATGTAGTTACAAATATAATATTATCAGACTCCATCCTCTGTGTTTTATCTTTATAAACTAAAAATTGCATCCTGTCCAAATCTGAGGCCCAATTACTGGCAGATATAATATCCTGTTGTTTATAACCCCTAACTCTAAATCTATTAATAAGGTCTTGCTGAGATGCAACATAATCCTCTGGTGTAGAACAAATTCTTTTTATACGTAAGAACTGGGATTTTGGGATGTTGGGGATGGTGGCTCGGATGCATACTGGTGGCAAAAAGCAAGTTGTTATACTGGGGATACTTACAAAACACTTGCGTTCTAAGTGTGTTGTCAAAATCTCTAATAACTGTCACATCAAGAAAGTTGATTTGATGGTAATCTGAATTTAATGTGAACTGTATTCCCCATTTATTGTCGTTCAAATACTGTATGAATTCCAGTAAATATTGCCTATCAGCTCGCCACATCAACCAGCACTCATCCAAGTACCTCCTCCAAATATCAAGTTCATTCATATAAATATTATGAGTGGGGTCATATATCAACTGTTCCTCATGATATGCCATGAACAGGTCCACATAGATGGGTGCAAAAGATGCACCCATTGCTGTACCCTGAATTTGCCAGAAACATTCCCCCTGGAAATAAAACACATTTTTGTTAAGTACATGCTCCACCATACATATTAATAATGTATTGAAACCAGCTGGATACAAATTAGCTCGATCCAACCAGTATTGCAAGGCCTGGAGCCCAGTCCAGTGGGGAATGTTAGTGTATACAGCTTTTACGTCAAGCATACATAGAAGCCAATCTGGCTCCAATTGGGTATTCAATAATATTTTAAGCAATTGTGTCACATCCTGTATTCTGGCATGAATCAAGTTTAACAGGGGCTTCAGGTACTAGGTCAGAAATACAGAAAGAGGTTCTGTCAGTGAACCACTACCGGAAACTATTTGTCTGCCAGGGGGTTTTGTCAGGGATTTGTGTATTTTTGTTAATAAGTACAGTATCTGTTTCTGTGGATCTGAAACAGTCAAATGTAATCTCACAGAATCTGAAATAATCCTTTCTTCGACAGCCTTATTTAAGAAAGAGTCAATTTTCCTTTTAAAATTGGGTGTGGGGTCAATAGGCATATACATGTAGTGTGGAGAGTTGGACAACTGTCCATTTCCCTCCCCTAGATAATAATCCGTATTCATAATGACTACCGCCCCTCCCTTATCGGCTGGTAATATCACAATGTTTTTATTATTTTTAAGTTCCTGTATCGCATGTCGTTCCCCAACCTTAAGACTGTGACCAAGTGGGGTATATTGACACAATCCAAAATGAATATCCCTGAGCACAGTCTGTTGGAATATAGACACATGCTTATTCATAGGAGGCATAAAATCAGACTTTAAAAATCTGAAGTCAGTCGATCTTTGAGAGACATCTCTAGAACCAAAAAACAGTCTTAGATTTAGTCTACAACAAAAGTCATGTACATCAGTAACCATACTGGTTTTATCCACAAAAAAGCCCACGACATAATTTAAGCCTTTATTGAGAAGTTGTTTTTGTTCGGAGGTAATTTCAACATTGGAGATGTTTAAAATATTATAATCAGCATCCACTACTGGGACATTAGAGTCCGAAGCAGACCCTCCACTGTGCCTATTTTTGTGTTTTCTCCCACCCCTCCTCCTGCCATGTCTAAAGGGTGGTCTGAACTGCGCTGTTTCTTTGGGTCAGGTGAGTCCTGTATGTTAGCACACTTCGTGTCCTTAGCTGAGGCTCATCGGCAGAAGTACTGCTATATGTGTTCCCTATTTTCTGAGAACAGACCCGGGTCTCTTTCTATTGGCCCCCCCATAGGTTTGTTGGTCTCAGAAAACCTGACAATTTTCGGAGCATCAAAGGGTTTACCCCTTTGATAATCAGTCAAATCCCTGTTGAACTCCGTATTTTCTTTTCTTTAATTTACTTCTGAAAAGTAAATAGCTCCCTTGTGAGCTTATTGAGGCAGATAGAATATTGAGGTTGACCCTCATACATTTTCAGTTCCCCACACAGGTTCTTAACATCTTCAATACTCCCATCTATCTCCCGTTCATAACAGGAACTTAAAATACGAACAAATGACATGGATGCATTCTGTTGAGCAAGACTCCACTCCTGCAACAACAAAGCATCCATCTTGCCCACAAGGAGTTGTATTTTAACCCTAAACCTCTAGGTGTGATATCTTTGCTTTGGTACGCTTTAAAAAGCTTAAAGTGCCAGATATTTGTCCGTAATGTTTTCATACTCTTTCCTAGTTTGTTAAAAACCAGATTGCAGACGTCAACTGGATCAATATTCTGTTCATCAGTATTCTTTACATTTTCATTGGAAATGCCGAAAATCCGTATGTCATTTTTGTCAGCACAAAGGCCTTTCAAAATCACCTTGAGATCCATGACAATAAGCTCACAATCTGTTGGTTTGCAAGCCAGTTACTTAAATGGTACAAATATACTGAACACCCATCCACCAATGCTATACCAGAGGACTGACAGTCTGTTCAAGACTATGTCCCAAGGCTGCTATATTATCTATAAACAAGTAACCAGTATGTGAGAGATATAACCAAATATAACCCTCACTAAACAAATACTTCTAATCTAATACGAAAGTTCAACAGGGATCAAACATTCATCACCAAAAGGGGAGAAATCCAACTACCCCTATGTATTGCTAAGAAAAAGACCAAAGAAAGGGTACATAATATATTAATATGCATACACAACAAATAGTCCAAAATGGACAAAAATCAAGAACAGTTTAGTTCCATTAACAGGCCCCTATCTATGTTGAAGCAATAAACCACTAATTGAAGTACAACTACTAACAAGTAGTCATATATCGAAAGATACCAAAAAAACTCAGCAATAGATCCACAATTGCATAAACAGGGTTCCCCCTTCTTTACAAGTCAAATTATATTGGAAATAAGTAGGCCTATTTTAAATATAATACCATCCAAAATCATCCCAATTATTGAACACATATGGTGAAATGTAACTAAGAGACCAAAGGAGATTGCTAATATTATAACACAGGGACACACAACTGATGTAATTTGGGTTTCTACCCAATAATACCCACTTTAAAGCATCCAAATATATCTAAACAGTAGCACAAACTGGGCTGAAATGACCACCTATGACATCTTAATAGTCCCTCAAACATGTACCCAAAAATAAAACAATTAAATAACAACTGGTATTCATACACATTCATAATTGTTACAACATCAAAATATATAACTTATTACAAAAAAGTCTGAATAATGTTCCATTTCACATATACTATATCCAAAAATAGAAACCTTCAACAGTTCACCAATAATGAGTACAAGATGGTCCAATCATATATCATTCCTATAGAGATGTAGCCACCAAACTGTCCAAATATATGTCCAAAGCACTAAGTTTCTTCATAATGTTCTATGGTGAACACAGTGAAAATTAAAAATGCCGGCGTTCTTACCCGATCTCCAATGCCAACAAAATACTAATCCCAACTGTTCACAGGCCTGACAGGCAAGTTTTACATCCAATACAGTCTCACGAACCAGTATCGAACAATGATAATCCCAAAACAGTACCTGTATTGTTATAAATTGACAACCAAGCCCTATAAAAGGAATACAATACAAGTGAATGGCGAGGCTAGGTTGTAATTCCCCACACCAAACAGATGATATGGAGTCGGGCCTAAAGTAATATATGACAAGCCAAACTTCCACTGCAAACAAAAATTATACAACTATAGTCACCATACTTTCCAAAAATATATGTCCCAAGCACAAAGTTTCTTCATAATATTTTATTGCGACCACAATGAAAACTAAAGATGTCGGCACTGTTACCCAATCTCCAATGCCAGCAAAATACTGATCCCAACTATTCTCAGGCAAAATTTACATCCAATACAGTCCCACGAACCAATACCAAATGATGACAATCCCAAAACAGTACATGTATTGTTGTAAGTTGAAAACCAAGCCCTCGAAAAGGAATACAATACAAGAAAATGGCGAGACTAGGTTGTAATTCGCCACACCAAACACATAATATGAGGTTGCGGCCTAAAGTAATATACGATGAGCCAAGCTTCCACTGCAAACAAAAAAATTACAATGAAAAGCCGAAAGGTAGTCCATCCAATACAAAAGAAGAAAGTAACAGTAGATCCAAATCACCGGGTTCCTCAAGATGCGAAAAAGGTAGGTAAAGCCAGAACAAAAATGAGGCAGTACAATCCACAGCTAAGGACACTAGAGCGTCCTAACACCAATCCAACAGCAGAGCAAGGATCCAATGATGCAGTAAAAAATGTCTGCACGTACAGCAGATGCAGGGCCAGACCAAACCAGGAATCAGTGCACAAGCAGCCAACACCATGGTGAAGTAAGCACAACAACAAAGTAGAAATAAATGTTTAATGGTCCCAAACCGGTTTAGAAAAAACTGCTTTCCTCAGTGGGATATGTAACAAAACTAATGTAATCATGCCAGTTATATAGAACAGTCCCTCCAATGAAAAGTCAACCTTACAGATTATGTCATTTCCTATAGCAAATATTAACATATTTACCTAAAAAATCAAAGAAATAATATTCAATACCATCATCTTATAAAATAGAAATCACAAACTCTATAAGTGATCATTGAGCCCTGGGGAAAAAAGACCCTCCCCCAATTTTATAATCCAATATTTCTCTTTTTTATTGAGGATTGAATGCCCCAAAAACCTGGCATTTTAACAGGGGTGTGTACACTTTTTATATCCATTGTTTGTGTGTGTGTATATATATATATATATATATATATATATATATATATATATATATATATATATATATATATATATAAAATACACACACACACACACACACACACATATATATATATATATATATATATATATATATATATATGTATTATCTGTATACATACATACATATCTACACACACACACACACACACACACACACACACACACACACACACACACACACACACACACACAAACACACACATATGTATATAGATGTACCACAATTAATGCAAACTCCCAATGTTGACTGTAATAATATCGACAGCAAAAGTTCAAAAATAATGTAACCGACACAGTATAGCTGATGCTCAGAGAAACAGTCTCAGCGCGTGCAAAATATCACTTATAAAACAAACACTTTGTTCTTTGGATGGGATCTACCCCACTGGAACCCCCTATGTGGGAGGCTGCACCCACATATGCTGCTAATTATATATACTACCTCCAAGATTGCACACACATGGGGCAATGGTAAACTTCCCAATCCCTATATTAGTGCAGTCTCACACATCTACTGATCAACTACCCAGTTGGCCATATGCAGTTGATTAGAGAGTTATTGACCTAACACACATTCAGTACAATCACTAGATCACTAGAAGCCATACCTATATCTATACCTATCTATATACATATATCTATATATATATATATATATATATATATATATATACATATATATATATATATATATATATATATATATATATGTATATGCATATGTACATGTGCATGTGTGTGTATATATATATATATATATATATATATATATATATATATATATATATATCTTGCCATAGGTTATAAACATATATGGATGAGGAAGAAATATGAACATCCATGAGCCCCTGTAGAATTAATGGTCCTTGCAAACCCTGCTATGGACCTGAAAATGATTCAGTTTGTAATACTTTGTAAAAACATGTACAGAGAACCTATTTGCTGCCTCTAGAATACTTTAGAGTCCACCCATTTCCAAAAAGCCACAGATGAAGCCAAATCCTTGTAGAGTGGGTCCTAATTTTGCCTGGAAATGACTGTTATGGTGAGCATAGCAGAAATAACCACTATTTGACAACCATCTTGAAACTGTCTGCTTTGACACTGTCTGCCTTTTTTTCTTGCTTCCATAGGCAAAAAACAGCTGATTGGTTTTCCTGAAGGATTTTGTTCTGTCCGAGTAGTATCTGAGCTGCCTGTGGATATCCAGAGTATGTAATATTCTCTCTCCTAGGTTCTTTGAAGAATACAGGAAGATTAACAGTCTGGCTTAAAGTAAACTTTAAAACTGTATTAGGAATAAAAGAAGGATTAGTTCCCAAAGAAATCCTTTCTTTATGGAAAATGAGGTAAGGCTGACCCACTGTAAGAGCTTGTAACTCATATTCTCTTCTTGCAGGTGTCAGAACAATGAGTAGCACAGTTTTCCATGTTAAGAAAATCAAATCAGACTAATGAGCTGATTCAAATGGAAGAAGTGTCAATTTTCAAGCACAATATTAAGATCTCAAGGAGGACCCACTAGTTTTCAAGGTAGACAGATGTGTAAACTCCCTTTCAAAAACTGCTGAATGGAGGACAAGAAGAAAACAGGGGAGCTAAGGGCAGACAAGAAAATAAGGATGAAAGTTAAACCCCAACAGTGGAGTAACAGATCAGAGGATAAAAAGTCACAAATAGCCAAGAACCAGAGGAAACGGGGGCTTAAAATGGTCCTGTTTCTTAGAATGGCACCAACCACTGTGGAAGATGGAGGTCTAGACGTAGGGAGAGATTTGAAGGATTGTTAGCATGGGAAGAGGAGGGAACAGAAGAGGCTAAAAATTGTTCTGACCTTTGTAACTGTCCTCAGTTCTGGCAAGCTCCCCCTTTTTGCCTTGAGCCTCCTTGCCACTGCTTTTTGAATGTGTGCTTGTTCGAACTTTGCTGAGACTGCTTACTTTGTTTCCTGGCAAAGGATCCTGAAAATGAATTAAAGTTTTTAACTAAACTTTGAAAAGGAGGGTTGAACAATCTTTGTGGTCCCTTGAATCATTTTCCCTCTCTCATCTATTTTTAAGGACCTCAGCAGCAGCATAGACCCCAGATAATACCTTTGTCCAAGGAAGATTTCAAAATATCAGCTTTAAAATATTTTAGTATTTTTTTTTTTTAAATCTTCTGGTAGTTTCTGAGAATGTTACTAAGCAAAACTTCTCATAATTGAACTAGTAGCAGCAGCTCTAGAAACAGCATCAACAAAATCATAACACTTGAGTGTTTGTTTACCTGAGAAGCGGACACAATTAAGGCATTTAAAGAAGCTTTAACCTCAGAAGAAGGTTAACAATTAACTTTCTTGTGTTCTCAAAAGAAAGCAGCAAAAATGTTAACAGGCGAGTTTAACAGTTAAAAATCCTAAAAGTTAAAGTAGAAGAATAAACTCTTTCCCAAATCTGTCAAAAGCTTTTTATCCTTGTCAGAGGGAATGGGATTAACAGTTACAATATAGTTAGCAGTACAAGGCTTACATAAAGATATCGCTGAAGAATATGCCCTAATCGACTCTCCGGCTGACTCAAGCATCCTCCAAAAGGGTCTCACAGAGATAGATAACTGGTGCCAGAGCCATGGCCTAAAGCTAAATGCCAAAAAATGCATAGTCATCCCCTTTGGGAAAAACAAAGTGCCCTCAAATTACCACATAGTTGGTAATTCATTAAGCAAGAAAGAAGTAATTAGGGATTTGGGGACCCAAGTAGATAGTAATCTCTCCTTTGACAATCACATTGCCAAAGTGGTTAGGAAGACCTTCTATATATCCCACCTTATCACGAAAGGTTTCACATCTAGATCAAGAGAGGTCATTGTGCCCCTCTACTCATCACTCATCAGGCCCATAATTGAATACAATGCCCCATTTGGGATGTACCTTACTCGACACCTGCAGCAACTGGAAAGACCCCAAATGTACCTCACCAAGAGGATCAAGGGACTCAAACAGATGCCCTATGCAGTTCGGATAAAGAAACTCCAGCTCTACTCAGTTGCTTACTGCCTACTCAGAGGCGATCTGTGCCTGACGTATAAAGCCATGTCCAACCCAGAATTAATGGACATGCCCCACCTCAGGAAATCCAAATCCCTCAGAGCTACATGCTCCAGGGACTTAAACCTCAGCACAGAAATAAATAGGACATGCTGGAGGGACAGATTCATATCCCAGAGGCTCCCTTCACTCTGGAACAAAATCCCAGTCCAAGTTAGGCAGAGCCCCTCACTGACCCTCTTCAAGAGAAATCTTGATGAGTGGATGGGAGATCTTAAGTTTACCCTGGGATCTCTTCTGGGTCCCTGCCAGACAGAGGTACAATAAACTAACCGTAAAAGGGCTATTCTTCTGTGACCTACTATTCAAAGGCACAGTCTACTAATTTAAAAGGGTGGTGAAAGCTAAACACACTCTGGCTAGGCTTATAAATGCCCTAGGGCAGATAGCCTAGTATCAACCTATGAACCTATGAACCTATGAAATGGCCTTAGACAACAGGAAGTCATGTGTGAGGGACTTTACACAACTTGTCAAGACTTTTTTAGGGGGGCTGACTATCAGGCATAATGCAAGCTGTTAAGAAAACATCCTTAAGTGAAGGGAACACAGAAGGAACAGCTACAAGTTTAGGAAAATCAATCTGCAATAAATCATACTACTTTTGCTGGGAGATAGGTCTTTCATTCTGTTCCCACTGAAATAAATCTTTTATTTTATTAACTGCGACAGAAAAAAGATAATACTTCTAGATGGAAATCTAAAGAAAAACTTTCCTCAGAACAGAATCAGAATCTTCAACTTGCGGAGAAGTACCTGAAGATTCATACTCACCGTCCCCTCCCTATTTATCAGACTGTAATTCACTATCAGACTGTTGAGGGAACTCTTTATTTTTCTATCTGAATGTAATGAGGAAAGCACAGCTTTATAAGTTGCACTTCGTGTAACAGTAAATTGAAGTAATCATGGCTGCAGTAGCCTTTAGCTGTATGTGTTATATCCTGCTAAACCAGGATATAACGACTGGCCAGTTTTCCAAAGTCTCTGACTCCTGTCCACACATGCATCCTGGCTGCTGTAGCTTGAGCTCCAAAACAAGAAAACAGCATCCCGGGCACAAAAAATGGTCAGGACAGAGCCTGCTAACCTGAAAAAAATGAAAAGTTAGGAACACATAACTTCAATGAAAAACATAAGTACAAACAGGAAAAAAGGGGGGATAGAGGGAGGGTGAGACTATTACAGCAGTGATTAGTTCGATCATCTACTGTTACAATTGCAAATTTCACAACTGTACTATGTTCAGCATTCTCATTGCTGCAGTAGTCTGTAGCTTTTCAGGCAGCTTACCATAGCAGGAAGAATGATTAGGATTCAGAAGTCCCTGGAGAATGGTCCTAGCAAAGACTGCTCTGGAGAAAGAATCCAGTCTGTAGTGCTTTGTAAAAGTATGCACAGGGGACCAAGTAGCTGCCTCTACAATGCCTCTAGAATGCACTCTTTTCCTGCGTGCTACTGAAGAAGACAAGGCTCTAATAGAATATGCTTTGATCTTGCAGGAAAATGGAATAATAAAAAGCAATAGCAAGGGACAAGCACCTGGAAATAATCTGTTTCCACACACGTTGTCCTTTCTTTGTGTCATCATAGGAGATAAACAGCTGTTTAAACAATTGAGAAGGAGGAGAAATGACAGGATTCAGAAAGGACTTACCTTATATAGGCCAAGTGACAGAAAACTTCTCAGACTGTCAATGCAAGCCAGTATGTACTTCAGCATATGAGCCCAGTGATTAAAAATTCTGAAGGCCAGAAGAGAAGAAAAAACATCTCTTCCCAAACCAGTTAAAAGCTTTACCACCCTTGTCATAAGGAGAAGGATTAGCATTGACCACAAACTTGTAAGCAGCTGGGAAGAAATAGAAATAGCTGTTTGGCCAGACCTAAGATGAGAAAAATAAATACTTGTTAGACTGAGGAACTTTATAAAGTCTGTCTGCTTTTTGTGGACTGAAGATTGACTATCAGGATTATTGCGGGTTAAGTCAAAAGCATCCTCCAAGGCTGGCACAATAGGAGGAACAGGACTACCGTTTGGCATATACACTTGTAACTTGTCGTACCTCCTTAAAGAAGAGGGCACATCCATCTGTTCCCACTGACATAAATTACTCATTTTAGACATAATCACAGCAAAGAAAATTCCTTTCCTTTATAGGAAAAATGGAGGAATCACTCTCATCAGATTCAGATTCAAGGACATGGGCAGAAAACACAGAAGAAGCCCCATCCTTATTCTTGTCAGACTCATCTGATAAAGGATCCTCAGGTATTGTGGAGTTACATTTTTAGTCAAATCTCTGTGCTGTTTCACTGGGTTCAAAATCTGAAATAAGCCTTTAGTCAAAGTAATTACCTCATCCTTATCTACAGAAGTATTGTTTTCAGAAGCATTATGTATATTTTTTGTTTCTTTACCATAGGGACATCAGTAGATGGAGACTGAATTAAGGATTGCACTTTAACCCAGGAAACATGTCTCTTACCTCAGCCAACCCAGGAAGAACTTCCCAGTGAAACTCTCAAGCCCAAAGCATGTTGTTCTTCCATGCCCAGAATGGACACTGGAATACCCATAAAGGACGTGGCTTACCCTTCAGTCCGTGGTTGAGGTAGAATCTACACCAGATGCTACCAAGGAAACCAGTGAGTTGTTTGAAGAACATGTTGTGGGCACAGATTCACCCACCAGATGCTGAAGCACCGGCTGTGCCTGTTGTATCAGCAAGGACTCCCTACAGACTTTCTTTTTCTTAGGTGCAGCAGGAGAAGGAACCAAAGGACTGATAACTGTCTCTAAGCTCCTGTCTAGAGAGAGAGAGAGAGAGAGAGAGAGAGACCTGATCGCGAGTAGGTGCAGCTGGAAGGAATCGATCAGAAGGTAAGTTGTCACTAAACTGTTCACAAGCACTATACACATCTACAGTTCCCCACACCACAGAAGGTAAGTTGTCACTAAACTGTTCACAAGCACTATACACATCTACAGTTCCCCACACCACAGAAGGTAAGTTGTCACTAAACTGTTCACAAGCACTATACACATCTACAGTTCCCCACACCACAGAAGGTAAGTTGTCACTAAACTGTTCACAAGCACTATACACATCTACAGTTCCCCACACCACAGAAGGTAAGTTGTCACTAAACTGTTCACAAGCACTATACACATCTACAGTTCCCCACACCAGTCCCAATAAATCTCATATGTGAATACATAAACAGTACAGATTCCTACCAAAATAGCCAAGAATACATTTTACCCTGGTAAGCACAGCTTGAAGGACCTGGTCAGAAAGTAAGTTGTCATGAAGTTAATACAAGCATTAACATGGTTGCTTTCCCAAAAAAGAAAGTACAGTTGTATATTGCATAAGTAAACTTACCATAACAGTACACGCTAAAATGATCACAGCTGCAGTTTGCCAAGGATATAACAGCCACCCAGCTTCCAAACATCAGAGAAACTTCCACTCAGCCAAACTGTCAAGCAGATGGAGCTGACTACAAGACATGTTTGGGTGCCAACCCCTTCAGCTCTTTCCTGCCAACACAGAAAGGGTGGCTGAGCCCTGAAAGGACAGTGGTAGGAACAACTAAAGAAATGACTGTCCACACCCTGTCATAAAAACATATAAACAAATTGGGAGATGGAGGGAGATAGTGGTTACTGCAGCAGTGATAACATCTACTGTTACAGTATGTTTACTCACACGGCTGTACTATGTTCGTCATATTGATCACTGCTGCAGTAGCCTTAGCTATACAGGTATATTACCCTCATTTAGTACATTTAGCAGGTGGAAGGAGGGGAGTCCAGGTTCCTCTGGAGAAGGGTCCAAGCAAAGCTTAATCTGGACCTACAGAAGGAATCAAGCATGTAGTCATTTGTAATACTATGTACAGAGGAGCAAGTGTCAGCTTCTTGAATACTTCTAGAATCCAAACCTTTCAAAAAGCCATAGATGAAGCCAATACCCAGGTAGAGTGGACCTTGATCCTCCCTGGAATAGGTTTGTCATGGCAAGTATAACAAAACGTAACAGCCTTAGACAACCATTTGGAAATGGTCTGGCACAGGTTGCCCCTTCTTCTTACCTTCACAAGAAATTACTTGAACCATAGACATGAAAGATTTAGTTCTATCAAGATAGTACTTAAGTTGTCTGTGGACATCTAAGGTATAGAGTATCCTTTCTCCCACATATTTAGGTTCAGGAAAGAAAATGGGGAGATGGATAGTGTGGCATAAAGTAAACTCAGATACCACTTTAGGTATAAAAGAAAGATTAGTTCTCAAAGAAACTCTATTCCCTATGGAAAATGATGTAAGGCTGACTCACCATAAGAGCTTGCAACTCAGATACTCTTCTTGCAGAGGTCAGAGCAAACAACCTCAAGTCAGCCAGATTAGCTGGTTCAAATGGAGCCAAGTGTTTGCTTCTCTAACACAAAATTAAGATCCCAAGGAGGGGCCACCAGTTTACTTGGAGGTCTCTTATACAAAACCCCTTTCAAGAACATTTTGACATGAGACTGCTTTGAAAGATGAGGATCCATGGGCAGACATGCCGAAATGGCCAATAAATGAACCTTGGTAGAGGAATGAGAAAGGCCATAGGATAATAACTCACACAAAGATTGTAAAACCAAATGACAACTAGCCCAGAATGGGTGCTTATTATGTTGTTGGCACCAACCAGAAAACCTTTTCAATTTGCTAATATATGATTTTCTAGTGGCAGGCTATCTTGCCTCCATTATTACCTGCTGTACATCCTCAGAAAAAAGTGCCTAAAAGGAATTAAGACCCAGTCACTCAGACAGCCAATTAAAGATGATTGATGATGGGATGTCTCAAGCACCCTGTTCTTGTGAGAGTACATTCTGCAAGGAAGCTTGTGGTAATTGCCCTTGGCCATTTCCAAAAGAAGGGAGAACCATAGCTGCCACGGCCAGAAGGGAGTCACTACAATGAACTTTGAGGATTCCTTCTCAATCTTCAGATGCACTCTGGATATTAGCAGAAAGGGTGGAAAGGCATACAGGACCATTACTGTCAAAGAAAAGGTATATGTTTTCCAGGGTGTCTTGCATGGAGTCAAGGAACAGAATTTTGCCAGTTTATTGTTTAGACAGGAGGCAAAGAGATCTACTTGAGAACCTCCCCACAGATGGCTCAAATCTTGGAAGACCCCTGAACCAGTTTCAGTTTATGAGGGTCTGCACTGGTCCTGCTAAACTTGTCTGCCACAATTTTGCTCTGATGGAATGTAGGATGTATGTATAGTGAGACTGTGCTGTGGCACTCTGTCCCAAGCTAACATGGCTAGTCTGAAAAGGGCATACAACCTGGTTCCCCCTTGCTTGCTGATGTATCACATGATTGTGGTATTGTCTGTAACCACTTGAAGAAGTTCTGGGGACCAAAGATAGTTCAGAGGGTTGACTGCCTTGAGCAGGGAAAGCATCTCCTTCATATTTATGTGCTTGCATCTGGTTTGATGTCCCACACCCCTGCATTTTTATCCTTTCTGAAACTGCTCCCCATGCAAAATCTGAACCATCTGTGGTGACTGACTGTTTTGGAGGAGGAAAGAAGAAGGGGAGAGCTGGATTTAAGGATATCTGCTGTCTCCACAAAAATATTTCACTTTTGACAAACCCCAGTACTGTGATCTGAAAAAATAAAGGGTGTTGATACTGGGACCAACAAGATTTCAGATACCAGTGTATCTTTCTCATGTGGAGTCTTGCTGAGGGTATCATGAGAATCACAGATGCCACAAGACACAAAATCTTGTGGTATTCCCTCACAATGACTAAAGTCTGAGTGGAAACCTTAGAAATAGATGTAAATATAGATCTATTTTTCCTGTGGAAGAAAAGCTATTTGAACTGAGATGTCTAGTTGACATCCCAGGAACAAATCCTGTATGAGGGACTCAAGAAAAGTTTTTGAATGTTCTTTTGGAATCCCAGCTTGTGTAAGAGATCTCTCACCCAAGAAAGTGATTCATGACATTTTGAAAAGCACTCTGCAAAGGTAAGCAAGTCATCTATATATGGAAAAATGTGGATACCCTGTATCCTGCAATGATCTATAATAGGAGCTAGACACTTTGTGAACCACTTGGTGCAGTAGGTAGTCCAAAGGGTAAGGGAGAGAATTGATAATGTGATTCAGGGACCCAAAAACTTAAGAAATGTCTGAAATCCGGATGAATAGCGATGTGATGAGAGGCATCTTTAAGTCTGGTGTTACCAGGAAACTTGAAAGCGGAAGAAAAAGTAAAAGGTTGTGAAGTGACATCATTTTGAATTTGGGCACTATCACAAACAGGTTTAGGAAAGAAATATCCAGAACTGGTCTCAAAGCATATTATTTCTTTCAAACTAGGAACATTCTTGAATAAAATCCCTTCCTCACCTGGGAAGAGGAACTGATTCTATCACTCCTTGAAACAGCATGCAATGAAGAACCAGAGGACACAAAAGAGTCTGATCTGCAGGATGAGGATTTTCTGCCCACTGCCATCTGTAACCCTGATAAATGATTTTCAGAATCCATTTGTCTGAAATAATCTTTTGCCAAATAGAAGAATGGAGATTCAGACTTTCTGGAAGAGAAAAGGGGCCGGACTGGGAGGGGGTTACAAGGTCTCTGAAAAATCATACCCCTCAACTATCCAGATTTTTGCAGCATGTCCAGATATTTCCTCATATTTTTGGTCTGTTCTTCATAAAATGTGTGTTTTTTTCTGTCAAATCACAGAGGATTGATGCTACTAAATAATGACATACATTTGAGTTGATTTAGAACAAGTCATCACTGCTTTCTCAAAGGAAAAAAATACATCCTCATTGGGACCCAATAACATCCCAAGCTGCATCCTACATGAATTCAGGCAAGGAACTAGCAGCACCATTAGGCACCCTATTCAACCAAAGTCTGAGTACCAGCTTTGTCCCAGCTGAGTGGAGGACAGCCACTATCATCCCTTTGTGCAAAGGTGGAGCATCCACTGATCCAGGAAATTATAGACCCATCAGCCTAACTAGCCTGATCTGCAAGGCCATGGAACGGATTATCATGGACATTATTAATGACATTGGCAATCTCCAAACACTCGATCCCACACAGTTTGGCTTCATTAAGGGGAGGTCATGTCTACTAAATTTAGTTGACTTCTCTGAGACAGTCACCAAAGCCATGGATGAGGGGAAGACGGTGCACAGCGCCTACCTTGACCTGGCCAAAGTCTTTGACACTATTCCCCACCCTGGCATAATAGATAAACTCTCTCAACTAGGTATCAATCCATATGTTACCAGATGGGTAGCAAACTGGCCCACTGATAGAACCCATCTAGTCAAAATAGGGGAAGCCACCTGAAACAGTAGACCCGTAACAAGCAGTGTACCCTAGGGTTCGGTCTTGGGCCCTCTGTTATTTGGGATATACTTTTCTAAGGCATAGGCCGAAACAGTGGGCTATGGTGGCCAAATTTGCAGATGACTGCAAGCTGGGTGCTGTCATCAATTCCGCTAGTGATGTGGACATCCTCCAAGAGGGTCTCACTCAGACAAATGACTGTTGCCAGAAACATGGCCTCAAGCTGAATACCAAAAAATGCATAATCACCCCCTTTGGGGAGAGTGATGTCCTCACAAATTATCACATTAATAACAATGTCCTAAAATGCAATCAGTCGTGAGGGATTTGGGCACCCAGGTTGATAGTAACCTGGCTTTTGACTACCATGTTGCTTCTGTTGTACGGAAAGCCTTCTACATGGTCCACCTCATAAGTAAGGCTATCTCATCCAGGGACAAGGAGGTCATAACATCCCTGTATTCTTCCTTTATAAGGTCCATCATAGAGTATAACACCCATTTCAGCATGTACCTCACAAAGCACATGCAGCAGCTGGAGAGACCACAGAGGTTCCTCACCAGGAAAATCCATGGCCTCAAACATCTACCATATGCAGATAGGCTAAAAGTCCCATTTCATACAGACTCCTCAGAGGTGACCTCTGTCTGGCATACAAGGCAATCATAGACCCCACCTTGATGGGACTGCTGCATATTCCCAAGTCAAGCTCCACTCGAGTAACTCTCACGTGTGGCCTCAACCTTGTCTGTGACATCAACAGGACTTGTTGGCAGGACAGATTTGTGTCCCTGAGACTCCCCCATCTATGGAACAGACTCCCTCTCCACATCAAGCAGAGTACCTCTTTACCCCTTTTTAAGTGCAACCTGGATAACTGGATGGGAAACAGAAAATACACCCCTGAGATTCCACCCATGTCTCTGCTGGAGAGGGGCATCGGTTGCTGACTTGTCTAAACATAGGCTAAACTCTTGGCTAGGCTTATAAAGGCCTCAGGACCAATAGCCTAGTAACATCCTATGATCCTATGATCCTATGATCCTATGTATAACAGATGGAAGAAAATCATGGCAAAAATTTGGAGGTGTTAGCATCCAGCAGGATAAAAATGCTCTCATCAAACCAAACAAACAACCCAGAGAACAAATAAAGTCTACCAAAGCCAAATTTGAAGTTAATTTGGCCTCCCAGGCCAAAGACAACTGCAAGGTATTCTTCATCTCTGTCCACAACCTCAAAGGCAATACACAATTGTATGCACAGCTCACTGTTAAAGACATAGCAAATGTACTGGCAGGCAAACACAGCTCTAGCTTTACCCCTCTGTCCCACCAGCCTCCCCTCAGGAAATACCATCAAATACAATTCCCTCTGCTATCACTACAGAACAAGGTCCTCAATGCTCTCTAAGGCCAAGAACACTGCATCGATGGGCCGGAACAATATCCCAGGGTGCCTTCTACACATAATGAAATATGACCTGTCATACCTTCTGGAATCAATATTTATCTGTATCCTCCAAACAGGTTTCATAACTCATGAATGAAGAAAAGCAACTGTCATCCTACTGCACAAAGGCAGACCATCTATAGACGTTGGAAACTATAGACCCATAAGACTCACTAGTCTCATATGCTAAGTCATGGAAAGAATTATGATGGAAATGATCGATATGACATAGGAAACCTCCAGATACTGAACCCAACACAGTTTGGTTTCGTCAAGGGCAGGTCATGCCTACTCAACCTGGTAGACTTCTGTGAGAAGGTCAACAAACCAACAGATGAGGCCAAAATGATTCACACAACCTACTCTGATGTGACTAAGGCATTTGACACAATACCTCGCTCACACATTGATGATAACCTCAACAGGATCAGTATAAACCCTTATGTCACCCAGTGGACAGCCAACTGGCTCATAGACTGGACCCAAAAAGTTAGAATTGGGCAGTTCACCTCTACAAAGAATCCCCGTGGATTGGTCCTGCAACCACTCCTTTTTGGCATTTACGTTACTGAAGTCAAGGCCAAGGCCAAGAGCCTGTGGCTGACCAAATTTGCACATGATTGCAAATTAGGAGCTGTCACTGAATCCCCATCAACACTAATGTTCTACAAGAAGGGCTGGCACAAACAAATAACTGGTGTTACAGCCATGGAGAAAAACTAAATGCCAAGAAATGCATAATAGTACCTTTTGGGAAGTCATCCACTTCTGATAATTATCATATTGACAACACACCTCTAAGAACTGACCCAGTAGTTAGGGACTTGAGGACACAGGTGGACAGTAATCTAGCCTTTGACCATCACATATCTATGGTAGTGAGGGAATCATTCCATGCTGTGGAACTTATAAACAAAGGTATGGAATCTAGGTCCAAGGAGGCTGTTGTTCCACTTATTTGGCATTCATCAGACCCATCATTGGAGTACAATGCCCTTTGGTATGTACCTAGCTAGGCATATTTAACAAACGGAACATTCACAGAGTTTCCTCACTAAAAGAATAAAGGGCATAAACAACATATCCTGAGCAGCCGGCCTCAGAGCTCTATCCCTGTACTCTGTCTCCTATTGTTAAGGGGAGATCCATACCTGGCATACAAGGCATCATCGAGTCACACTCTGATGGACCTCCTGTATATACGGAAAACAAACAACACCAGAATTACCAACTTTAAAGACTTAAACCTTGTCTATGATATCAATATGAACTGATGGACAGACAGGTATGTATCCCAGAGATTATCTCTTGTCTGGAACAGGTTCCCTATCCATTTGAAGCCGAGTCCCTCCCTAACCCAATTCAGTGTAACTTGGACAATTTGCTGAGGAACAGGTAATTAATCCCTGGTTTGGCACTTACATCTCTATTGGATACAGGCAACCTGTAAATGGATAATCTACCAGGCCCCTGCTTGTAGATGTTTCATCTCCCAAGCCTCTGTTCACATTTACCAGGGGCACCAGAACTTGTCAGAGATTTGGGTTACATGGCTAGGCTTAAAAAGGCTCATTAGCCTTGTACATACTTATGAACTATATTCAAACAACTGTAGCAAACTTTTAAACATAAAATGATTATAAAACGTACTTTTCTCTTGTATAAGGCTGCCTGCAATTAATTTGTATATAACTGCCTTAACTATCTCAGTCTGGCAAGCTAAAAGCTTAATTGATCTAGGAAATTATTCTTTTGAGCTGAGATATAGGAGCTGAATTGCTTGGCTGTCATAAGGCCTTACTAAGTGTAATGCTATTGGCTCCCAAAAAAACAATTACTTGAAAACTGAAGTCAAAAACTAAACCAACAATAACTAAAGTACTGAGTATTATAAAAGAGATGAAAGAGCTGGGGATAGGATCTTTAGAAAAAGGAAAGAACAAATTACATCTAAAAATGGAATTTATGGGATTAATACATGCAGAAAATGTTCAGGAAGGAGAGTAAGGTTTACGGAAAAGCAGAAATTGAACAATTTATGTAATGTTGCTATCAATGAAAATTGTTAAAAAGAAAACACATTATGTATGTTGCATAATATTACCATGCTTTCTTTTCCTTTCTATTGATGCATGTGTATTCGCGTCACTATTTAAGATGCAATGATTTAATAAATATGTTTTAAAAACGCTTAACTGATCTAATAAGGTAAAACATGTTACTTAAAATCTCCCAGGGCACACCCAAGTTAAAGAAAAAAAATCTAAACCCTGGTCAATATACCTGGAAATTAGAACCAAGACAGTTACTTGCTATTAAGCTTTGGGTCAAATAAATATAAATATAAATTCTGCACAATTGAGTGGCTCTTGGCTCATTTCCACAAAGCAAGGTACTTTTAATCACTTGTTTATATGCTGTTTAAAGTACTCTGCTGTTGATGTCCTGAATTATGTATGGCCTCTCCTTGTGCCTTTCCTTAAGTTTGAGTTTGTTTGCGGTAGCATTTCATACCAGACACTCTTTTACTGTGCTTTTACATTAGGAGGACTGGGATTATTCATCTAGTGGCAGTAGTTGTTTGCCTGTTCTATCTGAGTTGGGAAGCACACAAAAGGGCTCTATGTGTAGTTGTTTTTTTTTTCCTTTGGCCAGAGGGCTCAATAGGCAGTTTTCTATATTTCCAGTGCTGGTATAAATCTGGCAAATTTGCACAGAGCTGCTTGCTGTGCCAGTGCCCTGTACAGATGCAAACATCTAGAAGCAAATTTTCCCTTTAGAACTTCCCATAAAATGGTACCCTGTAAACCAGTAAGTACAGAGCAAATACCTAACACACTGACAAGCTTAGAGAAGCTAATTGTGCACTGAGTGGCAATACTGTTACATTTAGTATTTTATAGTCTAGTCTGCCCCCAACCCCCTCCCTCAAAAAAGCACCCTTAATAGCATTCTGTTAACTTCCATATGCCACACTCTTGTAGCTCACCAATTAGGGAACTGGACAACATGGATATGCAATTTTCTAATTTCTCAGCAGCCAGCCTGGCGGATATGGGTAACCTGAGACATTGTAGCAATTGTCTCATGTTTACTGACAACCACTTAATCCTTAACGTAACTGATACAGTATGCAAGAGATGTGCATACACAATGTCACTGAAGACTAAACTCTCACAAAGAAGCACATATCAGGTTGCCAAAACCACACACACACACACACACACACACACACACACACACACACACACACCACACATACAGACCAACATATTCTGAGGCACTTAAATGCACTCTTTCTAAACAAAAAATAACTCCTAGAACACTAATTAGCAAAGATTATACTCAGGAAACAAAATCACTGGACAAAAGCAACACTGAACTATATACATATATATATATATATATATATATATATATATATATATATATAAAACCAAATACAAAGCCCATCGGGCAAGCAAATGCACTTCCCAGGACTGTAGTCATTGGGGACTCCATTGTAAGACATACTGATGCCCCTATAACCATGGCAAACAAGAAGATAATAGTTAGTTGCCTATCTGGAGCTAGGATCTGCCAAATTATGCACACACTCAAGTCATTACACCACAGGTACCAGTATGACACCATCATAGTCCATACAGGTGTAAATGACCAGAGATGTACCTCCCTAAACTACAGATCTCAGGCTGGTAAGAGCCTATCATTGAGTAGCATATTATCTTCACCAAGGATAATGCCACAGTACCAACAAGGCTGACTGATTTTAGCAATTGGCTGAGTTTCTGATATCATTCTAAGGAGATACAAATATTTGTCAACATGAGAAGGCATGGTTAACAAACCATGTTGTTTTGGCAAGGATGGTCTACACCTGTCCCCTCCAGGCTTTTGAATATCAGCTAAAATGTACCCTCCCTCCTCAGTGCCTTTTTTAGGCAATGCCAAATTGACAAACCTACTGATATAGCAAAATCAACTCAACTGAGCCTCATGGTGTTACTGCTCAATGCCAGGTACCTAAACAAAAAAATAGACTCCCCCAAGCCCTCCTCACCCTGGAGAATATAGACATCTGTGCAGTTACAACACATAGTTTAAAGCTGCAGAGTACTCTGGCAGTACAAGGTTTCAGTGCCTTCCAGACTTTTAAACCAGTAGGTGGACAGCCAGGGACTAAACGTGGAGGTGTGTCGATATACATTAATAATAAACATACTTCGAGGTTGGTTAAACAGGATGATGTGCTACAGTTTCTCTGTGTGCAGGTCACTATAGATGAAATCCTGTACCATATTCTAGCAAGCTATAGTTCCTATGAAATTCATAGCACATACTTAAACCTATTGGAAACACTCACCGTCCAAACTAACTCCTTACTTATGGGGGACTTTAATTACCCTTCTATAGACTAGGGAATGCTACACGGCCTAAATCTGCAGGCACATACTCTTGGACTTTGTAAATACAAACACCCTTAACCAGCTGTCTCCTTCAAAATCAAAGTCGGCTTGGTAACTCCAGTAAACCCAGTAACAGTTAGGAACTATTCCAAGGCAAACTACCTTTTATTAAGTGATAGTTTGTCAAAATTCAATGCCCTTCCAAATCCAGAGAACACAGCAGCCTGTGAAGAATTATTAACAGAAACTCTGTACAACCATGTCAATGGCTGCATAGAGGCTACTGTACCTACCAGAAGTAAGCCCAAAACTAACTCCAAAACCAAAACACCCTGGTGGCATCCCAGATTAAACAGGTAATGCAACAAAAGAAAACAAATCATAGCTAAAATCAGGAAGTGTAACTCCCATAACGATAAGAACTCTCTCATCAAAATAAACAGGCAGCTAAGAGGGCTAATTATGTCCAATAAAGCCAATTTTGAAGCCAAGATAGCCTCCCTGGCAAAACACAACCATAAGGCCTTCTTCAGCTATGCCAGAAACCTCAAAATCAGCACACAGTAGTGTACTGAACTGATGGCTAATGGTGCCACATTTATTGAGCCCTGTGATATAGTGAATCTGCTGGCTAACAAATTCAGTCCCAAGTTTATTCCCCACTTACCTCTAGCCACCTCCCAAGAAATACTTAAATACCTTCAAACATAACCCCTTCAACTACAGATAGAGAGCATGCATGGCTGTGCTCACTAACGCCAAGAACACAGCCTCAATGGGCCCCAATAATATCATGTGATTCCTTCTGAATAGTCTAAAATATGTCTGGGCCACCGGAGTTACTATTTAACTATAGTCTTTAAACAGGCTTTGTGCCATGAGAATAGAGAACTGCAACAGTCATCCCACTACATAAGAACAGACCATCAACAGATCCTGCAAACTACAGTTCCATTAGTCTGACTAGTCTTCATGCATGGAAATAATCAGCAAAGGCACAGGAGACCTTCAGACACTCATTTCATCCCAGTTTGACTTTCTCAAAGGAAAGTCATAACTACTGAATCTAGTGGAATTCTTTTAGAAGGTCACCAAGGTGATGGATAGGGTAAAACAGTGCATACTGCCTACCTTGACCTGGCTAAAGCATCTGATACAGTATCCCACTCTGGCACAGTTAACAAACTTATGGAATTGGCATATAACATGCTGGATAGCTAGATGGCTCACAGGAAGTTAGGACTGGTCAGACTACCATTTTAAAGAGACAAGTCACCAGTGGAGTCCCTCAAGGCTCTGTGCTAGGCCTGCTCCTCTTTGGCATCTACTTCTCAGAAGTCAGGCTAATGTCAAAGGCCTCTGGCTGACCAAGTTTGCTGATGACTGCAAACTGGGAGTAGTCACAGAACCCCCCAAGAAACTAACATCTTACAAGAGGGTCTAACACAGACAAATGACTGATGTCAAAGCTTTGACTTAAAACGCAATGCCAAGAAATGTATTACCTTCTGGGAAGTCAGCCACCCCAGGAAACAATGTCATTAATAAAACACTTCTAAGAGTTGACTCACTACTCAGGAACCTGGGAACACATGTAGACAGTAACTTGGCCTTTGACCAACATGTATCAAAGGTAGTAAGGAAATTGTTCTAATTTGCTCAACTTACAATTAATTGTATAGCATCTACATCCAGGGAAGTCATTGTACCACTATACTCGGCCCTCATCAGACCCATCATTGGGTTTATTGCCCCCTTTGGTATGTACCTGACAGACACATGAAGCAAATGGAATGTCCACAAAGGTTCCTTACAAAAAGAATACAGTTCATAAACATAATGTCCTGTGTGGATCACCTCAAGGCCCTATCTCTATACTCAGTCTCCTACAGACTACTGAGACATGATTTATGCCTGGCATAGAAGGCATCAATGGACTACATTGTGATGAACCTTTTGCACATCTGTAAAACAAACATCATCAGAACTACTTGATCTAATGACCTAAATTTTTCTTGCATTGTAAACAGGGCAGATATGTATCTCAGAGAATTCAATTTCTCTGGAATAGGTTCTTCATCCATGTGAAAAAGAGTCCCTCCCTAACTTTATTTAAGTGTAACTTGGTCCATTTGATAAGAAATTGAATATTCACCCCTGGTCTGACACCCACATCTCTGATGGACAGAGGCAGTCAGTAAATCATGTCATAACCAACAATCACACCCTATATAAACTTCTAAAACATAAAACTTGTCAGATACATTTGGGTTGTTCAGCAGCGCTCTCAACCTCTTAGCATAATAAATTTGGACAAAGCCTAAAATAATGGGGGACAAATGCCCCAAAATAGGGATAGATTTTAAATACTACACTTATAAACTTAGAAAGTTGATAGAATAACACAATTTGTGTTAGCATGCATTTTCTGATGGATATAAAGTCTGCAACTCAAACGTATATTATTTTTTAGTGGTTTCAATCCTCAGTGATTTACTAGAAAAATCACAAATTTTATGAGGAAAATTCAAAAAAATATGAGGCAAAAATCTGGCTAGTTGAGAATTATTTTACTTGGCCAGGCTTATAAAGGACCTAATGGTTGCTAGTCTAGTATATACCTATGAACCTAAATAATTTCCAGCAAAACACCTGTTCAGCTTGATAAATCTGAATGATAATCTCAGGAGGAATCTGGCTTAATGTTTGTTGATTTCCAGACCTTAGTAATCACTTTATTTACAACAAAGTTAACAAGGCTTCTTTGGGCAAACCTATCCACCAACATCCCAATAACCACTCGACCACAAGGACGAAGACACTACCCCTCTAACAAGCCACAAATGATCAACAGCTTCAAACTCATCTAAACTGATTCAAGATTTCACAACTGCAAAATATTTGCATCCAGACATCTTTTAATTGTTCCAAATGCCCCCAACAAGATGTTGAGAAAGCCAGATAATGATAAATACTAAACATATCTGTTAACCAGATAACTTTACTGGACAAACAGCTGCATGTCAAGGGTGATCCAGTAGCAATATCTGGTTAAGTGACTTGCTCAGAGTTAAATGATAGGCAAATGGAGGGTATGAAAATGAAACCCAAAACTACAACTGAGTCTAGGTCTAACAGTGCATAGTTTAAACCTCTGTACCGTATTGCCTTGATGGGATAGGAAAATACTTGCATAAGCATTTCTACTTGACAATATGGAATTTTGACTTGGTTCCTATTCTGGGGAGTAGGCATAAATGTGACCAAACACTACTCAATAACTACTGATAGGTCTTCTCCCGTGCCTACCTTGTCACATCAATGACCTGAAATTTAGGTTAGATAACAATGTTATAAATTGTACCAATCAACTTCTTTGAATGGATCACCTCTCGCCTTGCCAATTGCAATCACTTGATGCAATATGGACCATCCCCCAGTTCAGGTTCTATCCAATTAGTCTATTACAAAGAGCTAACCATGTGTTGGTTATTTTAAAAAATGGGAGGGAGAGGTTAACTGGAACACAGCCTTAAAGTGAATCCATATATCAGTTTCTCAGCCCTATAACATCTGCTGCTAGTACCTCAGTACCCAGATACCACCAAGCCATTGACAGAGATCAGCATACTAAACCTTGTCATGTATAGCCTGTTTAATCACCAACATTATACATGTCTTTAAACCCAGCCAATGAGCAGCCGTAAATGACCAGCCAATGAGCAGCCGTAAATGACTAAGTACAAGTTCTTGAATGGAAGGTGTTATGCATCTCTTATATTCTAAATGCAGAACCCATTCTTTAGCTTTACAGCCAAGTAAGCAAACAGGTCACTGCTGGAACATGTCTTTAAATTACGTCCAATAATACTCCAAATAACTGAAGAAACAAATGCTTGGTTTGGACTGAGCAGAAACAATAACAGTGCAAACAACAGATGTTACTAGCATCTGCACCAGGCTAGACCAAATTCTGACCCATCAACAGTATGAATTACTTTAACTCAAATTCAGGTGGGAAAATCAGCTCCAGAAACAAAAATATATACATACATCGGGAAGATGGGTTCGTGTTCTCATTACCCACTTCCTGACACCATCCCAGGGTCTCTGACCTCCTCATACTCATTGGGTACCAGTATCCATTAGGATTCCTGAATGCAGCTATCATTTTCACTGTCACTCTTCTCACCAGTCCTCTAAGGTATATGCATCACAAGACTGCAGTCCCTCTTAGTCATCACTTCTAGTTCTCCCTAGCTTTGCTGCAGATCAGACTTAAATGGTGAATTTAATAAGACTGCATTGATACAACAATATCAGTCATTCATCTTTAGCAATCATGCGCCAAGCAACATTTTGACAGTAGCAGTCTGATGGCGCTTTTTGAATGGGCCCTGCTTTTGCTAACAGTGAAACCGTAAGTTAGGAGTATATAAAAAATGTAGCTCCCACTATCAAAGGTGCAGCAAGTAAAAAAATAACAGTGGATAAAATCAAGCTACACCTCCACAGCTCAAATGAAATGTAAACATTAAACCAAATTTTAATATGGTACTAAAACCGTTGAGGCAGACAAAATGCAAATGAGATCAAATAAACACAGAACGCAAAGTCCCAACTCTGTAACTCGATAAGCGCTTTCGGTTTGAAACCTTCCTCAGATCGCAATAAAAAAGGGACTCCATTTCCTTTTTAAAAAAAATAAATAAGCCAATTGGCACAAAGATAAAAGACAGCGCCCTTCCTTCCATTCATAATTGGAGCTACCAATCACATGATTGGAATTTGGCACACCTTCTGATTTAACCAATGGCCGGCCTTCTGGCTTTCAGTAGGGGTTTCAGCGGAATTACACCATTCAGACCAGGTGGACGATCTGCCCTTAAATTTATAATCCATTTAGTTTTGGAAATTTCAGTTCAATTGGAAATATCCCCTTGTTTTACTCCTTCATAAAGCTGTTCAATGGCCTTAAAACTAAAAGAGTAATCAGGATACTTTGTAATGTGCAAAGACAATGCATTATGTATATCACCTTTACGTATAGCGCATATATGCCTTAACATTCTTTTCTTGAAAATCTGATTAGTCTTACCTACATAAAATGAGGTACAAACTGTACAAGTTGCTAGGTAGACTATATTCTTGGTGTTGCAAGTGGCTTTGCAACTAAAGAAATATTCATAATTTGTGTTCGGGTGTCTGAATGTATTACTACAGACAATATATTCACAGGCTGAACAATTACCACATTTAAATGTGCCTTTGCGTCCACTTAATACCTGCTTGGAAAACCCATCTTTAGTGCATAAGAGTCTTTTAATATTTTTCTTATTCTTATATCCGAAGCACGGTTCCGTTCCTACAATTTCACGTAGCTTCAAATCCTGCATCAAAATTGGCCAATACTTCATTATGATATCCTTTACTTGCTTGTTGCCTGTACTATAAGTGATCGTTAGTCTTAGTTTTTCTGGTTTTGGATGTTGAGCACTTTCTAACCTCGTTCCAGTTTCATTTAAGGAAAGACTGGTATCCTGCTTGGAATAGCCATGTAGTTGTAATCGCTTTTGCAAGTTATTCATTTATTGCTGGGTGATTGTTTCTTGAGTACACCTTTTAGAAATTCTCATGGCTTCATTGCGCATGACATTCTTAGTAATATGCCTAAGATGCGTACTGCTTTTGTGAAGACAGTGATTCTTCCAGGTGGGTTTTCTGTACAAGGTGGTATCAACTCCACCTCCTTCTTTGAGAATAACATTAACATCCAAGAAACTGACACTATTTACATGACCAACAGCTTGTTAGTTTCAAAAAAAACTTATGAAAGAGAGCCAAACAGTGTCAAGTCCACAAAATAAAACCAAAAGTAAACACTGCAACGGCAGGGATCCACACCACAAAAATCTTTATTAAAATAATTGTACACGATTGAGCGCTTTCTTCCCTGCTACCAGGGATTTCATCAGAATCTACATCCATTCCTATTTTCCCCTATAAATACTTGAATTACCTCATGATGTCACAAACTGCTAAATTGATTGGTGAATTTAAAGTGCTAAGTGCATTAAAAACATGTTAAAAACCATATAAATACCATATATACACACTTAAAACAAAGTAAGAACTGATAAAATACAATTAGTTTCATATGTTCCCATAAAACATTCATTTTCATTTTGTGAATTCCACTTTTCTATTTAATATAGGCTTTATTGTAATGATTTCATTTAAACCCGGGGGTAGGCTTGCTTGTAATCTTATTTGCCATTTGACTTCTCTTTCTTCTATGTATATTCTATAGTTCCCACCCCTTGGATTTTTTGAAACCTTTTCTAAAATTGTGAATCTAAAATCTTTGCAGCCATGAGAACTACTGATATGCCTATATAGGGCATTGTTGGAGTTGTGTGTATTTATTTGGTATGTGTGTTCATATATTCTGTCTTTCAACTTTCTCTCAGTTTTACCTATGTAAAAACTGGAGCAGGTTTCACACATAGCCAGATAGACCACACCAGTGGTTTGACAATTCCCTCTTACTGGTTTCACTACTTTTTGCAAATAATTATTGATTTTTATATTTTGTTCTGTACATATATATTTACACTGTGGGCAATTGCCACATTTTGTAGTCCTGTGTTTATAATTCAACTTATTGTGCATTTCAAAATTCTTTTTCAAGTTTGCACCTACTTTGTATGCAAAATTGGGTTTATGACCCCCTATATTCCACAACTTGGTGTTATTCCTCAAAATAGCCCAATTCTTTGTTATAATTTTCTCTACCTCCGTTGCATAACCTCCGAATGGAACTATCATAGCTCTTTCATAGTTCTTATTATTATTTTCTATGTTATTTATTCCACTATCTTCTCTCAAACCATAGATGTTACCTAGAAGTGGCTTATATTTTTTACCCCATTCTCCTTGAATGTATTCGACATATTCGTTTATTATTTTTACCGGGTACCCTCTCTCTTGGAACATATGAGATACTTTTCCTAATTCCTCTTGTAAATCTTCCATTTTTGAGGTCATCCGTGCCACCCTGATTAATTGTCCCTTGACTATACTATGCTTTTGTTTAATCAGGTGGTCACTGGAATATTGCAAGTATGAGTTGCTGAAGGATGATTTTCTATATATCTTAGATTTAAAATTACTTGTGTCCTTGTCTATATATGTGTCCAAGTAGTTTATACCTTGTGTATTATATACATGTGTGAATTTTAAAAATCCTGTACTATTATTGAGATACTCTACCAGATCCTTAATGATACTTTCAGGGCCCTTCCATAAAATAAAAATATCATCCAAAAATCTAACGTAGAGTCTCATATATTGGAGAAAAACACTATTAAACACATAATTTTGCTCCCAGTTTAACATCACCAAGTTTGCAAATACTGGGGCGCAAGAAGCACCCATTGCTACACCTCTGTGTTGCTTATAGTATTCTCCATCAAAGAAAATGTAGTTGAAATCTAAAACAATTTCCATAAATTCCACTATTAAATTTTGTTTATCTTTATCCAGTGTTGTGTTCTTATGTAAACAATCCCTAAACATGTCTAATCCCTCCTGTTTGGGAATGCATGTATATAATTCAACTACATCTATTGTTACGAATATTATATCCTTGTCCCACAATTCTTCCTTAATTCTTCCCAAAAAGTCCCATGAATCTTTGATTATGTGATCACTGTTAAAAACCTGTTGTTTCAGCCACTTATCTATAGTTGCTCCAAAAGGGTATGTTTTTGACCCACGTCCATCCACAATTGGTTTGAAACATAAGTTTTCCAAATTTTTGTGGGTTTTTGGTATCCCAAATATAGTGACTACTTTTGGGTTTACGACTTTTAAGTATTTATAAATGTCTCCTGTTATTCTTTCCTCTAAGAGGTAATCTTCCAAGTAGTAGTCTATTCTTTTGTTGCTAATATTCATCTCATTAAGAGATGCTGGTTGATATGTGTCTGGGTCATTCAACATTTCAAAGATTTTTTGGGAATATTCCAGTGTGTCAAAGAAAACCATCCCTCCTCCTTTGTCCGGTCGCATAACTCTTATAGTTTTATCTTTCTTAAGACTTTGCAAGACTTCATTTTGTTTGTAAGTCAAATTTCTATTAACTAAGGTAGGCTTCTCCTTACTTTTTAATTTATAAATGTCCTCCACAATTGCTTTTTCTAAGACATTTAACGTTGGGTCTAAAGGTGGATTATACACACGTTTATTGCTAGGTTCCAATGTATTATTTTTTCCTTTTCTTTCAATTTTACTTCTGTCATGAAACATGTAGGCCAAATTTAACTTTCTCAGGAACAGTTTTAATTCTATAATAGTATTTGTGTAATCAAAAAACCTTGTTGGGACGAATTTTAACCCTTTCATACATAATTCAAAATGTTCAGGTGTTAATTCTATCCCTGCATAGTTGTAAATGTGATATCCATTCATAGTATGTACAACTCCATTTTCTAGTATCTGTTCGTTCACCCTTAATTCCTGTTCCTGTTCCTTCTGTTCCATCCTGTTGTCCATTGTTCTCTTTCCTGCTCTAGCCCCACATCCCATTCTTGTTGGTACTGAAAAGTTGGAAATTCACTAATGTCTTTATTAATTTGTTCTTTGTTATAGTAATTCCTATTTGGTTCTGTTCTATGCATTTTTCTTTGCCCATTAAAGTTTTTATTCTGAGTGTTTCTGTTAAATTTCCCTAATCTATCTCTCTTAATAACATATGCTCTATTTTCCTTATATTCTTCTAAGTCCCTCTTTAATTTCTTACATTTAGTTTCAAATATTCTATTACATTTAAAATCTACACTATCTAATTTCCTGAAGTACACTCCTTCATATTTAGCAAAAAGAAGGTAATTTTTGATTTTTCCATCCAGAATTTCTGCTTCACCTATCAATTTGCTAAGTTTTTTATCATTATGTGTTATTATTTTCCCTATTAATTCCATACCATATCTGTCAAACATTTCTTTAAATTCTGCTATTAAAATTCTGCTATTAAAAAGTATTTATAGGGGAAAATAGGAATGGATGTAGATTCTGATGAAATCGCTGGTAGCAGGGAAGAAAGCGCTCAATTGTGTACAATTATTTTAATAAAGATTTTTGTGGTGTGGATCCCTGCTGTTGCAGTGTTTACTTTTGATTTTAGTTTCAAAAAAAGTTGTAGTTCCATTTAAGAATTCCAGAAACTGTGCGAATTGTTCCTCTTAGGAGTATTGTACCTAGTATTAAAACAGATAAGGTGTGAGCTGTCACTTCAATAAGAGCAATGTACTGTAGCTATACTCTTAAAGTATACAGAATCAGTTTGTCTAGCAAGATACAAAGCTACTGCTTTGGAACACAAAGCAGAATAGCACCATATTGTTACTGCAGTGTAGTATACATGGAGCCAGTGATGAATGAGGCTGTCACTGACTCAGGTGAGTTAAAGAATGATAACAGTCTATGTCAAACATTCAAACTATCTAATGTTTTAACGCAAAGACATACGAATAAAACAGTATGAATCATAAAGATATATACCAACTGTCAGACTGCACTACAGTGGTAAAAGGACAAATTCCCCAGTCCCCACTGTACCATGATTTTGTGCAGCTAAACAGTGGCAGCAATCAAAAGGTTTATTTTGAACTCTGCAGCAGAAAATTGAAGTGCTCAAACTCTTGAGAGTTTGAGTGTTTGAATGGAACCCGTATACATGCGTGCGTTCACACACACATACACACACACACACACACACACACACACACACACACACACACACACACACACACACACTTATACAATTACCAGGAGGAAAAACTCACCAGAAATTTCTTCTGATCCCACAGATCCTTGAAAAGTAAATGTGGCATCTGAGCCAGCTTTGCAGTTTCTACGGCTCTTGCCCACCCTGGTCCAGAGGCCTTTCTTTCCACAACACCAGCACTGAAGTCTCCTTTTTCAATATTATAAGTTCCAGGACCCAACCTTCTTTCCTGAAACATAAATGAAATCATCATTAACTGTTTTGTAAGAATGCTACTATTAAAATCATAGATACCTTTCAAAGGGAAAATGAACAATATGTTTTATCTAAAGCTCTTTATCACTCATAAATGCTGGTGTGTGTGTGTGTGTGTGTGTGTGTGTGTGTGTGTGTGTGTGTGTGTGTGTGTGTGTGTGTGTGTGTGTGTGTGTGTGTATGAATGCACACATGGGTAAGTGTAGAGCATGTGTAGTGCTATGAACATATGCTGTACTTCCTCATTTATTTACATATATAAGGAGAAAATAACCTGTGTACAAATAAGTATTGCAGCAGACACATTTACTTAAATATGCTAGCTAATGGAATTTAAAAGAGCAACTGGGTAAATTACTTCCTACAAGAGTATATTTTAAGGAGAACTCACTATAATAGTAAATCGTAACATTTAGCTTTGCCCTCCTTTTTTTCTACTTCCCAGATAGAATTTTCCATTTCTCCAAATAGTGGCACATTCGCAGTGAGGAATCAAGTCTCCCTTACATGTCCTGCATTGCTGGCTGGACATTCTCCTCATTCTTTTAGTCTGCATTCTCCATAGGACTGTGCGACTGTGGTAGGCAGGTAAGTGTCCTACACCATGGTAGTGCCCCAAGAATAAATCGCTATATAAAACCACTATATGTGTACAGTTGACTGGAAGCACAAACTATAATCATGTTCCGTTTCTCATTATACAGATCAAAATTACAATTGCTACTAAGTGGTAAAATAGTAGCTAAATCTGCTAATGCAGGGAAATATTCTCTATTTATTTTAAATATAAATAAAGGGATCTTATAAAGAAAGAAAGAAAGAAAGAAAATAGCAAAACTTCATACATTGCAATCAACATACATCTGTTTGTCCATAACAACAAAATGATGCTACCAATGACAACTAAACCATTTTCTTTTTGTGTAACAACTTAACAAAAATTAGCTAAAAGTAAAATGCCATGTAGAAATGCTACACTATGGCAATTTTAATAGTAGCGACTTCCTAAAATCTTCAGAAGTAACTAAAAGAAAATGTAACTCTTTTTAAATACATTGTATTAAATTTTAAGCACAATAAATACCATATAAAAGTAGAAATAACTAAGCAAGCTATAGAAAAGGCCTTCACCACTACTGCAATACGAAATTTAAAACTATATAGAATATGTACAAAACATCTAATAAGTTGATCTAGTAATGACTTTTCCAATAAAGGGTATTCATTTGTTAAATTTAACATATTTATTACAAAGTAAAGTAGAAAGAGAAAGAATTTTAATTTTATTTGTTAATTGGGAAAGTCCGACTTGGAACAAAAGCAATTTTTAGTGGAGATCCAGGGAGAAACAGTCCAGATGCATGTCTTTGAACATGGGAGGAAACCCACACGAACACAGGGAGGACATGCAGACTCTGCACAGAAGGCACTCCAGCCGAGAATCGAACCAGAGAACCTCTTGCTGTGAGGCGACAACGCTACCACTGCACCACCCAAAAAAAAAGAAAGATAAATAGTAGATAAGACCTGATAAAAGATATATTAGACTCTGTGTATATTTATGATTAAAGAGACATTATTTTGATAAGATCTGTGTTATCATTTGCCTGTTATGTATATTACTATTATTCTTAAGATTAGAAAAGTGCTTAGGTAAAATTTTTAGTCCACTTTGACATTTAGAAGAGATGTTAATAAAATTAGGTCAAAATGACAATTTATAATTTAGCCAGTCCTGAGAAATATAAAATTTTAGCAAGTAAAAACAGTAATTAAGCTAAACTTTTATCGTGGGCATAAGAAAATGGTTTATGAAGGATTGCTATTTGCCATGGCATGAGTTGAATGTCAGAAATATTACTTTTGACTCTTAAATGTTAAAACATTCCATATTTTTGAATATATATCTATAACGGAAGACATGGAAAACTTCAGCATTATCTGACTCACAATGTGCACAATGTTTTGAAAGTAAAGAGAAGTATTGAGTTTTTTTGCTGGAGTATGGTATGCATTGTAAAGAATGTAAATGATGTAAAATATAGTGTTTTTTAAAGGGATGTATTTTAGAGAATATTTCATAGAGTCTTTACCATGAATATCTTGACAAAGAGCTGGTCTAATGTAGTCCAAAATGTAAATGTATGAAAGGTGTGTTTGAATGTATAATCAATTGTTAATGTATAAATATCTGATAAAGTTTTTTTTATGAAAGAGGGATGCTAAAAATCTTTGTAAAATTTCAATTTTAAAATATAGAGTTGTCTCTCTTTTCTCTCTCTCTCTCTCTATATATATATATATACATATATATATATATATATATATATATATATATATATATATGTGTGTGTGTGTGTGCATGTATACTTGTGGTAATGTATAGTAGTTGACTAATTATACATACCTAACTTTTGATCAATTTCATTATGATTCTTGTCTGCTCAGATAAAGTTGTTTAAAAACAGGAAATCCCATATTAAGATGTTATAGAAGAAGAAATTGTGGTAAAACAGCCATTTATTTATTTATTTAATAAAAAGTTGCAGTTGTGATCTAGAGGTTGCAATAGTTCATAGCAATCCAGAAGGTTCAGCCATTTTATTAATTTTGAAAGGAGTATATCATACTTTGGAAAACATTTATGAATTTTGAAATTTTTAATGGGAGAGGTATTCAGAAAGGGGAGAGGGAAGGGACTGCACTTATATATTTTGAAACATTTATGCAAAATATGGACCCAAGCCGGTAACCAAGAATTGCTATCAAAATTTGTATTTATGGTAACTCATAGTTGTTATGTATTCAAAGTTAAGGAATATAAATGATAGTCTGGTAATCTTATCCCACCATGAAGTTTAGAGGTGATTAGTTTTTTATAACTAATGTTCACAGGTTTATAAATTTAGCTAAAGTGGATTCAATCTGTTTAAAGAATTTTAAAGTTATTACTTGAGTTGAGGATCTAAGGTAGAAAAAAATTTAAGGAACATATTCATTTTAACACATGCTATTTTTGAGAGAAAAGAGAAGTTTACCTTAGCCCATCTTTGGACATCCTTTTGCATGTGCCCACCATTTCTTATGATAAGTTGAGAACTTAATTTAGTTTTTTCAGGGAATATAATACCTAGGTAGTGGCAAGATTGTGTGAGTTTAATACTGTTTCGTTTGCAGATGTCACTAAAGTTATACTTTGGACTAATAGGAAAAAGAAAAGATTTAGTTAACTTTAGTTTATAATTAGAGTTCTTTTGGAGAAAGAATAAATAGATAAGTTATCTTAAGTACATCAGCATTAAGCTGAGTTAAATAAATATTATTGTTGTCAACAAAAGTTGTAAATGGAACATTATGGCATAAGCAATTACGAATTTTATAATAACAATTCTTATGTAAAGAAAGGAAGAGTGGTGCAATATATAAATTAAATAAGTGAAGTAAAAAGAGGACAGCCCTGTATGACACTATTAATTTTAATGGGTGGAAAATGAGTTTGTTAACTATTAATTATATGGTGGGTTGTTGTATAGAATTTTTGTACAATTTAAGAAAGAAGTAGGAAAACCAAATTTCTTCATAACTAAGAAAAGGAAATTAATGTTTACTTTATCAAATGCCTAAGATGTGTCAACTGTTTGGATACATTGAGTTTTGTAAAGTATCCAAGGTAAGTGTTTGGTCTGCTATCTGTCTGGATTTTATGAACCCAGATTTGTAATTAGATAGGACTGATAACAGAATCCTGGTAAGTCTGCAAAAGTAAAGGTGAAAATTTTAATATCAAAATTGATAACAGCAATTGGTCTGTAATTGGCAATTTCGGTAGGATCACTGTTTGGTTTGGGAATTAGTATAGTTTAAATTAAATAAATACTATTCTTCAAACCAGCAAGAGAGGGAGCCATGGATTGTAGTTTTACTGTTATACTGACCTTTCCTTGAAGATATACTGTTATGGTAAACGTGTTACACAATTATATTATCTTCTTCTGGAAGGGCCACTGTAATATAAATCATGACATTTAGGTAGAATGTCAAACAGCATATACTACATTGTAAGAAATGAAGTTACCAGAAGAAACAATTTGCAGTAGGAAAAACACTTTTAGTCTAGTACACCAATTATTACTGTTAATGAAGAGAATGAAGAATACAAATGTTGTAGGCCATTACTTTCAATTGATAGTTCTCAGTGTAACAGTACATGTTAAATGAAACAATGTTGTGAGATGCATAACCTGAATGAATATATAAAATAAAGTCATATTATTTTCACAGAAATTGTATATAGCAATGTGCTAATAATGAAATATATATGAAATGAGACATACATCTCATAAAACTTTAAATACAATAATCTCTAAGAATTTCTTTTCTGTTTCAGATACAAAGAGCAAAGCATTCAGTATACTAAAATTAGAAATTTCAATCATCATACCCAATCAGAGTTAAAGCATTCACTCTGAAAATGCACAGGCATGCAGCACAGATGGGTTAAACCAGATTATAGATGAAGTAGGTGAAGTAGTATATATATATATATATATATATATATATATATATATATATATATATATATATATATATATATATATATATAACGTGTATATAGGTTTGAAATGACCCAGTAAAGCTGTTTGGTGATGACTTGTTGAAATATTAATGAGGTATGAAAGGGAAGAAGTACTAAGCTATTATCCTGTAGCTAAAAATATATCAAAACACTAGACAGAAACTAAATAGTAGGAAACTAAATGCACAGATGTATATGAAAGTACAGGTCCCTTAAGGATAGCTTTTTCAGTGTAAAGTAATTATTCCTTGGTAAGCAGGAAATCAAAATAAACTTGGTTGACTTTTTCGAGACAGTCACCAAGGCCATTGATGAGGGAAAGGCAGTCCATACAGCCTACCTCGACCTGGCAAAGGCCTTCGACACAATACCCCACTCAGGTATCATCGAAAAACTCATCAGCTTGAATGTAAACCCATACATCACAAGATGGGTTGCAAACTGGCTAAGTGACAGAACCCACAGGGTCAGAGTTGCTGGAGCCATGTCAGACTCAAAGCCTGTCACAAGTGGTGTCCCACAGGGCTCAGTCCTGGGTCCACTCTTGTTCGGCATCTACTTTTCTGAAGTACAAGCAAACACAGGAGGGTTATGGCTGACAAAGTTTGTAGATGACTGCAAACTGGGCGCCATAGTCGAAAACACATCTGACACAGATATCCTTCAGAAGGGCCTCACAGAAACGGATAACTGGTGCCAGAGCCATGGCCTAAAGTTAAACGCCAAGAAATGCATAGTCATACCCTTCGGGAAAAACAAGGTTACCCCTAGCTACCATATAGGTGGCAATCCACTGAGCACAGAAGAAGTCATCAGGGATCTGGGGACCCAGGTTGACAGTAGCCTTTCGTTTGACACTCATGTTGCTAAAGGGTTAGGAGGGTGGCCTAATGGTTAAGGTGTTTGCCTTACAAACACAAGGTGCAGGGTTTGAGTCTCACAAGGGATAATTGGCTAGGCTTAAAATGGCTCGCAAGGGCAGTTAGTCTAGTACTAATCTATGAACCTATGAACGTGGAAAGCTTTCCTTACAGTGGTGACACATTTTGGGGGTTGGGAGGGTGGCCTAATGGTTAAGGTGTTTGCCTTACAAACACAAGGTACAGGGTTTGAGTCTCACAGGGGATAAATGGCTAGGCTTAAAATGGCTCGCAGGAGCAGTTAGCCTAGTACTAATCTATGAACCTATGAAGTAGTTAGGAAAACCTTCTACATTGCCCACCTGATCATGAAGGGATTCACATCTAGATCAAGGGAGGTCATCGTCCCCCTGTACTCATCACTCATTAGACCTATGATTGAGTACAATGCCCCATTCGGAATGTATCTGACCCGACACCTGCAGCAGCTGGAAAGGCCCCAAAAGTTCCTCACCAAAAGGATAAAGGGTCTCAAAAATATGTCTTATGCTACCCGACTGAAAGAACTCCAGCTCTATTCAGTCTCATACCGCTTGCTCAGAGGTGACCTGTGCCTGACATATAAGGCCATGTCAAACCCAGATTTGATGAATATGCTTCACCTCAAAAAATCTAGATCCCTCAGAACCACAAGGGCGGGAGACTTAAACCTTGACACGGTTATTAATAGAACGTGCTGGAGGGACAGATTCATCACCCAGAGACTCCCTATGCTGTGGAACAAAATCCCGGTACATGTGAGGCAGAGCACCTCGCTGGCCTTGTTCAAGAGGAATCTTGACCAATGGATGGGAGATCGCAGATATACCCCAGGGATTACTTCAGTGTCACTGCTTGACAGAGGCACAGCAAAATAATAGGCATAGTTTTATTCAAACTAAAGGGGTGGCGAAAGCCACATAACTATGGGCTAGGCTTATAAATGCCCTTAGGCAGATAGCCTAGTATGAACTTATGAACCTATGAACTTAAGTTAGAGGGGGGCCAATAAAGGAGTGTAAGGAATGGAGTAAATTGCCTGGCCTTTCGTCTGTATTTCACACATACTGGACATACACCTAAGAGCAATTCAGAGTTGCCATTCCAGCTAAAGCATGTTTTTTGGATGAAAAAGAAAACTTGAGTACCCAGAGAAAGCTCATGTGGACAAAGGGAGGACCCATATATTCCATACAAAGTGCCACAAAAAAGTACTGAACCAGAGAAGCGCTTGGTGTGAGGTAACAATGCTATTAACTACAGTATTGTGCCATTCAAAATTAAACTAGGAGCTCTGACAAATTTTCCTGTCTAAATTATATTTGCTGCAAACTTACATACATTAAATCTTGATAAATCCTAATAACAAAGGGTATAAGGACAGACAGGATTCTTGGAATTATCTTGAAAGGTATTTATGACACAGTGAATCAGATTCAAGAAGGCACTGCAACATGTACATGTCAAAGTACCCTTTCCCAATTCAGCAACAGCCCTGACATGGTGCTGCAAGGTCCTTTACCATGAAGACATGTATCACCATTTAGGGCTGGCCTTGCTGCCATGGTGAATACTAATGAGACACTCCTGGCAGAGAGACATATGCTAATTAGCCATGTTCTGTCGACCTGAACCTCCTACAGGGAGGCACCTATAGATGAGCAATGATCTCCATAGCATGGTAGTAAATGTGATTCAGAGACATGCAAATTAGCTGATAATGAGGTCTTACCTCATCATGGTGAACATGCCTCTGAACTGCAAACTGCCACACTGTAGGAAAAGGGCCTTTTTAGCACTAAACATAGAGCTTGTGCTACACCCTTTAATGAATCCCTGGGAGTATCTACTGATATGATACTCGTCTTACTAGTAAATGTGTTTAAATAAAAGGTTAGTAAAATTGTTTATGTGAACATGAACTCAGCATGATAATTTATTATTAAATGAAAGAGCAAATTTTCTAGAAATAAATTTAAGTGATCATAAATTAAATCTTAGTCAGGAATAAGGAAATTATATCCATAAAAAAGAAATTAGATGGAATGATAACCTTGGAAAAATATATCCCTTGGGAACAAGTTTATAACTGCCTAATTTGTGTCATGAGAATAATCATGCAAATATGTATATGTGTGTGTGTGTGTGTGTGTATATATATATATATATATATATATATATATATATATATATATTGGCAAATGCTGTGGTGATGTGATTTGTAGATAATTATCAGCAAAATAACTGGAAACACTGAGACATACAAATCTTTTAGGCATAGGTAATAACACCTTTCTAGACGGCTAATATATTAATACAATAATTTCCATATGTGACTAAGTTGTTCTTACAAATGTCTGGAATAATGAGTGTTTTATTATAATTTGATTGTCAGTTCAATGCATCAGCTTCTCTCTCACAGAACCAATTAGTACATCTCTTATTCATATATATTCTCCTAAACAAGTTGTCTGATGAATCTCTACTACTCTTTGACATTCATAAAAGAGGTAGTTGTCTCTAAATGCCCTATATACCTGAATAAAGTCCTCTTAATTATCTATATAAAGTACGATACAGGTTACAATATTTAAATATTTCATAATAACTTAAATTTTCACATCTATGGATGGTCTAGGAATACGTCTCCTGTACTTTCCAATTCACTCGTGTTAGTTTTCTTATAAGGCTTCCATATTATTCCATATTTGAGTCTTATGTAACATACAAATAATTATTTCATTATTTCTGATATCCTAGACTTTATATAAATATTTGTATACAGCCTATACTTTTAGAACTATCATTAACCAACTGGAAGACTCAAAGCAGGTCAATAAATTAGTCTACAGTTTCAATCATTGTGTGTTATATTGCATATTAAACTCTCTGTCTATTTCTCCCAAACCTCATATGCTTAGTTTAAACAACCTAGGGGTCACTACAGCAGATCACCTGTCCGCTCATGATTGGCAGTGGAGTTTTACGGTGTCGAGTTGCCAGCCCGGCGCCCAACCTTCCACAGAAGGCACACTTAGTTTCTCTAATACCATCAATCAAAACAGAAATGAAAGCAACTTAGGATCCTCCTTCCATGGAACTCTCAAAAGCCTTTGATGCTGTCTCCTACCAAAAACTTCCATCTGAGCTATCTGCCCTTGCTCTTAGTCAAGGAAAACACACACTACAGGATCCGAAAATCCAACAAATCTCCACAAAAAAACGAAAGAAGCAGCACACACTGGATAAAGAATAATTTTTACTGGATTCTGGTACCTCGGCCTTCGCCTTCACATGGAATAATGTTGTAAAATACAAACCAGTATAAATACACATCTTGCACAATCAGAACAAAAATGGTATATAGGACAAACAAAATGCAGGGTTAAGTTAAGAATCTTGGAACATCTGGGGGATATTAGGAATAGCAGACTTGATAGTCCAGTTGCGTGCCACTTCCACCATTTTCATGGGGGGGATCATTCTGGTTTCAAATTTAGCATTTTGGCTAAACCATGGGGAATGGGAGAAAGTAATATTAATTTTCAAAATAAACTATTGAATATGGAATCCAGGTTTATTGTAAATTTTGGAACACTATTTCCCAATGGTATGAATTTAGAATCATAACATATAAAGTAATATTTATTCTGTTGAATATTTATTTATATATGAGTTTATTTATATGGATGTATATTTCTTTAACTAGTGAAGCATTTGATTGATTAATTATTTAATTGACATGATTGATTGTGCAAGATGTGTATTTATACTGGTTTGTATTTTACAACATTATTCCATGTGAAGGCGAAGGCCGAGGTACCAGAATCCAGTAAAAATTATTCTTTATCCAGTGTGTGCTGCTTCTTTCGTTTCTTGCTCTTAGTCAGTCATTCCTGTCTCGGTGCCACAGCTACCTCTTTTCTAGATAACATACTGTCAAATGGCAGCAAAAACTTTTCCTCACTTCTACTAGCCATTATAGGAGTCCCAGAGTGTTCAGTTTTGGGACCACTATTATTTAGTAACCGGTTGAATATATTCAAAAACGAGCACGCTGATTGGCCAGCCCAACCAGCGTGCCCATTGTAAATCAGAGAGTATACTAACGGAAAAAAGTCCAATCGCCCAGACTTTTTCCCTTTAGTATATCTCGCATTTTTTTTACTTTTACTTTTGTTTTTACTATAAAAAGAAACCGTAAGACTTAAACCAATAGAGGGAGATGATGCAGACAAAAATAAAAGGATAATCAGGTAAATTCTGCCAAACTTAAAAAACTTACCTGATTATCCTTTTATTTTATCTCTCTTGACTCTGCCCAAGGTAAAAAGTCTCCTGGTTTCCTTTTTGTATTAAAAAAAAAAAGAAGAAGAAGCAACGGAGATCTTCCTTTCTCCATAGAAACAGTTACACAGCACTGATGTACTGTGTAAGCATTGGAAAATAAGTCCCATAAGCATCTGCAGTACATCAAAACAGCCACAGGATACATTCAAAATGTGGAAGGGCATGGCGGAGGCATTATACAAAGACATTATTTAAGAAAAGTAAGTATTTTTTTCTTAAATAATGTCATTGTATAATAGCAATAATCCATGACTGAGTGTGGGCAATGCTGGAGTTACCCACAGTTGGCTTCGCCCTCGTGACCAAACCAGACCAACCATGGGTAAATCCAGCATTACCCACACCCATCTGGGTTACTGCTTAATTATTCAACATATTCACAAATAAACTACATATTGCAACAACCCAGGCCAACATCATGCAGTACAACGCTCCACACTTATCTGCTCCTCCCCTATCCTCCCCAAACTCAAAGAACTTACCCAACTCATTTTTAATGCAGTAGAATATTGGCTCTCTGACTACCACCTACTCCTGAAAACCTAACAAAATAAATGAATGCTCTTTACTCCCAAGAGGTATACAGAACAAAAATCCTCCTTTCATATTTTCTCAACAAAAAACAGGAACATTGAAACAGTTTCTCAGACTACGTTATTGGGCATCATAATTGATGAAAAATTAAAATTCAACCACTACCTATTACAAGGTATTAAAAAACACAAACATCAAACTAGAGTCCCTCTACAGAGCCAAACCATACCTTACATACTCTACTAGAGAACTGATAACCACAACTTACCTATTCTCATCTCTTCTATGTGTCTCATCAGTACTAACAAACTTAAACAAAAGTGGTAAGTCTAAACCTGAGACATGCTATAATAAAATTGCCAAATTTGTCACAAATATCCCTGTCAAAACCCATCACTGCAAAGCTCTTAAAGAACTAAATTGGCTAGAACTTCCCCTTTACCTGAAATACTCCCAACTAATCACTGCTCATAAACTTATAAATACACCTGAAAAATGTCCATGCTTAAAAATATATTTCATCTCTATTCCTGTAATAGACCTTAGATCTACTGACAAATCCCTTTTGCTAGCAACCTGTTAATTCTTGACATTTTGGAACTCATTTCCCTATGCTTTCAAACTGACAGATAAATTATTAAAGCCCAACTTAAACAACACCTGAATGACAACTAACTATGCTCATGTACCTCTCCTGGCTAGGTCTGCGCAATCATTTACATTAACTGGAATTCTAGCCTCTTCTTCTACTCCTGCTACATCTACCCATACATACAACATAGCTGATAACACTCTCATCCATTACCTAAATCCTTTCTAACTTTATCTTTACTCACTTCCTTTCTATGCGCCACATCACACTTCTTTCCTTGCTTTTTATCTCACCTGGCACAACTAATCTTTTTTCATCTAATATTTCCTTCTCAACACATAATTATTTCCAAATACTCTCCATAGTCTTCCCTTTCCTCTGCTACCACTGTTTTTTCTCTCTGTCTCTCTCTCACTGCTCTCTCTTTTCTTCATTTCGCTTTCAACTCGAGACTGCATATTTTTCTAATGTATCTTTGGCAACCCTGAGAAAATATTACCATTGCTAATTAATACACCTTTTCTGTTCCAGTTCTGTCATACAGTGCAGTAGTCCTTATCATTGTTGCAGTGTAAAGATACTGTTACAAAAACTGTTAATGTACTTCACAGTCATTAAATGATGTAAAAAGATTCCTTATTTGCTATCAATATGTAAAAATCAATTGCATTCTTTTAAATATAGATAGATAGATGTTATATAAAATGTCCCTGTATGTCCAATGTCTTTAAACCTATATAAAACTGGATGTAGTTTTGTTAACCTTTGTGGAGGTTTTCTTGCATGGCCTCCTCTGAAGATGGGTTTTGCCCAGTCAGACTTTCACAGTCAACAAAGGAAAATAAACAAGTATAAATATTGGTCTACAATGACTAAATGGCTAATTTAGTCAAGTTATTTTGGCGACATACTCTGTTTGCTACAGATGTAATCAGTTTACCCATTCTCAAGTCATCTGTATACAGACTCTAGAATATCTCAGATGAAAAAGATAGAGCTGAAAGATGTAACCTAAAGATGTAAGGGCCTAGGACAGAGCCTTGTGGGACACCCTAAATGAAAACTAGAGTTTCGCTTGTCCAATTGCTGTATGATACTTGCCATTTCCTATTTGTAAGATAAGCAGCTATCCATCTTAAGAAGATTTACAAAAATATCTAGTTGTTCTAATTTATTGTCAATCTTTTGAGTATGATCCTATCAAAGGTTGAAGTTAGGTGTATATAAATTACATCACAGTACAATTTTTCATTTATATCTTCTATAATATTATAGAACATCATGTTACAAGCAGTTATAGATCTATGTTCAACAGTTACAATTGGGACGAGCTAATGCTCCTTTGAGCAAATGCTTTTTTGTGCTGTAAAAAAATGCAAATGCTTGTGTGAGTGAATGTTCTTCCTAATGTAGTTTCTGCCGGCAGTCTTTTGGATGGGATTGTGGTACAGTGAGGTAAAGGAATCTGCCCTTACCCCACTGTTGTGCAATCATGAAGTTAGAATATATATAATTAGCAGGGGGTCTGGGGTGCATGGGAGCTTGCCCTCCCTGCAAAAAATAAAGAGTAATAACTGTTTATGTTTTGAATATTTGCTCATATTAGCATTCACTCTAAACTGATTGCTGTTTAGAGGGTCACTCATATGAATGTTTGCTGTTTCATAAAACACTCATTTTCAACATATGAATGCTGTTATACAGTTTCAAGTCCCAATCTTTCCAATTGTGGGAATAATTTATTCAATATAACCTTTTCTATTCTTTTTCCCCATAAAGAAAGTAAACCTATGGGTATATATGACTCTGGGTTTGCCCTATTCCCTTTCTCCTTAAGGATGGATTTAACAATTGCTTGTCTTCAACCTTGATAAATCTCCCCACACTTAAATAACCTACTGAACAACAGATATAATGGTACTGTAAATTCATGCTGAAATGTTTTCAGGTCATTATTAGGAATTCTGTATACTCCCTTTGGTTTGTTTGGGCTCAGTTTGCATACTCTTCATTTTCAATATAATCTAATTTAATTTTATTATCAGAAATTACTTGAATATTGCTGGCACTTTATCACCCCCTTTGTATAGCCAAACTGTGTTGCATAAAAGTTTCTATAATATGTTGTGTTTGAGAATACATTTTAAAATCTACACATACTTTTTTTTTCTATTGCTCATCTTAAGTATTCTGTTCTTATGGAAATATATCCTCCTGACCTTGTGTGCTTAGATCTACACGTTAAACATTTTTATTTTTATTTATTTATTTTTTGCATTCAATTTTCCTTTCCAAATTTGCCAGATTCCTTTAGCAGTCTTTCCAATGAAAGCATCACTCCAATTAATTTTACATAGGGACTGTTTGCTTCCATATAGTCGGTTATCAATCTTCTGTGCACTGGTTTCATTTTGGCAGCAGTATCTAGCAGTAATTTAACGTTTATAACCCCATGATCACTGCACATCAAAAGTGGTAAAACTTGACATGAAGTAACAGTCATTTCTTTAGGAAGACAAACAATGTCGAGTATGTTATATGCTCTAGTAGGTATAATCTACAGCAATTGTTATTCCTGAACATATGCTGCAAATAATATCCTTATCAATACAGAATCAATATTATCCCAATATTCTGATAAATTTAAGTCCCCAGCTACTATCATTTTTTACTTCTGTGTTTCATGCAAGAAATATACAAATTCCTCTTGGTCAGCAGCACGACTTTGATGGTCTACACACTCTGTAAATTGTAATCTTTTTCAGGGATGTCTTTGTTGTCACAGTTACACAATCTATAGTACTGGTGTTGTCATCAACTATGTAATAATCTCATAACAATCTTTAATCCTTATCATTACATCTTCACCTAATTTTTTTTGTTAGAGATAGAGGTGGAAATCTTTTTTACGAAATCTTTCCAAAGATCCTGCCTCCTTATAATAAGGTAAGACACCCAAAAGTAAATTTATTTTGGATGCTGATCTTCTCCTTCTTCATGTTTCCTTCTTTTTCTTTTGTCTGCTACCATTAAGGGTCACCACAGTGGATCATCTGTTTCCATTTCTTCCTGTCCTCTGCATCTTGCGCTGTCACACCAATCACCTGCATGTCTTCTTTCTCCACATCCATAAACCTTATCTTAGGCCCTCCTCTTTTCCTCTTACTTGGCAGCTTCATCCTTAGCATCATTTTCCCAATATACCCAGTATCCCTCCTTAGCACATGTCCAAACCAACGCAATCTCACCTATCTGGCTTTGTCTCTAAACCGTCCAACCTGAGCTGACTTTCTAATATACTCATTTCTAATCATGTCCATCCTTGTCACTCCCAATGCAAATCTTAACATCTTTAACTCTGCCTCCTCCAGCTCTGACTCCTGTCTTTTCATCAGTGCCACCGTCTCCAACCTATATAACATAGCTGGTCTCACTACCATCTTCTAGACCTTCCATTTCACTCTTACTGGTACCTGTCTGTCACAAATTATTCCTGACACTCTTTTCCACTCACATCACCTGCCTGCACTCTCTCCTTCACCTCTCTTTCACACTCACCATTACTCTGAATTGTTGATCCCCAGTATTTAACCTCATCCACCGTTGCCAACTCTACTCCCTGCATCCTCACTATTACTCTTATGAGAGTCATGGCTTAGTGGTAGGTCATACATGAGAGTCATGGCTTAGTGGTAGGTCATACAGACTAGTGTTACCAAGGTCCGGAATTTATTGGGGTGGGAGGGTGGCTGAGTCTCACAAGGCAGTTAGCTTAGTACTAAACTATGAACCTATGAACTCTGTCTTTCCTCTCATTTACACACATATATTCTGTCTTAGTCCTGCTGACCTTCATTCCTCTCCTCCCTAGAGCATATCTCCACCTCTCCACGATCTTCTCAACCTGTTCGCTACTCTCACTATAGATCACAATGTCATCCACAAACATTATAGTCCAGGGGGACTCCTGTCTGATCTCATCTGTCAACCTGTCCATTTCCATTGCAAATAAGGGCTCAAGCTGATCCTTGATGTAATCCCACCTCTACCTTGAACGCATCCATCACTCCTACTGCAGACCTCACTAATGTCACACTACCCTCATAGATATCCTGTACCACTCTTACATACTTCTCTGTCACTCCCGGCTTCCTCATACAATACCATAAATCCTGTCTAGGCACCCTGTCATATGCTTTCTATAAGTCTACAAAGATACAATGCAACTCCTTCTGACTTCTCTATACTTCTCCATCAACACCCTCCGAGCAAACATCGCATCTGTAGTGCTCTTTCCTGGCATGAAACCACACTGCTTATCACTAATCATCACCTCCCTTCTTAATCTAGCTTCCACAACTCTTTCCCATAACTTCATGCTGTGACTGATCAGTTTTATCCCGCTGTAGTTACTACAGCTCCACACATCACCCTTATTCTTAAAAATCAATACCAATACACTTCTCCATTCCTCAGGCATCCTCTCACTTTCCAAGACTTCATTAAACAATGTAGCTAAAAACTCCAGTACTATCTCTCCTAACACATCCATGCTTCCACAGGTATGTCATCTGCACCAACAGATTTGCCATTCTTCATCCTTATTCATAACTGTCCTTACTTCCTCCTTGCTAATCCACTGCACTTCCTGATTCACTATCCCCACATCATCCAACCTTCTCTCTCTCTCTCTCATTCTCATCAGCCCCTCAAAGTACTCTTTCCATCTGTTCAATGCACTCTCCTTGTTTGTGAGTATGTTTCTCTTATTGTCCTTTATCGCCATAATCTGCTGCACATCTTTCCCAGCTTGGTCCTTCTGTCTAGCCAATCAGTGCAGCTCCTTTTCTCCCTCCTTAGTATCCAGCCTTTCATACAACTCGCCATATGCCTTATCCTTCACCTTTGCCACCTCTCCCTTCACCATACGCCTCATCTCCTTGTACTCCAGTCTACTTTCTTCATCTCTCTGACAATCCCACTTCTTCACCTAGCTCTTCCTCTGTATACCCTCATGCAGTTCCTCATTCCACCACCAGGTCTCCTTGTCCTCTTTCCTCTGTCCAGATGTCACACCAAGCACCTTTCTAGCTGTCTCCCTTACCACCTCTGCTGTGGCTGCCCAGCTACCTGGTAGCTCTTTACTGCCACCCAGTGCAGTCTTAACTCTTCCTTGAACTCCACCTCATAGTCATCCTTTTTCACCTTCCACCATTTGATCCTTGCCCTCGCTCTCCTCCTCTTCTTCTTCATCTTCTTGATTCTCTTTATATTGGATGCTGATGTGAATGGACAAAACAAGTTAACAGAACCTACTTTTAAAATGAAAAATAAGTCTGGGCTATCCTTCTCATGTTGCAGACCTATATGAGGGTGCCTAAATGCCAGGTTATAACCTGATATGTTTGATAATACCCTGAAAAGTATTAAACATAGGGAGAATCTTGACCTAAGTTTCTGGCAAGCTTAATAATTTTGAAGTATATCTCTTTGATGAAGGCCTCTCTACAGTATGTTGTTTGAGCAGCTCTTCCATATTATGGAGAGTTTTAATAAAAGTAATTTTAAAGGGTGGATAATGATGACTGAAATGAAATATTTGCATGATCTAATTTAATAAGCTGAGATGAAAAAGTCTATGACAAATGAAAATATTCATTCTCAGAAGAAAAAGGAAAGAGGCTGTTATTTTTCTTCTTTAATATGTGGACATCATTGGCTCTAGATGATGGTCGCTGTTAATGTGAAACCCCAACCCCATGTGCAAAAATGGGAAATAGGGGTGATGGATGGATGGATGCATGGATGCATGGATGGATGCATGGATGGATTTGTGAGCACAGATGAATATTCTCATTCAACGCTAAACAGACATTCATAATCCTTCATTGGTGACCAATGCTATCACTTGATTAGACATGTAAGAAAGAAGACAATTTGCCATAGATCTGTAGTTGAATGCTGGTAAAGAAAACATCAGAGAGTTGGTCAGTGGCTGTACAGTAGTGCAAGCCTTTTAAGCTACCATAATGGTAGCCTCCTCCATTATTTGACATTCATGATCCTCAGCCTCCTTGACCTGTAAGTATTCAGAGTCAAAGGGTGGAAGGTGCCAGGGAATAAATCAAAGACAGACACTGGGGCAAACTGTTTAAGTGATGTTTGGTTGTCTTCATATCTCTATATTAGGAAGAAACCTTTGAGGATGTACCAGACTCTGACATGACTGACGTATGTTGATTATAAGCAGAATCTAAGGATATTTTTTATTGTGTGCAGTTTTTAGCACATTTTTGAGTATTTATCATTGTTTTTCCATTTTCTCTTGACATTTCAGCTTAAAAGAATACTTATTTTCCCTCTCAAGTGACTTCAAAACAAACACTGGGTTCAAAAATCTTTAAACTCTGCCTGCTATTACAAACATAATTCTCACTGACTCTGTGGCCTTAACTTTTCTTTGCTGCATTCCTCAATTTTGACTGAAGAACAAACACTAAAACAGGAATGAAAACTAAATTGTCACTGGGAGCCAACAATACTCACAAAACAGCTTGAAGAATAAAAACTAAATTGTCACCAGGCGCCAACAATACTCACAAAACAGCTTGAAGAACTGATAGACTGTGAAACAATGTTTAGATAAATAAGGGAAACTTGTTTAACCTGCATCGGTAACTAAGTGTTGAAAGACCTCCTCTAGTTCTTTGCAGAGAATAGTGCACTACTTAGAGATATTCCAGGTAGGGAATTGTTCATAAATGAAGACAGATATGAATGTTAGGATTTACTGTTGCAGTGAAAGCACCAGAGAAGATCAAATGTTACTTGCATGTCATTTGATTGACAACAACAGTTTCAGCAAAACTGTTTGACTAGCTGATTCATGGAGCACTTGGGCATTGTAAATTATGACTCTTCTAAATATCTGGCAACATCAGAGTTAGCTATAATTAAGAGGAGCTGTAGAGAGTCACCTTCTGGATGGGAGTTGTAAGGTGCAAAGGCTCCCATAGAAGATAGTATTCTACAAACATTCTGTTCAGAGGGCTAGTTATGATCAAATGGGTTTGAATCAAAAATTTATATATATAAATAAACACACACACACACACAAACACACACACACACACACACACACACACACACACACACACACACACACACACACACACACACACACACAGATATATGCATATAAATATGTACATTTCCACTAATAATGAGCCAAAATATTTAACAAAGCATTAGAATTATATTTGAAACATTCAGTTATGAATTTGTCATTATTTATTATTTGTTGTGTACTGCATTATTCCTCACCCCAGGGACAAAGTTAATAATTTGGGGACCTCCAGCAAACATCAGCTTGGAGGGTCCCCAACAAGGCTACTTCATGTCACACTAATAATACATTCAAACAGCACTTTTGCATGACACATTCAAATCCTTTTATACATACATGAGAGTCTGCACAAGCAGTCTTATAAATTGTGACTGGCAGGCACACAGACTAGTTTTAGCTACATTGATGTTATATTGTAACAAGCTTCTGTATCATATTAAAGTGGCCGGCATTACAGTGAGCCATTCAAGCCACAAAACTATTTACAGTTATAGTCAAGTATATCACATATCAGGTTTATCCTCAAATTATAGCATTGTTACTGCACACCCAGACCCATACAAACAGTACTGAGGCACCCACAATAGAAGCTTTGACTACTAGCAGCATACCTCTCAACCTGGAGACATCACAAATCTGAAAAAGGCACATGAAAAGTAGGTACAACTGGCCAAAAATCTGGACACTGATTAACATAAAATTTGCATACACAATAATATAACTCCACCCACTCAGGCAGAATTGTGGGATATTGACATTCAGATGATAACTGAGAAAATGTTCCCCAATTTAATATTAACTTTGAAAATACACACCCTATACAGATAAAACACAAGAGCAAATATGACAAAGCAACCTGTGCAGTGAATGCAGCTAAGAACTACAAAATCAGACACAGAAGTAATAATGTCTGAAGACATAATCACAAACACAGACACTCAAACTAATGCAGCTAAGATTAATTTTAAAATTTTCCAGATAAAATATTTATTAGCATAAGTGAGTTTGTTGCCTGGAATAATATGTATATAAAGAGAACTAAAACACTAAAACTGAAAAATGCATTTAAAATGGCAGAATTTCACAGCACATCCATGCTTGAGGTTCTAGTCATCTGTCCCATTTCATCCCATTAAGTTCAACAATCTCATCGGGTTCATACCTCTCAACCTCTTACAGCAAGAAATCTGGACAAAGTTGTAAATAATGGGAGGACAAAGGCCCAGAAATAAGGATAATTTTTAAATATTGCTCATTTTCTAACTGGTATGAAGTCTGAAACTCAAATGTCTGTCATTATTTTCTGGATTAAATCTTCAATGATTTGCCAGAAATTTGCTAATAAACCACAATTCTACAAAAATGGAACAAAAATATGAGGTACAAATCTGAAGATTCTCTACAAATCTGTACAACTGAGGGGTATGACAGTTATTTATAATTATATTTAATGACAGACAAGGCTGATGACCCTAAATTCCCTATTAACACATGTAATCCGAAGTTCCACTGTACAACTGAGAGGTATGATAGCTATTTATAACTATATTTAATGACAGACAAGGCTGATGGCCCTAACTTCCATATTATACAGCGACTGTCTATTTATATTGAAAAAGTAGTACGCTGATTGGTCAGCCCAACCAGTGTGCCCATTGTAAATCCAAGCAGATACCAATAGAAAAAGATCCGGTCGCCCAGACTTTTTTCCATTAATAAATGTATAAAAGGTTTACTTTCCTTTCACTTAAAAAAAAAAAGTAATGAACTTACAAAACTGGATACTTGAAACCAATGAGAGAGGATACCAGGACACTGAAGATACGGGAGAGACAGGACATAGAAAAAAAAAAGAATAATCAAATTCGTTATGAAAAACTAGATAGACGTACCTGATTATCCTTTGATTTTCTATGTCCTGTCTCTCCCGTACCCTCAGTGCCCTGGTATCCTTTTTTAATTAAAAAAAAAAAAAGAATTAAACTGAAATTGAGATTTAAAGGGGCCGTTTGAGAATTCGTGGCACCCTATTATTTTGAGCCAAAAATCAGTAAATACCAAAGAATTTGGTACAGTTGAGAGGTATGACTAGCAGTCATAACTGCATTTCACTGAAAATTGCCTGTTATAGACAAAGTAACAGGACAGTTTGAAACTAGTGTTTTTGCAGGGGGACCCCCTGTGCCCACATGCAGGGTGAGTCCGCTGCATCTCTGAGCTTGTATATATCAACTCTACAACTAATCAACATTGGAGAAGGGAGGAATGCCCTCAAAACAGAGCACAGTGGTCTTGGGCAATCAGTTGTTTCACTATAGCAAGAGGAATAAAGTGATATTTTTCACAGATCAAAGATAGACTAGAAAGCTACTATATTATTGTAAATGAGGCAGTTATCTACGAATTTGATTTTTTTTAATACAGTTTAGTATATCCACATGACCTCTGTAGTTCAGACTTTGTTCTTTACCCAGTATGTTCTTACAAATGTTTTAGGGATATACTTCAAACCTTGTGTTCAGCATTCAGTTCAATTCATTCAAAAATTTTAGTTGGGAGTGTATTACTGCTTAAACAGACCTAGCAACTGAACACTTCCAGTTTTCAACACTGGTGAAATGGACTTCTAATGCATATCAAGTGGGGCAGTGATGACTACCATTCCTCAATTTTCTACATAATGCCCAACATTTTCCAGGCCTTTACCCCTTGTCATAGGACAAGCATGCCAGAATTATAATCAGTACATTCTTCACTTCACCCCTCAACACTAAACAATAAAAGACAGCACTCAGATTTTATATCCTCATCTTCTTCAGCCAATACAAAACCAGTTAAGCAGACTCTCACAAGCTATTAAACTGATGTGCCAAAAGACAGGAAACTCTGCAATTGCTCTTCACTCCTCCAAAGAAGTTGTAGTATATAAGCTATATATGTCCTTTAAGTACATTAATATTGTACTACATGGAGTTGGCATATCACATGGTGCATATTTCTTCTGCAAAGCAGTTTGATTAAAGATATTATAGCAGCTAAAAAAAGAAGTTACGTACTTACCATAACATTCCATCCGAGTTGTTGCTTTTTCATTTGGTCTTCAACCTGTGGGTTCGGATCCGATCTTGGATCCAACTCAGTCGAATATTATAGTTCTGGGGTATGTAAAATATGAGCTCCTTCCCTACCCATAACACACTGCTCCCCTTCAACCCTCAGATCAAGTTTTCTGCCTTAAAAACAATTGTGTAATACAAATACAACTCCCTCTCTCTCTCTCTCTCTATATATATATATATATATATATATATATATATGTTTATATATTTAGATAGCTAGATATATATGTATATATAGATATAAATCAAAAAGCTTACGTCCCTGAAGGGAAAGAACAAGGAGACTTCAGGGGCTCAACAAGGATACAGGAGTCACCAAAACATCTGCCAGGTCTCCAAAAGAAATAATGTTGAAGGGAGGGTGGGAAGGTTTTAGAGCAAATGAAAAAGCAACAACTCAGATAGAACATTATGGTAAGTACATAACTTCTTTATCTGAAGTTGTTTTAATTTCGTCTTCAACCTGTGGGACATAGTCTCCAGCTATGTAAATCTTGGGAGGCCCTTATGGAAGGGTATTCCAGAGCACAGCAGAACCAAAGGAGGCCCTGTTCCTAGAAATAATGTCCAATTTGTAGTGAGATATGAAAGCATGTGAGTTAGACCAAGTAGCTATAGAACAAATATCATGAATAGGCATTCTAGACCAGAAGGCAGCAAAGGTGAATACTGACTGGAATGAGCTTTGATGGGTAGTGGTAAGGGAATCCCTTTATTGGAGTACACCAGAGAAATACAGCTTATAATCCAATTTGCCAGAGAAACCTTGGAAATTAGTTTCCCAAATTTAGCTTCAGAATAAGAAACAAAAAGCTGGTCAGACTTCCTGAAGTGTTTAATTCTAATCAAATAAAAGCATAATTCTCTATACACATCCAGCATATGGAGTTAGTACGCTCCTCTGTTTTGGAATTTAGGGAAGAATACTGAAAGATTTACTACCTGATTATTATTAACCTCAGACACAACCTTGGGCAGGAAGGAAGGAAGGAAGGAAGGACTGGTGTGCAACATAACTCTAGCTTTGTGAAAGACCAAATAGGGTGTTTGATAAATAATGCTTGAAGTATAGACACTCTTTTAGCTGAAATGATAACTACTAAAAAAGCAGTCTTCCAACACAAAAACTTCAAAATAGACCTTTGCTGCTGGTTTGAAAGGAGGCACAAAAAAATGCTTGTAAGACCATGGTAAGGTCCTAAGGGAGAGTGGGATCCTGAATGGGAGGATGAAGAAGAAAGGTGCCTTTGAGGAAAGTAAGTCTTCCACAGCTTGGAAGAGGCCAAAGGTAATGAATTTTTCCCAACATGAAAGTTAGAAATAGCTGCCAGTTGAACCTTGACAGTGAAGAAGCAAGCTCCATTATGAAAAATGGACATCAAAAAATCTAACACAGCAGAAACAGGAGCTGTAAAAGGATCAAGTTGGTTTCAGTGGGCCCAAACAGAAAATCTCTTCCACTTACTGTTATATATTTTCCTGGTGGAAGGTTTATGTGCTGCTACTAAAATCTCTCTAACTGGGGAAGAAAGCCCAGGATTTCTAGCCATCAATGGAATTGCAGCAACCAAGTGGTCAACTTCAGGTTGGATAGATCTGGGTGAAGACATCCCAAGGGATGAGACGATGAGACAGGAGGTCTGTTGTGGGATCCAGAGTCCATGGTGAGCACATTAGATGAGACCAAAGGAAGGGAAGCCACATTTATTGAGGCCAAAAGGGAGCAATGAGGATAACTTTTCTCTTCAACCTCTGAGCTTTCTGAAGAAACTTGGGAATGATGGGGGAGGGGGGCTGAGCATAAAGCAGACCAGGGGGCCAAACATGGACTGGAGCATCTCTTAATGACTGTCCCTGAGGGGGGATCGGGGCAAAGAACTCATGGCACTTGGTGTTAGAAGGAGAAGAGAAGAGATCACAGCAAGGTTGACCCCATTTCTGGAAGATCATGTCTGCCACTGAAGGATTCATAGACCACTCATAAAACATCAGAACAGTCCTGCTGAGCCTGTCTACAAGAATGTTTGACTTCCCTGAAATGTGGTTGGAGGAGATCACCCATTGCCACAACCTCATGGCCTCTCGACAAAAGGGATAAGACTTGGTTCCTCCCTGCTTGTTGATGTACCAAACAACTGACATGTTGTCTGAATGAACTGCAATGATCCCTGAAGGAAGAGAGGTATGAAGAGCTTACAATGCTAGAAGAACCGCTCTCATTTTCAGGACATTTATGTGCAAATTGGTCTCTAAACAGGACCAGGTGCTTTGGACTGTCTGACATAGAAATGGCCCCCCACCCAAGCTAGGAGGCATCCATGGTCACTGTGGCCTTTGAGGGCAGAAGGATAAAGGGACAACCCTGTTCTACAACCTGCGAATGAAGCTACCAGAGAAGAGATTCCTTACAAACATGAGACAGTCTGATCAGATGGCTTAGATGATAAGAAAGGCGGTACCATTAAACTGCTAGAGTCCATTGAAGGACTGTCATGTGGAAATGAGCTATAGGAACAAGAGTGTTAGTGGCAGCCATGGAGCCCAATGCTCTTAGGACAAGATACACTGGAGGCATAGAAATGTCTAGAAGCTGTTTGACATGGAGTCAAATAGTTGAGATCCTGTCTGAAGGAAGAAGGACTAAGCAATGAGTCATGTCTAGATGGGCTCTTATGAATTCTATCACCTATACTGGATGTAGGTGAGATTTCTTCAGATAGATGGAGATGCCCATGGTTGAGGCTAGCTGAAGTAGGTAATCCCTGGCTTGGAGAAGTCGACACCTGATGGGAGCAGTGAGTAGCCAATTGTCCAGGTAGGGAAACACGCGGAATCCTTGCAGTCTCAGGTGAGCTGCCACTTCTGCAATACATTTGATGAACACCCAGGGGCTGTGGTGAGACCAAAGGGAAGTTCTCTGAACTGGTAATGATTGGCTTCCAGTCAAAAGTGGAGAAACCTTCTGGAGTGTCTGTTCATTTTGATGTGATAGTATGTGTCCTGAAGGTCCACCAAGCACATCCAGTCATCCTTCTGCAGGAAGGTCAGAATGGACTGAATTGTCACCATTCGGAACTTTGAATTGCCAACAGATTTGTTCAGGTTTGTCAAATCCAGAATAGGTCTGAGGTTCCCCTTTTTTTGGCACTAAAAAGAATCTGGAATAGATGCCTGATCCAAGCTGGTCTTGGGGGGTTGTCTGGATGACTCTTTTTGTGAGCAACTTTGAAAGTTCTAATGCCACAGCCTCCCTCTGACTGGGTGAAACATCGGGGAGGGATTTGGTTGGAGAGGGAGTTTGGAAAAAGGGAAAAACATAGCCTCTGGATATTACATTCAACACCCAACAGTCTTTGGTGATGGCTTCCCAGGCTGTTGGGTGTAGAGAAATATGTCCCCCTGACTGTCTCTAGAGTACAGCTACTGGGCAATGCTTCAGGATCACTGACTGAGCCTATCTGGGAAGGTTTCCTGAGACCCCTGGTTCATGGGACCCACTCTGCCACAAAGGCGGCGTCTGCCATTAGAACCATTTCCACTTCTGCCTTTGGAGGAAAATTCTCCTGGTGATTCCTGGGAAGGACATTGAGATCTTCAGAACCACAACTTCTTGCTGCCGTGCTGGTTCCTGCAAAACGACCGCAATGGGGTGGCAAAACAGATTCAGATGACAGACAAGGTCTTTCTTTCTCACTCTGGGAGAGAGTGTCTCTAAGAATAGGACCAGTCAAAGATGATCCATCAAAGGGAGCATTAGTAAAAGACACTTTAAAGAGTTCCATGAAATCACAGAGCTGCATCCAGGCATGGCACCTTATGGAAATACCTGAGCCATTCACCTGTGACGTACCCACTGCTGCATGCAAGATCAACCCCATAGACATATTTGCTATAGAGAGAAGGGTGGCCATTCTGGAGGAAAGTTTTGTTGTCCCTCTGCAGACATGGACCCTGGGGCATAACTAGAAAGCTCCTTAACCAGGTCTTGCTGAAGTCTGGTCACATGTGCCAAATAGCTCAGCATCAGCAAATCCAAGGTAGCTAAAGTGTGAACCAGCTTCTCGAATCTGCCCACCATCCAAGACCCCCTGTTTTGAGGTTGAACAGAAGAGCTTTCCTAACCCAGCTCCTTTCTGGTAGCTGCTGAAACCACCATGGCATCAACAGGGTGCGCTAAGGATCCTGTCTGGGTGTTTGGGGATGGGTTCCACTGTGTCCAGCTCCTTCCATGCCCTGCAGGAGATGAGATCTATCAGACGGTCCATGAGGAGGACATCCAAGATGTAGATGGGGTTGACCCAAAGGCTTCCAGGAACACTGACTCATCTGGATTAGGGTTTTGGACGGACCACTCACCCTTCTGGTGAAGGACTTCCATGATGTCTCCAAAAGAGGCATCCACAGGTGTGGATCTTGGGGACCCTTCCCCTTCCCCCAAATCAGTGTCCTCATTGAGAGATTCTGGAGAGGAATCCACATCCTCCTTTTCCATGTACACTTTTGAGGGACCTCCTCAGATGCTCCTGAGAGGTATTGGAAGACTCAAAGTGTTCCAACTGGGAAGAAGTCTGGAAACTGTTTTGGGCAAGCTACTGGGAGGAGACAGAAGGTATGCCTCTTGCACCAATTCTACTGAGGAGGGACCGGGCTCCAAGGGGGAGAGCCAAGAACCCTCTCCACCACCTCAAATGCCGAGGGCAAATGGGAATCTGAGTAGAACCCTACCAGAGTCAAAGCTGTCGGTGTAGGAACCACATGAGTTCCCCCCTCCTGGATCTGAGGGGGTAGTCAGAGCTAAAGTATCAAGCACCAAGGCTCTGAGGGGAAGAGACTGCTCTGAAAACTTTGCAGCTGACAACAAACCCTTGGATCCAACACCTGCATTATGGTTCCAAGAGTTGCTCTGATCTGAAACTGTTGGAGCCGAGTTACTCAGGGCAACCATAGGAGTCAAGGTACCATATCTGTCAGCTCCGATGTGTCAGCTCTCTGGACCCTTGTATCTGACAACTCCAATGTCGGGTGTCAGATTGGAGAAGGAGAGATAGGGACAAAAGCAGGATGAAGGCTACCAGATCCAACAGTGGACAAAGTGGCAAGACCCCCAGCTGAATTTGTGCCATGAGGAACTTCATCAGCATTCTGTCAACCTCAGCTTCAGAAAGGCTCTGAGAGGACCTGGTGGCTGAAGCAACTGAAGGAGGCTTAGAGGTTGGTCTAGGAGAACAAAGTAGTGGTGACTTGGGCATGAAGATAATCGGCTCCGGAGAGAACCTGGGTGACTGCATCTTGACCAATTCCTCACTTCTGTTCAGATCCGATGACTTAGGATCCAAAGTTTTGGTAGACTTGTGAGAGGGCTCCCCAGGCAAGGAAGAACTTCTGTCTGGGGACCTTTTCTTATCCTTGTGATTCTTGGTGAAATTTTGAGTCTCTGAAGTGGATGGAGAACCAGAAGAGGAGGAAGAAGAAGGCAGAAGACCTCTCAGGACCAGTTTGTTTCTCCTGTCAATGAAAGCACACTGATTGAACCCACAAATAGAGCAAGATGAGTCCAAGTGAAAGGCCCCCAAGCAAACAATGCATTCTGTGGGCACTGTATATACAAATTTTTTATGCCCATGCATAGCACACTTTTTGAACCCAACTGGCTTGTCAGACATGGTAAAGGCAAACAAGGAAACTAACAGGGAAAACATTTTTAAATGCTGATAGGGCTTTAAATATAGCTAACCACAAAAGGAAGGCTACACAAAAATTTCAGATCAGTAGAGGGTTTTTTTTGTTTGTTTTGTTAGGAAACGGAAAAGAGAAATAAAGACAAGTAGAAAAAATATAAACGAATGGACCCACACACTACAGAAATAGGATAGGGGAGATAACTAACGGAGACAGGGGAAATTATAAGAAAAAAAATTTGAATTTCACTCACAAAACCAAAAGGAGCTCAGATAGTCAGTATCCCATGCTGTTTGAAAATATGGCAAACGAGATCTGAGGGATGAAGGAGAGCAGGACATTATGGGTTGGGGAGGAGCTTAGATTTGTTGGATCCTAGAGCTGCAGTATTCGGCCAAGTCCACAAGTTGAAGACCATATGAAAAAAACAACTTCAGACCATTAAGATGTTACATGGTGTCAGAGTGGAGTGTTATATATAGCAAAAATGAAGAAATATGTGTTTTCAAAAATTTATGTCTGGAAGTAGTGAATTCTAATTTGCAGTGGATTTTTTTCAGCTGCATCTCCCAGGAATTTTCACACTTCAAGGTAGCTTAGTAGAAAACTGGAAAGTTAGGATCCAAAATGTTGATTTATTCTCATTATACTCAGAATAGAGGAAAAGTCAAAATAATTTAACATAACATACTTCTGTATGCTGCTGAAGAAGAAGAAGCTTTGAAGTGATTATTTTTTACCTTTCGTGAATAGCAGAAAGATAAAACGGTATCAATCAGAAAATTACTTAGAGCTACAGTTCCTAAAAATATGATGCTGACAGGATGGCTAAATGAGAATTAAAAAGCTCCATCACTAGTTTAAATTCACTATGTCTATTGTACCAAAATTTGTGAATCATGGGTACTGACATTTAAACCCAATAAAACAACTGTGCCAAAGACGCTCTGTGATCTTATACTAGGTAGAAGACACATAATGTAGTTGGGAATTTTAATGAAAGGGCATGTGACATTGAAATTTGTCTACAAAATGCCCAGAGATACTGAGCTGCTGTTAAAAAAACACAGTCTAGTCTGTAACATATAGCACAAAAGAAAGTCCAAAGATGCAGTGATACCTCACAACATTTCAGACAGCCCATTGAGTAATGCTGCTTGAGAGTTATTCCAACGCAAGGACAGTCAGTATGTACTGACTACTATGTGAAGTACCCTGAGATCACCAAGTTAAATAAACTTCTTCGCCTTCTTTTTCCATAACATGGCATTCCAGATATACTCATTGCAGATAATTGTCTGCCGTTTGTAAGACAAGAAATTCAAGCTTCTTTCCAACAGAAAGAGAGTCTGCCATCATAATAGATCTTAACCAAGGTACTCTTAAACAAATATTCAAAATCTGAGAGAGTTATTTCAACACTGAAAACTGTCATTGAGAAAATGCAATGACAGTTCAAAGACCATTATCTGTCATTTGTTGAATATAAACACATTCCCTTTAATCCATAGGACATCTGTCTTTGCAACTGTGGATGGGGTGGAGAACAAGAAAAGAGGTTGTCAACATCTGATTGACTTCAGTCAGAAAAAATATCAAATATCCAACTTGCATAGCAAGGTGTTAGCAGAAATAGAAATAGTACTATGACAAGTCAGCTAAGACAATCCTTCCCTTCAGAAATAAATATGGATTTTGGTTCTGATGTGATGACAAATGAGTATGCATTCATTCCAGACAGTAATTTTACTTGCAGTGATGACATGTTTATATATATATATATATATATATATATATATATATATAATATGTGTGTATATATATATATATATATATATATATATATATATATATATGTGTGTGTGTGTGTGTGTGTGTGTGTGTGTGTGTGTGTGTGTGTGTGTGTGTGTGTGTGTGTGTGTGTGTGTGTGTGTGTATATATATATATATATATATAAAATGCTCTCAGTAGAAACCACATATAATGCAGAATGTTAGACTCTGACAATGTGTTTATAAGTTTATGTCGTGTGCATTTGTCTGCGTAAGATAAAACAAATATTCATACTTATTGTAAAATGAAGCTAAAGCCATCTGCATTAAAGATCCTTTAAAATTATAATAATAAAGTTACACTTGGAAAGGTAAAACTCAGTTTGTGTCTTCATTGTGTTCTTAAAAAAATCACAGGAATAAGTTTCAGCTCTTTGCACCCACAATTTGTCACAGTCAAATATACAAACTTTGATAGGCTACACCTACTTTGACTGTGACAAGATGACAGAAAATGTCCATAACCCAAAGCTGTAATGATAGTTTATTCACACACATCTGATCATCCCCTTACATATATATATTATTTATATGTGCGTGTGTGTGTCTGCGCACACACACACACACACACACACACACACACACACACACACACACACACACACACAATGAGAAGCCAACTTCATGGATAGCTGCCTTCACATAAAGGCCACCTGTCTCTCCCCCCAAAAATGATGGCCATTTCTTGAGTATACTTCTGTTTCTGGAGTGTGAAGAAAGGGAAAAACACAATGACTAGAGTAATTCATTTCAGTGTGGTGCTCACAAATACACTGTATTTCCCCCAGCAACACGGCTTATGAAGAATCATTCAACAGTGTTCATATAAATGCCTTGTGCTTTCACACATAACCTGGCTCCCATCTCTGTTTACAACTGATGTACTTGTGATGAAGATGTAGAAATGGCCACAGTAATGCATTCCATCTTGTTACTATCATACACAATTTTGTAAATTATAAATAAATGTCCTCCCGTAAGTTGCAGCCCTGTAATATACATTAATGGCATTCTTTGTACCCCTTACACACACACACACACACACACACACACACACACACACACACACACACACACACACACAAAATATACCTTTTGACCCACCTTTGTTGGTTTTACCTCAGCAGAGTGCCTATAGATACTGAGGGGAAGGGGTCAAGTGAACAAAACACCCCATATGCTTTGATACTGGCCAAAGAGGCACTAGCTTTCAGTCCCACAACAATGACTAACAGATTATAGACATTAAAGAACTTACCAGCTGGCACTGAGAGATGAAGACTGGTACAGGGTCAGAAAAGCTATAGTAATTAATAAATAAATAAATAGAATGGGAAATAAGGCGAAGACAGCCAAAGAGTATATTGGATTACAAGTGTGCAGCGAACAGAGTACATAAAGAATAATAAGATTGCATTTGAGTGCACTAGATGAAACTCTAGCCATGCTGTGTTGCTTGTTCTGTCTAAAGTTCTGAATAATAAAAACAGTTTGTGTTTCAATACAGTTTGAAATAGCACAAGTTCTTGGTAGGCATGAAGACTACATACAGTACAAAAACAATGACCTATATCTATATGATTGAAGCTAAGGAACATTCTTGTTGTAGTAACTACGTTACCATTCTGTATTACCACTGCAGTTCAGCAATTAAATAAATCACTTTTAAGGATTATCACTGCTGTTTTAAAGATACTGTATAACAACATAATCTTCCTGTGTAAAACAAAGAGAACTGCAAATAGGTCGCTATGTTTATTTGTGACACATTTACACTGAACTCATACATACCAGTTCAGAATTAGCAATCTTGCAGTAAGGCACCTCTGTGTATGTTCCTGGTTTCTTGGAGTCAGGATAAATCCCTGTCACATCAAATCTAAAAGAAATACATGGAGAATTCATTAGGAACACATGAAATCTAAATCTGGAAACTCAAATACTTTTAGCTTTCTGTTCTGCACTGCATTAAAACATCTTATTCTGAAGTTAATTTCAGAATGTTATTTTATTTAGTTACCTTTAAATTTGCTATAATTTTCTGTCAGATAATTTCTGAATGCAGTACAACTGTCGCAGTTCTTGGCATATTCAGCAAAAGATGTATCCTATCAGTCTAAGTGGATGGATGTTCAATCTGTTGATTTAGACTCACCAATTGTGTACTCCCCAATCACTATTTTCCATATAAAATCAATGCCGGGATCATTTCAGTTTATGCAGAAGTAATGATAAGTATGCTGTGAGGCTTTTCCTTTTTCCCTGTGCTAGTGTGGCCATGGAGTAGTATATATAAGTTCTGAGGGGCCTTGTTCCCCATATGAGAACACTCCCCCTTCAAAAACACTTTTATAGGTTCATAAGCCAGTGTATTTATTCATGCTGGTCCCAAGCCCAGTTAAATATGCAAAAACAATACAGATTTCCATAGTGGTTAACAACGACTGCCTCCAGTATTGTTAGCCAACAAGCTGCTGGTGGAGATTGGGCTACTATTGACAAAGGAGAAAGAGAAGAAGAGGGGGAAGACATGCCTGGAGGCAAAAGATGAGGAAGAAAGTTAGGAGTGTGGAAGTGAGGGAAGGAACTCTGAATGTTGGCAGTATGACTAGTAAAGGGAGAGATCTAGCTGATATGATGGAGAGAAGGAAGGCTGATATATTGTGCATGCAAGAGACCAGATGAATGGGGAGTAAGGCCAGGTGTATCAGAGGCAGGTTCAAATTGTTCTACCATGGTGTAGATGGGAGGAGAAATGAGGCAGGGGTTATCCTGAAGGAACAGTATGTCAAGAGTGTTTTGGAGGTGAAAAGAGTGTCAGATAGGTTGATGTTTATGAAACTGGAAATTGATGATGTGATGATTAATGTTGTTACAGCATATGCTCCGCAAGTTGGGTGTGCAATGGATGAGAAAAAAAATTTTGGAGCAAGTTGGATGAAGTGGTGGAGAGTGTACCCAAGGGTGAGAGAGTGGTGATTGGAGCGGATTTCAATGGGCATGTTGGTGAAGGGGACAGAGTGGATGAGGAGGTGATGGGTAGGTATGGTGTTAAGGATAGGAATGCAGAAGGTCAGATGGTAGTGGATTTTGCAAAAAGTATGGACATGGCTATGGTGAATACATATTTTAAAAAGTGGGAGGAGCATAGGATGACATACAAGAGTGGAGGAAGATGCACACAGATGGATTCTATCCTATGCAGGAGGCCCAGTCTGAAGGAGATTGGATAATGCAAAGTGGTGACAGAGGAAAGCATAGTTAGGCGACATAGGATGGTGGTATGTAGTATGATGCTGACGATCAAGAAGAAGAGGAGGAGAGTGAGGGCAGTGCCAAGGATGAAATGGTGGAAGCTGAAAAAGTATAACTGCAAGGTGGAGTTCAGAGAAGAGTTAAGACAAGCACTGGGAGGCAGTAAAGAGCTACCAGATAGCTGGGCAGCCACAGCAGAGGTGTTAAGGTTGACAGCTAAAAAGGTGCTTGGTGTGATATCTAGACAGAGGAAGGGGCACAAGGAGACCTGGTGGTGGAATGAAGAAGTACAGGAGAGTATACAGAGAAAGGTGTGGAAGAGAAGAAGTGGGATTCTCAAAGAGATGAAGAAAGTAGATAGGAGTACAGGGAGATGAGGCATATGGTGAAGAGAAAGGTGGTGAATGGAACAGGTTGAGAAGACCCTGGAGAGGTGTAGGTATGCTCCAGAGAGGAGAGGAATGAAGATCAGCATGATTAAGACAGAATATATGTGTGTGTGTGTGTGTGTGAATGAGGGGGAGGACAAAGGAATGGTGAGGATACAAGGAATAGTATTCATAGGTTCATAGGTTTCTACTAAGCTAACTGCTCTTGCGAGCCATTTTAAGCCTAGCCAATTATCCCTTGTGAGACTTGAACCCTGCACCTTGTGTTTGTAAGGGAAACACCTTAACCGTTAGGCCACCCCTTAGCGAAGGTGGACGAGTTTAAATACTTGGGATCAACAATTCAGAGTAATAGAGAGTGTGAAAGAGAGGTGAAGAAGAGAGTGCAGGAAGGATGGAGTGGGTGGAGGAGAAGTGTCAGGAGTGATTTGTGACAGACAGGTACCAGTAAGAGTGAAAGAGAAGGTCTACAAGATAGTAGTAAGACCAACTTTGTTATACGGTTTGGAGATGGTGGCACTGACAAAAAGACAGGAGTCAGAGCTGGACGTGGCAGAGTTAAAGTTGTTAAGATTTGCATTGGGTGTGCTGAAGATGGACAGGATTAGAAATTAGTATATTAGAGGGTCAGCTCAGGTTGGATGGTTTGGTTTGGACAAGTGCTGAGGAAGGATGCAGGGTATATTGGGAGAAGGGTGCTAAGGATGAAGCTGCCAGGTAAGAGGAAAAGAGGAAGGCCTAAGATAAGGTTTATGGATGTGGTGAGAGAGGGCATGCAGGTTGCTGGTGTGACAGAGCAAGATTCAGAGGACAGGAAGAAATGGAAACGGATGATCCACTGTGACAATCGCTAACAGGAACAGCTAAAAGAAAAAGAAGAAAAGAAGATGCAAGTACTAGGCTAGCTGCACTGTGGTAGGCTGTCTCTGTGGCAATGCTATATGCTAATGAGGGATTGTGGGAGAGAGACATAGGCTATTTAGCCATGTGTTGTCTCACAGAATTGCCTGTGATAAGGCATTTATCCGGATAAGTGATTCAGAGACTGCTTGGTTGCATAACTTAGCATGACCGCTCCTGGCTGCTCATAGTAATGAACATGACTAGAATGTCTATTTAATCCTTCATGGTATAGGTAAGTGCTGGGGAGTGCATTTTTTTTAAACACACAAGGATCTTGGGCATTATTCAGTGTATGCAACAGTCTATGGTGTATGAGGCAGAGAGACAAAGAACATTAAGCATACCTCTCAACCTTGTTGTGCAAGAAATTCAGACAAAGCCAAAATTAATGTGTGACAAAATCTTGGACAGATTTATTTAACATTTGTTGACTGGGAATGTCCGACGGAGCTAGAGCCCTTTTTTAGTACAGACCCAGGGAGAAAAACTCCCCAAAAGCACACAAAAGGTTACAATAATAGCAATAATGAGAACAATATAGAGTGTAATACACAAAATGGTTACAAAATACTGCATTTGATGTGAATGCACACAAAAACAAAAAGCATTCATTTGAGAAAAATACAAAAATATGGAGTGAAGTACTCTGATTACAGAAAGTAGTATCCGATGCAAAAGTACAGAGCAAGTTAAAGAAGCTACTGTCAAACTATTTACGTTAATATCCTAATCTTTCAAATATATATATATATATATATATATATATATATATATATATATAAAATAAAAAAGTGATAAGATTTATTACTCAAAGTCAGGGTGGAAAAAGAGTCAGTATACAAGTTAGGTGAAGAAGCTGAGGGGGCAGTTAAAACAAGTTGAGTTAGAGACTGTGTGAGTGATAGGGTGCCAGTAATAGAGTGGTTAAAGGTAGAAGTCAGAGAGGACAGACAGAGTTGGAATGATGGGGTGTTGTTTAAGAAGGAAAGGTTTATGCTAGGTTTTTACAGTGACATGTCCAGGCATTTAGCAGGTATTCTTTTAGAACTTATTCATGCACATGAGGTATTTTTCTGATGGAGAAGGGTAGCTTGTTCCAGGATAGAGCAGGACAGAAGCTATGTAGATTTTGACCACTTGATCTTTTGGGCTTATATATTTCCAATAGTTGTTGTTCTGAGTCCCTGAGGATTCTAGAGGGAGTATAGAGAGAGAGAGATGAGTGAGGAGATGCCTGGGCAGGAGGAGGGCTTGTTGAGGATGGAATAAATGATAAGAAGCTGAGAGATTAGAAGTTGGTGGGGGAGCTCTAACCATTTTAAATCTTTGAGTGAGTGGCAGTGATGGGAGTTTGAGGTCTGGTTTGTTGCAAACTGGGCTACTTTGTGGTAAGTGGTTTCAAGTTTAGTTAGCAGGGAGGACTACAGGTTAGTTAAAATTTATGAGCTGTAGAAAAGGCTAGAGAGAAGGTAGGTATAGGCAAGAGAGAGTCTAGAGTCTTTTCCAAGGAATTTTTTATTTCTATAAAGTAAGGCTAGTTTTTGGTGTGTTTTCTGTATGTAGTGGTGGACATGCAGGTCAAATTTGAGTTGATTGTTAATGATGGCTCCAAGAAGTTTGGTGTGAGTTTCCACGTTTATGACAGTGTTGTTAAGTAATGTGATGGGGAAGGTAGGTTTAAGGTGTGAGAGTGATTCTGGAAGGAATAGAAGAAGCTTGTTTGATTTTCTGTAAGGGTGTTCAGGTCAGAGGGAGAATCAGAGGTGGAGATGATTGTGGAGTCATCGGCACACTTTACGAGAGAAGAGTGAGGACAGGATGTGTTGAGGTGATCAATGAAGATGTTAAACAATAAGGGACTATGAACTGACACTGGGGAACTCCCATCTTGATGGGGAGAAAGGGAGACACTGAGGAGAGCCATTTAAGAGATTGCTCTCTGTTGGAGAGTTATCTAGAAAACTAGGAGATGGATGAAATGGAAAGATTACGGTCGGAGAGTTTAGAAAGGAGCAAGGGGTGTGAGACACCATTAAATGCTTTAGAGAGGTCTAGAAAGAGACAGGAAATGAGTTTGTTGTTGTTCCTTGCTAAAGAGATAAAATGTGTAAAAGAAATAAGGGCAGTAGTAGTATTGTAATTTGGACAGAAGCCATGTTGGGTGGAAGTGAGTAGGTTTGCTTGGAGTAAGTGGCCCAGGAGTTGTTTATGTACACATTTTTCGAGTATTTTGGAGAGAGATGACAATATTGCTGCAGCTGTTGGCTGGTAGTTAGATAGTTCTGTGGAGTTACCTTCCTTGTGGATAGGTATAGTAAAAAATTGTTTCCATAGTGAGGGCACAGTGGATTCGCATATAGAGTGGTTAATAAGGATGAAAATGGGGAGAGCTATGGAGTTAGCAGTTAGCGTAAGGAAGAGTGGAGGTAGGTTGTCTACACATGGAGAGCATGGTTTAAGCTTGTGAAGGAGTTTTTTGATATAGCTGGTGTGAACTGGTTTCAAAGAGAATGAGTTGATTTGGTTTGAGTGGGAGGGGGGTCAGGGAGATTAGAGGAGTTAGAAGTCTGCATAAGTTTGCTGATAGAGTAAATGAAGTAGGAGGTAAGTATTATGGGGTTGCCCAGGTGAAAGATTTGATCGATAGTGTTCCAGAATTTTTAGGGTTACAAAGACAGGTTGTCTGGGGTTTTGAATAAAAGTCTTGTTTCTTTTTTTTGTCATTGTTGACTTGCCTTTTGGTTACTGAGTTCTTTATAGGTTTGGTGGTGGATGGAGGATTTTGTCTTAATCCAGAGTTTTCAGGCATTGTCTCTTTTGAGCATGACACAGCTACTGGATTGGGATAGCCAGGGGGAGCAGAGATATTTAACTCTATTTTTTCCTAGGAGGAGCAAGAGAGTTGAGTATGTTTAGAACAATGTTGTTGCATTTTTGCAACATCTAGAGGTAGGTATATTAGGAAGGGCCAGTTTATGGAGAAGAGTGTGTTATTGAATATGTCAGGATGAAAGTGTGAGGGGCTATGACAGTCTTTGAATTTGTGTGGCCTAGGTTGTTTAGGGGCTCTTTGTATGCAGATTGGAGAGTGGTCACTAATGGAATCAGTTAGAGATTTTGAGTGGTAGTATAGATTAGGATTGGAAACTAGGATCCAGTCAATTGTAGAACTGGTACTGGTTGGTTTGTTGAAGTGAGTTGGACTAGAGATATGTTGTGAGGACCAAAAACACACAAGTTGTAACCCCAACCATGAACAGAGTTCCTACAATGCTGCTCCTGTACAATAAAGGCTGTCTTGTACACCCACGAACCAACCAGTTCTTTAATAATCCAATGTAAACGAACGAGTGTTGAAAATGAAGTAGGTTTATTGTTGAAACCACACAATAAAAAATAAATAAAAAACAGTTTTTAAACAATTTTAAAAAGGTAACTGATTGAGCGCTTTCATCTCCATGTGGAGACTTCTTCAGAATCTAGTTGCCTTCCGAAAATTCATCTTTTTATAAACAGTATTTGCCAGTCATTGGTTAAACAACATCACACCATTAATTGTATAATTGTTGAATTGCATTGTTAAAGGGCTAGCTTATGTTGAGAATACTAAGACACCATAAGATGCATAAAATGCATGCTACCAAAAACAACAATTCAATAAACAATAGCAATAGGCTAAGCTACTGTTAAAAATGGTACGAGTTGTATAAATAAACACAGTATATCTAAACCCTGTACCATAAATACCAATACTAAAATATAACATCATATGTCTTGTGTAAATATAAGTAATAAATAACAAGGTAACACATTGGGGTGTTACAAATAATCACCCCTAAGCTACTATAGCAAAACATATCCAAAGAGATGCACAAGAGATACATGAATGAATGCATAGAGAAATAAATAATGTTAGAAGAAACTGATGGTGACATATATAAATGTATATTCTGAGCAAAGTATATTAAAAAATCCAATAACACACCCTTGTAGGCTACTGAAATATTAAGGTATTAAAAAATGTATTTTAAAAAAGTGTGTTGTGAGAAGCCATATAGGTTAATGCTAGAACTTGGGGAGTTGGAGGTTAGGGATAGCCAATTTATGTTTACATCTCCTAGAAGTGGTTTCCTTAGGTATACTGTGTGTGAACCAGAACAGAATGTGTTGTAATATTGGAAAATTTTCACTAGGCAGTATATATATATATATATATATATATATATATATATATTGCAGCTATTGTTAGTATTTTGTGATCGTTAAATTTACAGTCAGCAGTTAAGAATTCAACAGGGTGAAACATGGAGGGGGGGGTTGGATGTAGGGTGCAGGTTGAGATGTTCAGAGTAAATTATGGCAACACTTCCTCCCTTTTTTTTATTAGGTCTGTCAAGGTGAAGGATGTTGTAGCCAGGGGGGAGAAATTCATTGTTTAATATGTAAGGTTTGAACCAAGTTTCTCTGAATGTTATTATGTCAGGTGAGTATCTGTCTATCCATGCATGAAATTCACTGATTTTACGAATACTGTGTAAATTAAAGGGAGACAAAGGTTAAATGCATAAAGGAGAATGTGGGTGGTTGGAGGCAGGTGGTTTGGGTTGATTATTTGATCCAAGGTGGGAAAGGGGGCCTAGGTTGGGGTGTATGTCATCTGAGAGGAGTAAGGTATTGCAGGGGCAGAGTAAAGTACGAGGTGTGAAGAGGTAGAAGTGACATTTTTGTTTAGTTTTTAATGGGGGTGAGGGTGGGGGTGGAGGGAAGTTTTGATTTTGGGTATGAGTGAGTTGGTGAGAAATAGTGAGGGAGATATGGTGAATGAGTAATGGGTTTATAGCTCAAAGGAATTGTGAGTGGAGGTTGGTGAAAGATGTAGGGGATTGATTGGAGTATGATAAGAGGAGAGCTAGGATCGCAGAAGAAGAAGAGATGTGGAGAAAAGGGTGAGAAGCATGTTGGAGTTGTGAAGAGTGTTAGTTATGAGGAGATTTAGGTCTGTGGAAAGATAGGGAAGAGAAAACACAACTGTAGAGGTTGGTGAGTGTGTTAGGTGAGTTAAAGGGGAACAGTTGGAGAAGGGAGAAAAGTGAAAACAAACGAAAGAGTCAGAGTCAAGAGATAGTGTTAGTGAAGAAGGGGTGTATAGTTGGTGGGGAAGGTAGTCAGAGAGGGATGTAGAGTATTGGTTGACTTGGAAGGGGAGTATAGATAGGGTGATGTGTGGAAGGAGAAAAAAGTATTAGAGAGTGGTTGAAATGAGGTATGTGAGAGAAGTATAGAGGAGAAGTTTGCTTAGTGGGGACTGTGTTTATTGATGAGCTGAGGTAGGGAGGGAAAAGGAATAGAGTATGAATGGTGAGAGAGGGAGAAGGAAGAGGTGCTAAATGGGTGGGGGAAAACTTTGTTAGTTACAAATGTAATGTATTTAGGGGTGGGTGGGAATGGGGGTAGGGTAGAGGAGCGGATTGGCCTGTGCGTGAGGGTAAACAAAGCAGGCTAGAGCAGACTTCAATAAACCCAATAGAGTACAGGAAAGAAAATGGAGAAAACAAAATCAATCAGTGAGAGAAGCAGTACTAAGGTGAGTAGGTTTTAAACCACAGAGTTTAACTATTGAGTATCAGGGCTAAAGAAGGTGAGTGTGTAAAACTATAAGTAGAAGAGAACAGTGTAGGGGCAAGGAGAGAGTACAGTGATGTTGCTGTACCTAGTGAGATAGAAAAGAACAAAATAGTTAAATAGTGAATGGCAGGGGAGAAAGAAGGGGAGCAGGAGGGAAGGGTTTGGTGCAGTGGTATGCTACAGCTGTAATTTAAACAAACTAAGTTGCAGAATTATATATACAAGATTCCATACATTAAAAGCAGGAAGCAGTTTAGTAATACTTTTTCTTATCAGAGTCGAGGAGGCGATTTACACAGCAGACTGGGTAGAGGGAAATTCTGCACTGTTGGTTAGGCAGTATTACCTAGAAAGGGAAGAATGAAAATGAAAGGATGTTAGAAGAGAGAACCCATAATTAAAGAATGAAATGTAAGGTTAGAGTTGGGACTGTAGAGATGTGGAGGTGGGATAGTTGAGTGGGGGTCAGAGAGGAAGAGCTTTAGATTTAGAGAGGACAGCAAGAGACGGAAGCAGTTGCAGTAACAAAAAGAAGATAATAAGCAAAACTAAGTTACACTCAAATAGTGCTATACAAGGACCTGAGATGCAAAAAGCAGGTATGAAAGTTAAATACAATTTTAAAATGCACCAGTGTTAAAACAGCATGCAGAATGCATTTTCAGCAAACCTCTCTCACCTACATATTTATACAGTAACCATCAGGACTGAGCAACTATTGATTCTAATATTTAACATTGACCATAGATTCAATAATTAAGCAGCTGTAGGTTCAGTAACTAAACATGGGATAGCAACTGTTCTGAGACTTAGCATAACATGTATGGCTAACATAACATAGCATTACACTAGCATGCAAGTGCAGCAAAAACATTATTTTTATTAATATCTATACAGTCTCAAGTGGCAACTAGGTATACCAAAACTGCAAGGACTTGTATAATTATGTGCTACAACAAGGAAAAAAATACATGTGGATGTACTGAACTACTTGAATCTCTTGGCAAATGCAAGTAAGAAATGACTGTTAAAACCTAGCTTTTCAGTTACTATATAAAGCAAAGGAAAGTGACTACAAATGCTTCATTATACAATTTGTACCTTTCTTAATGAGCAATATTCAAAACATCAAAGAAAAACATTGAAAATAGAAAACAGAAACTATTGCACACCACCAGGACTGGTAAGCTATGTGGAAAAGGCAAGTGAGGCTGGAAGGATGGCACAAGACACATACAGAGTGTTTTAAATGCCACAAGACATGATGGAAAGGTAAAATGAAAGTAAAGAAGCCACGGAGTGAGAACAGGAAGTCCTAAGAGTGTGCTAAGCCCCTGTTTTTGGAGCTGATTGTGGGAAACAGTAAAGAAAGGAGAGAAAACAAAATCAATTGGTCAGAGAAGCAGTACTAGGAAGAGTAGGTAGTAAACCAGAGAGTTTAAATGTTAAGCAACCAGGCTAAGGAAGGTGAGTGTGTGAAACTATGGGTAGAACAAACAGTGTGGGGGAAATGAGGGAGTACAGTGATGCTATTGTAGCTAGAGGGATAGAAAAGAACAAATTACTTAAATACTGAATGGGAGGGGAGAAAAAGTACAGTTGTGTACACTTACCATAAATGTAGATGTTCGAGTGTATTCATTGTTGCAGTCATCACATTTGGGTTATCTGCTTGCAGTAGCCCTCAGTCAGCCTGATTAACAAAGTCTTGGGTCCTGCGTTGGTTGCTGTCCCTTCTTCCATGATATCAGGTCATCAGGGATATAAAACATGCAGTCAACGCCAATACATCAGTTTTTCTTGCCCCAGATGTCAGGTGCCCCCTAATGGGGAGCAATTAAATCTATAAATATACAAGGTTATACCTCCAACAAAAAAAGCAAATACACCAAAAAGCTTTTGAGCATAGTAAAGTAGAGTAGAGGTATAGCCAAAAGAAGAAAGGGGGCTGGAAGGAGGGTAACCAGGACTGCAACAGTGAATACACTCGAACATCTACATTTAATGGTAAGTTTACACAACTGTACTATGTTCTTCGTGTTTCACTGTTACAGTCATCACATTTGGGTATATTCCCAAAGCTAAGGATGGGAGGAGGAATTTAGATAGCATTAGGACCAGCTATTAGGCTCTGCAAGACTGCAGTGGCAAAGCCAGCTATGGATTTAGAGAAAATTGGCAGATGGTAATGCTTGGTGAAAGTATGTACTGAACTCCAGGTAGCAGCTTCTGGGATGTCCCTGGTAGGGACGCCTCTGAGAAAGGCTGTAGAGGTAGATGCACCCTGGTTGAGTGGGTCTGATCCCCTGTGGGATAGGTTTCCATGGTGCTTGTAGCAGAAATGAATGCAATGGCCTATCCATTTGGAAATGGTTTGCTTTTAAATAGTCTTCCCCTCTGCCCCTGCAGCAAATGCCACCAGCAGTTGGTCAGATCTCCTTTGAGGTTTGGTCCTGTCCAAGTAGAATCTAAGCTGTCTGTGCACGTCTAAGGAGTGCAGTATTCATTCCCCTTTGTTCTGTGGGTTAGGAAAGAAGGTTGGAAAATGAATGGACTGATTAAGGGCCACATTGGATACCACCTTGGGCATGAAGGAGGGATTGGTCCTGAGGGACACCCTGTCTGCATGAAAGCTGAGGAAATGCTCCACTGCCATGAGGGCCTGTAATTCAGATACCCTTCTTGCTGAAGTGATTGCTAAAAGGAAAGCTGTTTTCCAAGTGAGGAATTTTAAATCCGCAGTGGCAGCTGGCTCAAAAGGAGGAAGGGTGAGCTTTTCCAATACAAAGTTAAGGTCCCAGGCTGGAGTTGGGGCTCTCCTGGGTGGTCGTAGATTTGACCCCTCTGAGGAACTGCTTAAGCAGTGGATGAGAGAAGAGGAGAGGTTCTGTGTTATAATGTGCTGAAATGGCTGAGGCATTAATTTTGATAGAGGAGAAAGACAGGCCCTTGTGAAGCATCTCAGTTAAGTATTGTAAACTCTGAGGTAAATTGGGCACTGCTGTGCTCATCCCTTGAGATTGGTTCCAGGCACAGAATCTTTTCCATTTTTCAGCATAAGATTTTCTAGTACTAGGCCTCCTTGCCTCTAAAAGGATATCCATCACTGGTTTACTGAGGGATGGTAAAGGAGAGATTAGGTAATTAGCCAGGCTGCTAGATTCAGTGTATGAAGCTGAGGGTGCAGAATCTGGTTCTCCTGCTGAGACAATAGGGTAGGAGTCTGAGGCAGGTGCCATGGGGCCAACAATGACACACTGCGCAAGAGGGGGTACCAGTGTTGGCGTGGCCAGTCTGGTGCAATCAAAATTGTCCTTGGTTTGTCTTGTTTGATCTTTAGTAGTACTTTTGAGAGCATTGGCAGAGGAGGAAAGGCATAAACTGATAGGTTTTTCCAGCTGAAGGACAAAGCATCCACTTTCCAAGCTTGTTTGTGGGGAGTCCTTGTGCAACATTTGTCCAATTGATAGTTCTGGAGGGAGGCAAACAGGTCTATATCTGGGCTCCCCTATTTGCTTGTCAACATGTTGAAAATCCTTGATTCCAGCTTCCACTCGTGTGGGTCCATAAGGCTTCTGCTTAGTTTGTCTGCCAGTTTATTTAGTTTTCCTGGCAGGAATTGAGCTTGTAGATGCACTTGGTAGCTCAGGGCTGTGTTCCACAATGCCATGGCTAGTCTGCATAGGGGGTAAGAATGTGTACCCCCCTGCTTGTTTATGTACCACATAACAGTGGTGTTGTCCGTCTTTACCATTAATTGTCCTGGAAGAATGTGGTCCTTGAAGGCTGTCAGATCATTCTGTACAGCTAACATTTCTTTTTGATTGATATGCAATTGCATTTGACTTGGGTTCCATTTGCCCTGAATGCACTTCCCTGCCAGGTGAGCTCCCCAGCATAACATGATGCAGCTGCTGTTAGGGTTTGGGCAGCAGGGTGTGGTGAGACTGGTAGTCCCTTGTTTTGGTGGCAGGCCTCTGCCCACCAAAGAAACTCTAGGCGTAGGCAAGGTATGATAGGAATCATTGCTTCTAGATCCTGAGAATGTTGACACCACAGGTTTTTAGATACCATTGCAGTTTCCTCATACGCAGTCTTGCATATGGAATTAGAAGAATGCAGGAGGCCATGAACCACAAGGCTTGTAGTACTTGCCTTGCAGATAGTAGGGTTTTTGTGGCCACTTGTTTGAAGTAGGTTGTCAAATGAATTTGTTTCACTGGCATGAGGAAAGCCATCTGGGAAGTTGTATTCAAGCTTGCTCCCAGGAATATGATTTGTTGACAGGGTACCAGGTGTGATTTCTTTTCATTTATGGTGTACCCCAGACAAGTTAGCACCCTTTGTACAAAGGCCAGATGATTCAAAAGTATGTCCTGACTTTCTGCCTGAATTAAACAACTGTCCAGGTATGGGTATATTTGAATATTTCTTTGCCTGCAAAATGTGATGACTGGGGCTAGGCACTTTGTGAATACCCTGGGCGCAGTGCATAAGCCAAAGGGCAGTGCAGAGAACTGGTAGTGATTGTAGCCTGCTTTGAAGCATAGGTATCTTCTGCAAGATTCCCTGATTGGGATGTGAAGGTATGCTTCCTTTAAATCGAGTGTTACCATCCAGGCACCTTTTCCTAGCATAGGAAGCAACTGGTGAAGAGTCAGCATCTTGAATTTTGGAATCACCAAAAAGGTGTTTAGAGTAGACAGGTCCATAATAGGATGCCATGAATTGTCTTTTCTGGGTACCAGGAGAAGTCTTCAGTAGAAACCTTGTCTTGTTCCTCTTCTGGTACAGTTTGAATAGCCTTTATGTTTAAAAGAGAGAGAATTTGCTTTTGAGCCTCTGCCCACTGATTTGGGGGTAGATATGGCCAACTTTTTGGCATTGGTAATGTGTGGAAGTGAAATCTGTATCCTTGGGACACTATATTTAAAACCCATTTGTCCTGGGTAATGAGTTCCCAGTTTTTGGCCTGCAGACTAATCTTTCCCCCTAAAGGAGCATTCAGTTGAGAAGTGCTTGGAAGTTTTAAAAACAAGTCATTGACACGGTTTTCCATAGGGGTGAGTCTTACTACTCCCAGATTTGGAAGCAGACGCGCCCCACTGCTTAGTCTTGTGCACATCCTGGGACTGAAACCTGGGATTTCTGCTGTGTCTGGGTTTGGATTGAGAAGGCCTGGAAGGAGCCGGAAAGGGACAATTCTTAGAGGGCCAATGCCTACTAAATCTTGGAGGCTAAACTTGTAAGAAATATTTAACTGTTTGCATAGATTTAGCTTTATCTTCTATCTTTTTAAGAACTTCCTCATCTTTTTTGCCAAACAGGTGGTCCTGATTTAAGGGAGCATCCAACAGTTTAGCTTTAACATGATCAGACAGAGATTGCTCCTTAAGCCAAGCATGCCTTCTGAGTACAGACCCAGTGATAGCAGCCCTGCAAGAGGCCTCTAAAGAATCAAACCCACATTGCAAAGTATGTTTTCCAACCTGTTCAGCAGAATGCATTAAATTCTGTAATTCCTTATTTTCAGCACAGTCAGGAATCAACATAATTTTCTGTTTAAGCAATCCAATAATATGTTGTTGATACTTTAACATATGAACCTGACAGTTTAAGGCCCTAATGGCCAAGGATGCAGAAGTGTAAACCTTCTTACCCCATCTATCCAGCGCCCTGGAGTCTCTATAATAAGGGGTAGGGTTTTTGGCAGTAGAGGCCTTAATGCCCTTGGGTCCCTTTGAAATAGTCTCTGGATAAGCAACAGGATTTTGAAAAAGGAACTCTGTACTATCTGTCGAGTTTTCTGGGAGCAGGAGGCAAAGAATCAGGGGCCAAACTAGATTCCAAAAAGGCTTCATCAACAATGTCTAGTACAGGAGGTATAGCTAAAGGCCTATGCTGAGGCAAGAGTAAGAAATCCTTAAGCCTCTTTTTCGAATCAGAAAAATCCTGGCTTTCCCAGTGGAAATGCTACCTTAGAGTGTGCAAGGTTTCAACAAAAGAAAAATCCTCTGGAGGGGAAGCAGAGGGAATAGATTCCTCGGCATCAGAATCCTCATAAGTAGATAAGGGTAAATCCAGATCATCAGACGAATCAGAAAAATCAGAATCCTGGTCAGAAGATTCATAAACAATTTCAGTCCTAGGTCTCTTAAAAGAGGGTGGCTGGCTTCCCCTGATTAAAGTTATAAGATCATCAGCCATTCTTATCATTTGTTTTTTAGGCATGGAGGCCTGAGCATGCAGCCTGCACGTCGGTTTTCTAGGCATGGTTCGAGGTTTAGGCCTTAAAGAAGAAGGAGGCGTCGGTTTAATATACAGGTCCGTAGGCCTGAATACATCTTCAGAAGCCAGTGCCTGCACAGTGGCTCCGGACCCATCCAAGGTAGAGACATCCACAGGTTCCACAGTTGAAGCATCTCGTGGCATACTGGACTCCGAATGGATCTCAGTAGAGGCCTGTGAATCAGAAGTAGCAGGTATCAGGGGCTGTGAAAGCTTCTCACTGAGTACCGGAGAACTGGCGACTGGCTTAGGAGAAGCGTCGTCAGCAGCTTTGGATCTAGGCGGCCTGTCTCTGTCTTTATCTTTGCGTTGTTTCAGAATTCTGGCAGTCGGATGGCTTACCGACGACATTTCTGGAAAACTGAACCGAGAACCGAAATATTTAGAGGTGAAAATATACCGACGATGGATAGTGCGTTGATTAAATAAAGCACAAAACCGACAGCAAGGTTAGTTGTGGTCAGGGCCTAGGCAAGGAATACAGTTTGAATGAAAATCTTTGTGAGGTATTTGCTTTCCATAAGAAATGCAATTATTAACTTTTACTGACATTGGTAAGGAGCAAGAAAAAGTTTCCCTAACGGGGAACTTAGCTTTAGTTGAAGACTTCGGTTCTGAAACTCGAAAACAAAAATTTCAGGAGTCGGCCAACCAGCACTTGCGAACTGCTTCTGCTTCGGGCACCACATGGCAAGAAAGACTGATGTAATGGCGTCAACTGCATGTTTTATACCCCTGACGACTGATGTCATGGAAGAAGGGTCAGCAACCAATGCAGGACCCAAGACTTTGCTAATCAGGCCAACTGAGGGCCACTGCAATTAGATAACCCAAATGTGATGACTGCAACAGTGAAACACGAAGAACATTGGAAGTATGATGATAGGATTTGGTTCAGTGATGTGCTGCAGCTGTAATTTAAAAATGCTAAGTTGCAGAATTTTATACACAAGGTTAAATACCTCACAAACAGGAAGCAGTTTAGTAGTAGTTTTTTGTTTGTTTGTTTCTTGTCAGAGTTTTCAGTTTTTCCTCCTCCACATTTGAAAATCACTAGTATAACAGCTTTTGTACTCCCATGCATTTATTGAAGGATATGAAGTGTTAAAATGTCTAGCATTAATGACTGACTGTAATAATCTTTGATTTACCAGACAGGAAAAATGAGACATCTGGGTTGTTCTAAGAACATAAGGAGACATAGGTTCATAGGTTCATAGGTTCATACTAGGCTATCTGCCCGAGGGCATTTACAAGCCTAGCCCATAGTTTTGTGGCTTATGCCACCCCTTTAGTATGGGGAACTATACCCATTATTTTGCTGTGCCTCTGTTGAGCAGTGACACTGAGGTAATCCCTGGGGTATATCTGCGATCTCCCATCCATTGGTCAAGATTTCTCTTGAACAAGGCCAGCGAGGTGCTCTGCCTCACATATACCGGGATTTTATTCCACAGCATAGGGAGTCTTTGGGTGATGAATCTATCCCTCCAGCACATCCTATTAATAGCCGTGTCGAGGTTTAAGTCTTTCTGACTTGTGGCTCTGACGGATCTAGATTTTTTGAGGTGAAGCATATTCATCAAATCTGGGTTTGACATGGCCTTATATGTTAGGCAAAGGTCACCTCTGAGCAAGCGGTGGCGACTGAATAGAGCTGGAGTTCTTTCAGTCGGGCAGCATAGGACAGATGTTTGAGACCCTTTATCCTTTTGGTGAGGAACTTTTGTGGCCTCTCCAGCTGCTGCAAGTGTCGGGTCAGATACATTCGAATGGGGCATTGTACTCAATCATTGGTCTGATGAGTGATGAGTATAGGGAGACTATGACCTCCCTTGATCTAGATGAGAATCCCTTCATGATAAGGTGGGCAATGTAGAAGGTCTTCCTAACTACTTTAGCTACATGGGTGTCGAATGACAGACTACTATCAACCTGGGTCCCCAGGTCCCTGATAACTTCTTCTGTGCTCAGTGGATTGCCACCTATTTGGTAGCTAGGGGTAACCTTGTTTTTCCCGAAGGGTATGACTATGCATTTTTGGCATTTAACTTTAGGCCATGGCTCTGGCACCAGTTATCCATTTCTGTGAGACCCTTCTGAAGGATATCTGTGTCAGATGTGTTTTCTACTATGGCCCAGTTTGCAGTCATCTGCAAACTTTGTCAGCCATAAACCTCCTGTGTTTGCTTGTACTTGGAAAAGTAGATGCCAAACAAGAGTGGGCCCAGGACTGAGCCCTGTGGTACACCACTTGTGACAGGCTTTGAGTCTGACATGGCGCCAGCAACTCTGACCCTGTGGGTTCTGTCACTCAGCCAGTTTGCAACCCATCTTGTGATGTATGGGTTAACATTTAAGCTGATGAGTTTTTCAATGATACCCGAGTGGGGTATTGTATCGAAGGCCTTCGCCAGATCGAGGTAGGCTGTATGGACTGCCTTTCCCTCATCAATGGCTTTGGTGACTGTTTGAAAAAGTCAACCAAGTTTAGAAGGCATGATCTGCCTTTGACAAAGCCAAACTGGGATGGATCCAAAGTCTGCAAATTCCCTATGTCTTTATTTATGAGGTCCATTATGATCCTCTCCATGGCTTTGCAGATAAGGCTTGTCAAGCTAATGGGCGGTAATTTCCAGGGTCGGTGGAGGCACCGCCTTTGTGAAGTGGGACCACAGTTGCAGTGCGCCACTCCTGGGTACATATCCAGAGGTAAGACTATGATTAAACAGCTGTCCTAGCTGTGGGTTTAATTCCTCGTTGAGTTCGTGGAGCACACAGCCGGGGACACCATCAGGTCCCATGGATGCTGTGTTTTGCTTTGGAGAGAGCAGTTCTCACTTGGGCGTTGGAGATGTTTGGGGGCTGCAATTGCTTGGTATAGATATCTCTCCTTTTGGGGGAGAAGTTTGCACTGAACCTGTCAGCCAGTATGTTGGCAATGTCTGTAGGATCAGTAATCTTCACATCATTTTGAACTAGTTCTGAGCATATCTGGGAGTTTCCTCCCAGGTTTCTAACATAGCTAAAGAAGGCCTTATGATTGTCTTTTTGAGTCTTTAGCTATTTTTCTCTCAATATTTGCTTTGGATGATTTTATGAGAGCTCTTAGTTTTTACTTATAGTGATCAAGGGTGTCTTACCTTTTAAGGATTTTGCTCTATCTTGTAGTAGCTTCCTCCTTTTGTTGTAGAGTTTGTTTATGGCTGGGGTCCACCAGACTGGATGCTTGCCTTTGGTACAAAGAGTCTTTGTTTTGCTTGGGATTGCCTTATCCATGCAGTCCTGCAGGTGCTGGTAGAAGGCATTTGTAAGTGATTCAGCGGCTTGAGTACTGTTTTCCCTTGGCTCGGGGGCCTTAAAGGAGACCACACTAGTCTTTAGAAGTGTGAAGTCGGCTTTTGAGAAGTTCTTTACTGTGGTCTTTTTATTTCAGGTGGGGTGGGATGAGGACCTCCAGCGAGATTAGTTTGTGATCTGATCTCACCAGTGAGGGGTATACTTCCGGTGTTGAACATTGTGCTCCCATGTTCGTGATGATGAGATCAAGTATGTTTTCTCCTCTTGTGGGGATGGTGACTAGTTGTTCCATGGCATTTGAGTTTATGAATTCCAGGAACTTTTGGGCTAGGGTGTTTGGGCTTGAGTAGTGTTCCCAGTCTATATTAGGGTAATTGAAGTCACCTAGTATGATGGTGTTTGGAGATACATTTATCCCTCTAGTGTTTTCAGGAAGGCCATGTGAGGTTCCTGAGTTTGTGAGGGTGGCCTGTAACATGCTACAATTTGCAGAGCAGTCTTGCCTATGGTTAATTGCACCTGGATGGTCTCCGATGCATCGTCGTTGCCACCAGTCTTGAGGTGTGGGTGTCCTTGATGAATATGGATACCCCCTCCTTTCTTGGTATTGTCCGGATTTTGGGGCGGAGCATGATAAGAGGTAAAACCTGATAGTGCTGGGGTGCTCTCAGGGCCTTGAACCAGGTTTCTGTCACTGCACAGACATCGATGTTCTCCATACTGAGAAGGGCCTCGAGTGCATGCATTTTGAGATTTAGACTTCTGGCATTGAGCAGCATTACCCTTAGTTTTTTCCTTTTTGTGTTCTAGGGTGGTAGGTTTAGAATTTGAGCCTTGCCTAAAAAGGCACTATGGGGTGGCAAGAGCCTTTGCCAATATCCGGAATCCCAGGGTGACAGGTGCAAGCCGTCCCTTATGGAAGCAGCGTGGCTTGTCCAGCATGTCATCCCAGGCAGACAGACATTGGATCCCCTTTGAATGACACCAGAGTTTAAGCCAATTGTTAAAGCTGATCATCTTATCTCTGTATTGTGGCATCATTCTTGGTGAAGGTAGGATACTGCTCAAGGTCAGGGTCATACCTGCCTGGGCTACATAATCAGAGAGCTCCTCAATGTCTCTTTTCATGTAGTCCAAGGAGGTGCGTCTCAGGTCGTTTACACCAGCGTGGACAATGACTGAGTCGTATTTGTACCTGCTGTTGAGAGACCTGAGTGCTTGCGTTATGTGGCGGATTCTAGCCCGACAGGCAGCTTACTGTGACCTTCTCCTTACTCAGTCTGGTGGCGGGGCGTCAGTGTGTCTGACTATGGAGTCACCAATGACTAGTGTGTCTTGCATTGTGTTTGGCCTTAAGGGCTGTGACTGTTTGACACTCTGACTGTGAGGTCTATGTGTTGCAGGTGTTGTGTTCTGAGGTGGTGGTTGTTTGGGTGTCTGCTTTGGTGGCCTCTGCTGTTTTGGTAGATTTTTGATCAGAGCCGAGTATGTCTTTGTGTGTTTATGTGTATGATTTGAGGTTGTGATGGTACTATGTGAGACTGGGTCTATAGTGTGTGTGGTAACCTTCTCCTCCTGACTGGTCTTGCCAGTCCTATGTTGAGAGAGCTCCGCCTCCAGTTTGGCCGTATAGTTGCATCTCTGCATGTATTTGTGTTTTGTGGGAGGAGGAGAGGGTTGTCTGTGTACATGAGGCAATTGTAACATTGCCTCAATATTTCTAGGTTCACCAGCTGAGCAGGAGAGGACACTAGCAACTGATCCCTCGACATGCTAGAAGGACTAGACAAAAAAAACTTTAAAAGAGATTCCAGGGGACGTGGGTGAGCGAGAAATGGGGCTTTGCCTTTTTCGGGTCCTATCTATAAGAGTGCCGTATCAAGGTAATAAGTACTGTAGGAGCAAGTGCTAGGTTTAACAGATAGAGAAAAGTCTACTTGGTGTCAAGTAGAGATGATCTTTAGGTATTAGAGAAAGTGCTAGTAACAGGGATGCTTAAAGGTAAGATTGAAAAGAATGCACTCTGCAGTGTGCACTAGAAGTTGGATATGAAAGTAGGTAACTTGAGTTTTACCTGTTTAAAAAGTTAAGGTTTAGTGGAGAGTTACTATTTTTAAAACAGCAAGATGGACTGAAAGGGGTGGTTACTTTTGTATTTTGGTACTATGAAATACTGTAGGATGGCCAATAAATTTAAATAATTGAAGGGGTGGGATTTCAAAAGTGATGGTTTTGTGATTACTCACATAAGCCAGTGAAAGTAGAGAGAAATGAGATATATGGTCAGATTAACATAAGAGGCGGGCAACTAGAAAGACAGTGGTATTTAATTCTGCCTGACTCAGAACAGAGAGAGCTGTGGTCTCTTTTGAAGTTTTAATATGCTGTTAAAACAGAATGCAAGCAAAACAGAAGGTAAAGAAAACAAACTACAGTATTCAAAATATAGAAAGGCAATACAGAAATACAAAAAATAACAGCAAACTAACCTTTCCTTCACAGCAAAGTGTAGCAGAGTCTGGATGAGCCTTTCTGGTATATGAGATAGGTGGTAGGTATGTTTGTGTGTGTATGTGTACGTGTGTATGTGTGTGTGTGTGTGCGCATGTGCACGTGTGACGTGTGCGTGTGTGTGTGCGCACGCGCACGCACTCATGTGTGTGTGAGACAGAGTGAGTGAAGGGGTTGTCGGTGCTAACAAAATGCACTGGCCACCAGTGTTAACTGCCACAGGAAAAAGTGCTGATTAGCATCCCTGCTAGTTAACAGCAGTTCAGTGACATGCTAATTAGCTGATAATGTGTTTTTTCCTCATTGCATCTAATGTGTCTCTGAATGGCAAAATACCACATTGCAGAAACAGGGCCTTTTTACCAATGACCTTCACATGGGTAGTGGAGTTCTTCCTGAATCCCTGAGAATGTGCAGTAATTTTAATACATCATTGATTACTATCACTTTTTGGGAAACCACAGTGGTGCAGTGATTAGCATTGCCACCTGACAGCAAGAGGCTCTTCGGTTCGATCCTCAGCTGGGGTGCCTTCTGTGCAGAGTCTGCATGTCCTCCCTGTTGTCGCATGGGTTTCCTCCGGGTGCTCTGGTTTCCTCCCACATCCCAAAGACATGCTGTAGGTGGATTGGACACTCTAAATTGGCCCTAGGTGTGAGTGTGTGCATGTGTGTGCCTTCTGCGGAAGGTTGGGTGCTGGGCTGGCAACCCAACACCATAAAACTCCACTGCCATTCATGACCGGACAGTTGATTTGCTGTGGTGACCCCTAACCGGGAAAAGCCAAATGAAGAAGAAGAAGCTTACTATCACTTTTTTGAATATGTAAATGCATAAACATTTTCCTACTTTAAATCTCTCTCTCTTTAATATCATCAGCTATTTAGGCTGTATGCATTAAAATGTAAATGATCTGTACTCATAAGGAAAATAAATAACTTTAGTAAAATATTGTTACAAATTTTTCTGTTTAGGGACCACTGTGAACTATATGTTTTTTTTTTTGAGAAATTAAGAAAAGACATGTAAAAATATAATATTTAGTAAGTAAGGTGTCACAGATGGCTCCATACTGAAACGTTGCACTCATAACACTGAGTGCCAGCATGTCAAAAAAAAAAAGGCTGAAAATGTAGAACATCAAATGTTGCTATTCTTCTTTAATTTTTTTTTGCAGGGGAACAATCCCCCCACACCCCCTAAGTTTATATATGCTAACTCCGAGCTTGTCATACCTTGGAGGAATGGGAATATTCTTTGAAATGACCAGCTCAGACTTAGCATATTTAAGCCCATTTTTTTCAGCCATTCAGTCTCTGCATTACGGATTCTTTAACGTGAGTCCGAACATTTTAAATGGTTACTGTCACAAAATTATCAATAATGATTTTTATGCTTATTTCAGTAGCACTTGCATTCTTTGTCAAAATAAAACAGTACTTCTCCCTGACACATTAAACCTTTGAGATTGTTCAGGACAGCACCTCTGTGTATCCAGTGTGCTTGGAACTGTGACCTAAAAAACACCTTCACTGCTGTTGTCGAAGATATTATGGCATCTGCAATCAGTTTGTGTGATGATGTGTGGAATAATTCTGATCAGACACCCCTCCGCTCTGTATGGTCTTATCTATTAGGAAGTATAAAACTGATTGGTTAGCTCTACTTGAACATGCCTGCAGTCATTCATAATTCTTTATCTGAAGGTTTGGTTATACTTCCATGTTGGAGAATGTATTTAGATGCAATGTTTGCACCAAGGACTAGGGGGTAGACAACACTTCCATTGCAAAATCTTGTTTATCAAAGAATTTTATTTATTTTTTTTTTTCAAAACTCAAATGTTTTGTAACTGTAGACCATTTGTTCATTAATCATTCTTAATAGGCTTTGTGTCTTCTACAGGTACCAAATCTTGTATCAGCAATGTACCTTACAGTCCTAAATGTAGTCTGCAGTTCTACATTCTTAGGTCATTACTGCAGACCTGTGATAAAACTTCTCAGTGGCCTCTCAAATGCATGTTGAAAGTGTTTAGTGCAAAAACTCTGCACATCTTTTTATAATAGCTACAGTAAAATTTCTGATCAATAATGCTAGCGGTTTGCTGTGGGCTGAGTTGTTATTTGTGTCATTGTGGCAAGCAAAACAACTATCTACTTTGTGTTGTATATGCTTATAAGTGGAACTCATAGCTTCAAAACTTTTTCTTACATTTTTGCACAGATCTCTCTGGGTAGCCCACTCATGGCTCAGTGGTAACATACAGATGAATATGTTTAATGCATTTTGTCTTTATGAAATGTGATTTGTTATCACTGACAATTAGCTCAAGCTACCTCTTTCTTACTAATATTGTTCATAATACTGGTAGTATATTTTTAGATAGTGTTGACTACATGTATAGTTGTTCAGTCTATTTTTAGTGCATTTGGGGCAGTTAAGAACAGTGCATCCAAAAATGTGACTTTGAAAATCAGTGTGAATTTATTGCCATGGTGCATATAACTATTCATAAGAAGGAAGGGAGGCAGTAGAGGTACACGATGGACCATATGCCATCCAACACAACTTTGGGATATTATCAACATTATTATTCATGCCAGACAACTAAACACAACTGGGCAACAGCTTCACTTTTAATGTCCTCCAATGCCACTCATACAGTACCCAGTGTTATGGAACAAGGCCTTTGATATAGTTGATCACTGCTCTGGAGTGACAGTTAAAGTTCCACAACATATAGGCAGTTATAAAATCAAGGGATAAAAGAGTATTATCTTTAGTCAGTCATACACTTGTAGGAGCACTGGATCATTCCTGATTCATCCTTGAATAGTGACATCTATTATAATATGCCATGCTCAGTTGTGGATTGTGCTGAAATTTACTCATGTTGGGTATGATTTAGCCGTGACAGTTTCATTTTTATGCCCAAATTCCAATGTTAGGTATACTTAAATCACAATATAACACACATCTAAACAGCAAACCATTGCTGTACAACAGCTCTGTTGTACATGGTTTTGCATTTGTTTTACATTTTCTTTAATGCTTTTTAAAGGTCTAGATAATAAAACAATTCTTGCAGTGCAGCAAGATATTTATTAATTTAACACAGTTAGATTATGCAATTCCTGATTTTTGGCACTTTATGCAATTGTTAATGGCATACTGTTCATAAGTAGTTACTAGGCATGCAGTCCTGGAGACCAATGAGAAGCCTTTTTTCAATTTCCCAATTGAGTTGAAGTCTCCAACAGTAAAGTGATTCTGCTTGGCACCAACTTACCCCAGAAAACAAATACAAATTCATTCAATTTAGAAATCTATCTAAAAAAAGATAGCATAAAGTAAACTTCCTCCAAACAAAACAAACTGTATTAATGAACAAATATGAACATTTCTGTAACCTTGTCATCACATCACAGGCTACTATTACTATAATGACCTTTTAAGCACCAAACAATGGCAGTTACCTCAAGCCAACTGCTTCCCATTCATTTCCTTACAGAATTCTCCACCCCTACCTCCAGCTCTCCACCTTCTCCCCTTATCCCACTATTTAAACCCCCAGCATTTTGCACCCACATTTTACTTCAAAAAGATTTTAGCCAAACATATCATAAAAGCATTGGAACAGATTCCTTATGACACTCTGCCAGGAGCAGATGGTATTTTACCATTGTTTGTCTCTCTTTTTAAAGACTACATTATACCCCCAAAGTTCCAAAATCTGGAGACACCAAGGACCTTAGGTCTACGTCAATCATAATATCATTGGAGAAGACCTTGGAGAAACTAGCCTTCTCACAACTAACTGACTACATTAAAAATGCAATATCTTAACTCTACACCAGCATGCCTTTTGGTCAAGATACACTACCATATGCTGACTACTTTTTTTTGTTCTTAAAGATACCCTAACTTTATGGAAATCTGATAGAATTCACCTACCATGATGCCATGCAACTGATATACTCTTCTTACTGCTGTCAGAGCAATGGTGAGTACAGTTTTCCAAGTCACGCACCTTAAATCAGCTTGATGGGCAGATTCAACAATTGACAATACCAAGACATCTCTCGAAGTCATATGTGAGAGGTAGAAGTATAAGGGACATGTTGGTAAATGGATTATTTGCTTTACCAAATCCACCAGTACCTAGAATGTTGATGGAAACAGGTACAATCAAATGTGGGAGATGTCCAGTGTGTCCACATATTGTTAAGTGTTTTGAATGTATTAATAACATTTCCTGTATTCCCAAAGATAGATTTTCATGTGAATCAAAGGGGGTAATTTATATTTTGAGTTGTCCTTGTAATATGTTCTATGTAGGAGAAACGAAAAGGGTGTTTCGGTTAAGATTTATGGAACATATTAGAGACATTAAGAATACCCACGGTGGTGGTGCTGTGGTAGCATTGTCGCCTCATAGTAAGATGTTGTCCGGTTCGATTCTCAGCTAGACCATCTTCTGCGTGGAGACATGCGTGAATGGGCGTACCTTCGTTGAAGGTTGTGCATCAGGGAGGGTAACTCAGCACGTAAAAATCAACTACCAATCATTAGCGGACCAGAGTTCCACTGTGGCGACCCCTAACCGGGAAAAGCCGAAAGAAACAAACAATTAGGGACATTAAGAATTGTGAAGAAGAAGAAACAATTGCTGCTCATTTTATGAAATCACATAACAATGATTATTCATTACTGAAAGGAAGCATTTTAGAACAAATTAATTGTTTTTGTATGAATGAAAATGTTTTAAGGGGAAAACTTCTATACAAAGAAAGTATTTATATTTTGAAATTTAATATAACGTCCCTATGGGACTTAGTGGGGAAATGAATTGGAGAAGTTTGCTTTAAGGGGTAAATGGTTTAAAGAGCTAATTAATTATTTAATTGATGTACAATGTGTATATAAGCTTGATGTTTGATGAAATTTGTATTCCAAGAAGGTGTTTTCACCAAGGTGCTAGAATTAAAACAGCTTTATCTGAAGATTTGTTTTTCATTTGGATCCTGGTTGTTCATCTACCTCATTTATCCTGTCCAAGGTCAAATTAAAATAAAATTCCTCCACATGAGGATAAGAATTAACATTTTCTTCCCAATCAAAGGGTTGGACTTGGGAATCTACAGGTAAAGAAGCCCTATCTCTGTCAAAATCACAATCATCAGACCCTATTTCTTTAGAAAAAAAATTACAGGGAATGCCCCACTGTAAAGGATTCTGAATACCAGGATTTATTGCTTGTAATGCTTGTCTAGCCAAGGCAATGAACTCATAATGGAGGGAAAAGTTTTTGTATTTAAACTTGGTGTCTGTACACTGACTTTGTCTGAAGAAGTCCAGTGATCTGACCGGACGAAAAGCGCTTCACATTTATTGTTTTAAGCATATTAAATTCTGTTGTGGATTTTGTACCTCTTGGCATCTTTACTTGTTCGTAGGGCAATGAACCCATCTTTTTTTAAAGGTAATATCTTAATTAGAAGGACAATGTTTAACTTTTTTTTTTAATATGAGTTCCAACATAAGTGGACTGACTCGAAGAAGGGATGTCTACCTGGTTAACCCAGAAGAATCCCCAGAGTGTCTCCCAGACCCAGAGGACACAGTTCTTCCATGCCTATATTGAGCATTGGAACAGCCAAAGAGAATCTGGCTGACTCATGGGTCATGCTGGCTGAGAGAACTACAATACAGGAAGATGAAGAAGTAAGTGAGTGATCTAAGGATCAACAAATGGCCACTACAGGTTCACTCACTATTGTCTGTGGCATACACTGAGTCTGCAGCGATGGCAAGGACTAATTGATAATTTTTTTTTTTTATTTCTAGGTACTGTGGGAGAACAGCTAGTCATACTGGAGCACATATCCATGCTGTAACCGGGGTAGAAGCACCAAAAGCTGTAAGCATAGCTGGAGTGAGTCGGTCTGATAGTAAACTGTCACTGAGTGTTCACAAGTAGGGCACTTATGCTCATAACACTTCCCCTACTCCCTTAGTTTATAAAATGTAAAAGAAGAACAGAATCCCCCTGTCAGTACACCCAAGCACTAGCACACACACTGACAGGAACAAAATGGTAGAGTGTCACAAAGTGAGCATAAGAGTTACACTGACACCCAGTTCCCCATCATTTCTCTGTAAGCTTTCCTGTTCTACAAAATGCAAATTTTGAACAAGCAGTACACATTTTTTCACAAAATTAGTCCCGAGTACCTTCATAAACACTTTAAGCTAAAAATAATGGTCCCCAACAGTAAATTTCTGATAATTTCTTAAAGGGGGGAATACCACTTTTAGTAAAAAAAAATTTAAAACAGATAAACTGCTGCTTTTCTTAAAAGGGCAATAATTTCTGAGTAGAGGGGTTCCTCAATGGGGACTTATCTGCCAGAAATAAAGCTCTTGGCTGATTTCTGCTCATGACAAGTCTGAAAGATGCATCTTCTCCAGACAGCAAGAAAGTACTGAAGAAAGCTTCACTCTGACTGCTGATTTCCCTTCACAGGATTAACCAATCAGCTGTCAGAGTGAAAGAGTGGGTGGGACAGAACTTTTTAAACCTGGCCTGTCATTATTTCCTGGGCAGGAAACATCCCATATAGCATAAGGGCTACTGCAGCAGTAGGAATGATGGACATCTTTCCTATAGAGATTACATTTAGTAAAGGATAAAAAACAAATGGTCATCCTTGCAAAAAGATTTTATTTGGTCTGTATAAAACCTGTGCTGTCTATGGGCATCCATACAATGGAGGAATATTAACCAGTGTTGAAATGTTTCAAGAAAAAGACAGGTAGACTTACTGTCTGATTCAAATGTGATTATGGGGCAAATTTTGGCATAAAAAAGTTCTAAATCCATATATCTGTCCCTCCATCCTTCCGTCCATTCATCCATCCATTTTCTAAACCACTTTTTCGATGAGGCTCATGATGATAACAAGCTAAGCAGGGTACAGCAGACTTAATTACCCCCCAACTCATGCTGTGGGATCTCAAGTATTTCAAAGCAAGCAGACAGGTTCAATTCTTACAATGTGCCCTGTGTCTGCCTTGCAACCTCATTCTACTGAGTTGTGCTGTGTACACCTCCCACTGTAATAACAGAAGCCTTTGCTTTATAAACTCTGATGTCTTAAATCATTAGAATATTGCTTTTTAAGTTATGATGCCTTAAGTCATTAGAATATTGCTTTTTAAGGTAGTTTGCTAGTCTGCCTTTATGTTTACTAATGTCAGACTCAGGCAATGATCAGGAACCCAAATGCGATGTCATTTTAAAACAGTGCCAGTTGCAGCACTGTTCTGCTATGAGTATAAGTAGATTCTTTATTCAGTGAGTAGTTGACCAAGATGCAATGCCTCCTTCCTCCTTCCAAGGGGTATAAATACTAATACTGCATAATAAAGACTATTTTAATATACTTTCCCTGCATGTTGCACACTGGACTCATACAGTATTTCCATTGCTATTAACAATCTTGCAATTTTCTTACTCAGCATGACAGGCTAGTAAACCACAGTTCTTTTCAGGTCAACATACTGTGAAGTGGGTATATTAAGATTTATCCAAGAGTAACAAACTCATTCAGTTGATTACTGCAAATATAGTTTCACTTTCTTTTGGTTTAGAAATACACAGAAGTTGTTGAACAAGGGTAACCTTTGTCTCACACTTAAAGCTCCTAGAATGCAGGAAAATCATGTAATGGTTTTCATTTTGTGTTTGCGAAATATTTCCTTACCATTCTTTATGTTACCAAAACTAGCAGTAAAAGGTTTGAAAAATAATACTTTCAAAATCTTTATGTTCTCTTTCCAGGTCATATAATTAGCATTACCTGATTAACAAATGTGTGTTAGTATTAAGTAGTTCATTTTCATATTAAATTAGACTATTGTAGAAGCAAGAAAAAACATTTTGTAACTGGGAACCACCCTATCTTTCTTGTTTTACAAACATCTAATTGCATTATTACTTTCTTCACAAACCTAGGAATCATTCTGTCCAGGTTACTTTCTCATCGTAAATGCAGGGCTTTTTTCTTCTTACAGAGGTCGCTGCTCTTTGTCAGCAACATTACACTATCTGAATGGGCCATTCAAAGACAAAAAGTCCAGGTGTATTAGTCCAGACTTACTATTTTTTCAGAAACTGATTGATTATTCTGTTCATTTTGACTGTACTTTCAGTCCTAATATTTAGGCCAGACACAGGAAGATGTGGGATGAGGGATATAACTCAACCAACTGCTATTCACACATACAGGTTCTCATCACTCTACACCTGTGGGAATGCATTGTGTTCTTATCAGGTTGTTGGAATAAGTGAACATGTTGTTCACAGGACTAGTGCTAATTTTAATAGTCTAATCAGTGAAAGTAGGATCTCTGCTATTGTGTGTGTGTGTGTGTGTGTGTGTGTGTGTGTGTGTGTGTGTGTGTGTGTGTGTGTGTGTGCGCGCATGTGTGTGTGCGCTTGTGTGTGTGCTCACGTGCGCGCGCGTGTGTGTATATATGTGTGTATGCATATATCTATATATAAAAACTGATGGTAATGCTACTCAATGCTAGAAGTCTAAATCTCAAAATGCACTCACTCGAGGCACTCCTTTAAATGGAGAACATTGATATCTGTACAGTGACTGAGACCTGGTTCAAGGCTCCAGAGAGTACCCCTGCACTACCACACTTTTCTGCCATGTAACCTGGACCGAAACACCAAAGGCGGAGGTGTGTCCATATTTATTAAGGATATCCACACCTCCAGGCTAGTTGCTCAGCATAATGTATCCGAAGTTATCCAAGTGCAACTAACTCTGGGCACAACTGTAATCCAAATTGTAGCTTGCTATAGATCCCCCACCATGCTCCAGGATTCCCAATCCTCTTTTTTTGATGTACTGGAAAATATTAGGGTTAAATCAAACACCCTAATAATGGGCGACTTCAACTACCCCACCATTAACTGGGAAAACTATTTGTGTACCAACTCCTTAGCTCAACGCTTTCTGGAATTCATAAACTCCAATAACCTGGATCAACTTATCCACACTCCCACCAGGGGCAACAATATCCTAGACCTAGTCATTACCAACATGAGTGACCGGTGTTCCACATGGGAAGTCAACTCCTCATTGGTCTGATCCAACCATAAGCTGATCACCCTTGATATCCACATCCCGCCCCCACCCCCCATTAAGGAAACCAAGGTAAAAAATTTCTCCAAAGCCAACTTCATGCTTCTTAAGACAGAAGGGGTGAACTTCATGACACCCATGCAGATGGACAATACAGTTACAACTGCTGAATCCTACACAAATGCACTTTATAAACACTTACACGAGTGCATGGATAGTGCTATCCCAAACAGAACCAAGACGCTATCCTCCAAAAAAAAGGAAGCCAATCTGTTGGTCCCCTGCCATAAACAAACTGTACAACAGAAGGAAGAAACTGTTGCAAAAGAGAGTAAAATCCCATGAGTGGAGGAGCTCCCTGGTCAGCCTCAGTAAGAAGTTGAGATCCCTTATAAGATCCTCCAAAGATAGCTACAAAAACAAAATCACCACTAATTCTAAGGACAACCACAAAGCATTCTATAGCTATGTCAAGAATCTCGATGGCAACACCCAGATCTGCTCTGAGTTACAGCACAACGGCACGAAAATTACTGAACCAACTGATATTGCCAACATCCTGGCAGATAGGTTCAGTGTTAACTTTACCCCCACCTCACCCCCTAAAGGGCCCATATCTATACAGGAAGAATGCAGAGTCCCTGTAATCACAACTATGCAGGTAAAAGTTGCACTCTCTAAAGCCAAAAACACAGCATCCATGGGACTGGACAACATCCCAGGTTGCGTTTTACACGAACTTCAGAACGAACTGGCTCCCCACCTAAGCACCATGTTCAATAATAGCTTCGCATCAGGCTTTGTGCCCACTGAATGGCACATAGCAACAGTTATCCCACTCCACAAAGGGGGAGCCACCACTGATCCTGGGAACTATCGTCCTATTAGCCTGATGAGCCTGGTCTACAAGACCATGGAACGTATTATCATGGAACTCATAAACAAAGACATTGGTAACCTCCAAACTCTGGATCCCACCCAGTTCGGGTTTGTGAAAGGCAGATCATACCTCCTGAACCTGATCAACTTCTTTGAGGCAGTCACCAAAGCCGTAGATGAGGGTAAGGTGGTTCACACAGCCTATCTTGACTTTGCCAAGGCTTTCGACACCATCACCCATTCTGGAATTATAGCTAAACTCACTAGACAAGGTATAAAATCCCTATGTCACAAGATGGGCTGCCAACTGGCTCACTGACAGAACCCACACTGTAAAAGTTGCAGACTCCAAATCTGACCTCAAACCAGTGACAAGTGGAGTACCACAGGGTTCAGTCTTGGGACCTCTCCTGATGACTGCAAACTAGGAACTATAGTCAAGTCGCCAAATGATGTGGACATCCTACAGAAGGGCCTCGCTGAGACAGATGCCTGGTGTCAGAGCCATGGCCTCAAGCTCAATGTCAAAAAGTGCAGTGTCATCCCCTTTGGTAAAAACTCTGTACCCATGAACTACTACATAGGCAGCAATCTACTTAACACTGAATGTGTGATAAGAGACCTTGGGTCCCAGGTGGACAGTAGTCTCTCCTTTGATAGTCCCATCACCACAGTAGTCAGGAAGTCCTTCTATGTGGCACACCTCATCATAAAAGGGTTTTCATCCAGGAAAAAAGAGGTCATTGTTTCCCTCTACTCATCACTCATTAGACCCATTATAGAGTACAACGCCCCTATTGGAATGTACCTCACAAGACATCTGCAGCAGCTGGAAAGACCACAGAAGTACCTCACAAAGAGGATTACTGGTCTCAAACAAATGCCCTACACTGACCGTCTCAAAAAACTCCAGCTTTACTCCATAGCATATCGCCTACTCCGAGGTGATCTCTGCCTAACATATAAAGCTATGTCAAACCCAGACCTGTTGGACATGCTACACCTAAATAAATCCCAATCCTTCTGAGCTACACGCTCTAGGGACCTAAACCTTGTCAACAAAATAAACAGGACATGCTGGAGGGATAGATTCCTGTCCCAGAGACTTCCCATACTCTGGAACAGGCTACCCATTTATGTCAAGCAAAGTTCATTAGCACTCTTCAAGAAAAATCTTGATGAGAGGATGGAAAATAGGAAATACACCCCGGGGATCACTTCAGTGTCTCTGCTCAACAGTGGCACAGGAAAATAACTTTCTTGGGTGGCATAAGCCAGGGAACCTTGTTGGCTAGGCTTACCTAGGCCCTTGGGCCGATAGCCTAGTACCTACCTATGAACCTATGAATATATATATATATATATATATATATATATATATATATATATATATATAACATCAAGTGTGAAAGATGAGAATTTACAATTATGGGTTGTTTAGGTATGTAAAATTTGAGCTGATTACAGTAGGAGGAGGACATGGAAATCTTTCCAAAAAAAAACGCTGTATCTGACAGTGAAAATTCACATTCAAGAAACCTTAAAATATATATGTATATGTGATTCCATAATGTATGATCAAACTTACTTAATGTTAAAGGTAAAATAACATCATTAAGTTTGAACATACATAACGTTGAACACCCTAGATACTAAACTCGCAAAAGATTGAAAAAGGAAAATTATGTCCTTTCCTGATTTTTACACTGAAACTCCCACTAACACTAGATTAAAATTTTCTGAGTAGTGGTAGTGCTACAGGAAGTTGTTTTTTTAAAGGTGTGGTGTAGGGTTAGTGTAGTATCAGGGGTGGGGTTTGCGTTAGCACTCATAACTAAGGTAGGCACCTGCACCACCTTAGTAATAAATGCTAGTCCTAACCCCAACCCTACTCCCAACACTATTTTGGTTTTTCCTCGTCTGGGGTAATCCCTGGAGCATGCACAGAATGTGTTGAAGTTTGGTGTTTCATTTTAATAATGTTGATATTCTGGAGGTCGGTATAGATGGATGAATTACTAGCTGCCCTACATCCATGTCCATATATACGTATATATGTAAATGTAGATATAGATATATAGATAGATACATTAAATGTATATATCTTTTCCAGCTTCAAAGTAAACAGAGATGACTGGATAGGCAGCTTCAAATTCTCCCCTAGTCTATCTTGTGGGCTGAGGTAACTTTTTAATATGGTTCACTGGCTAGGATTGTAATGGTCTATAGACTGATTGGGCAGTACTTACCTATAAACTTATAACTGCTAATAATGAACAGGGAACATGCTGTAAATGTATACATGTGTGTGAAAAGTGAAGGTGGACAAGAAAGAGATAAGTGAAATTTGCTGACAAGCTAACCAGATATTGAATTTCCACCACTCTGAGTCTGTTCTGTGCATGTTTTTAAAAGAAATAACACAAATGCTGCTTAACCCCTTACATAAATGTAACCCATCCGAGATGCTATCTCACAGATTATATATTTACTTAGGCAAGCTACAGGGGTGAACTAGGATTTTTCTTCTACACAAAGTGTGGCCATTTGGTTTCATTAAGTTGGGATTCATGTGTATGAGTGTTACTTAGCTGTAGTAGATCCATCAGAAAGAATGAAATGGATACAGAAAGAAAACTGACAAATGGTCCCAGAATTTCTTCCAGCATGTTTAAGAAACTAGAGGTTAAATATGTTATAACTTTACAAGTGGCGATGAGAAACATTGATTAGGTATATATGTTCAGCAAGAAATTATTTTTTATTTAATTTCAATGAATATGTAAGTGATTGGTCCAATAGCTTTCTTTTTGCCATGACCTGTTTATAGTAGTTTCTTAAAAAATTCAGAATATTCACAGCCATCATACCCATCAGATGCATCGTACATAAGTTCATAGGTTCATAGGTTGGTACTAGGCTATCAGCCCTAGGGCCTATACAAGCCTAGCCATCCAATAACATTAACATATGCTAAAGACAAAGTTGAACTAATTACTTTGTGTAGAGCATGTTTGCACAAACTAAGAAATCTACGGTATAACTTAGCAGGTTTATAAATGCCCTGACAGGGAATGTTCATAAGAGAGAAAGAGATTGATGCCCAAGCAGGGTTACAGAGCATACTGCCAGACATGGAGGAGATAGGTCAAAGTTCAACTAAACTGAGTAACGTAGCAAGTTTATAAGATACCATAGCAGTTTAGTGGTTCTAGCTTAATGTCTCTATATCAGTTGTGTTTAGACAGTTTAGCCAGGAGTTTTTTCTTTTAGTTTAATATTAAATTTAGACAGGGTGAGCAGTAATGAAGGGGAGGAGACATGTTAGTCTTCATGGCTAATCTATTGCATTGAAAAAGTCTGAATGACAGAAGAATGGTGTACAGTGGCTGTAGAAGCATTGTACAGTGTATCCTGGTTGGTCCCTATGAAGGAATTAGACAGCTGGATATATCATTGGACAATGGAGCCATCACAACACTTCTCTGTGTACTACTTGAAGCTGGCAAAGTAGAAGAGATTGACTTATTATAACTTTCTGATAAATGGATTTTATTTGAAATGTAAGCATTCTGTTTCTCTCACTTTGTGAAAATTTATGGGAACAGTTTAGAGATGGTCTTCTGAGTCTGGCATTCTGGCTAGCCCCTTTGCATTACATTACTAATGAAAGTTAACCTTAACCTAGCCCTGCCCCAACACTAACCACATACCTTACCATAAAAAAACTATTCCTGTTGTTTGATGTTTTAAAACTAGCTCAACAACTCCACTTTTTTGTTATGCCAGGACATTTACTGTTACCTGGACCACTGAATATGACTTATACTTTCAAATATCTTTATTAAGGTCCCAGACAGGAAACTGTGATGCGAGTTCTGGTATAGCTTCTACTTACATCTCACTGAGTCTTTCTGCTTTGCTACCCTCAAAATATCCACGAAAAGCAAGTCCATCTTGAACCAGTTTCTCAGTATTACTATATTTCCCCAGGCTTTCATAAAAGCTGCTCCGTACCTTTGTTTCCATTCCACCATTCCATTCATCATATCCGCACTTTTCATATCCTTGCTTTAGGTTCACTAAGTGTGATATAGCCCCATTTCGCTATTCTTCCAATAATTTTCCATTGTCTCATTTCCATTTATTGACTTTGCTGATCCTACTTGTCATGCAACACCTTCCCAATGATTTCCTTCTTTAGTCTTCTGCTCTCAGATGTAATAGTCCCATAAAATTCAACACTGCTAACATTCTTGCCTCTTTCTCTTATTCATGGCCGTGTACTACTAACCCTTTGCTTCGTAAGTACTAAAACTGACTTTTTGACAAACTGGCTTGCAGTGCCACAATTTCTTCCCTTGTAGGCATGTTCACTTTATTTCCTCAAAGTTAAAACCTACCTAATATTTCCTGAATACCTCTGCCCTGTCAAAAAGTGTGTCCTACCATGTATAGTAGCATCTACAACTCTTAGCAATGTACCTAAGGAACCCATTAGAGCTATAGTTGTCTCACTCTGCTAGTTTTCTTTCCGCACCAATTGTTTTCTTCCCAACAGCCACAGTTACTGCCTTCTAAGCAAAATCACAGTTTACATATCTTCTTTTTTGGTCCCCTTTTCTTATTCTCACATAAAATAACTTACTGTACCTTATGGTCTTTCTTACATACATTTATTTGGCACAATCTATTTCTTTTTATGTTTCTCAAATTGTTGTTCATTTATTTTCTCACTGTACTGTCCCTTCCAATCTTTTCTGATCATTTGTTGAACCTAATTTAATCCACCCATATATAATTTCACATTTCAGCAGCTTGACATCTTCTACTCTGCCTCCCCATCACAAACACTCTCTTTTAATGATCACAACCTCACAAACATCCTCACATCAAGGATTCCACAATTTCTTCTGAATTTCTTAGGATCAGACCCAAGAATCCCCCATTCCTAACTGTGGTATATGTTTATTAATCCAGACCTCATATAATGAACACATCCAGACTATATTACTACAGTTCAACACAACAATTTGGGATGGTCTAATCAGCCCTGAGAATATTAACGTTCTCTATTACTGCTGTCTCTTTCTCCTTCGTACTCTTTTTCTACATTCCCATGTCTGTATATTATATGAATTAATTGTAAATTATTTTCTTATTTAGATACTCGACAAATCCTCCATCCCATGCTGCCCGCCCACTTCATTCTGTCTCATTTGACAGAATATTAGTATTCTGAGTACATAAACTACCAATACCTCTTTGATATACAATGCTAACTCCTCCCATGCCCACATTATTCTTTTAACCCATCCTCACCTAAACCCAAACCATTTTCCTATCCTTCACCTTAGTTTATTGCCTAGATTCTTTTGTCTTTATTACCAACACTACATCCACCTTCCTGTCCAAGAAATTCCTGTATTAGATCCCCCTTATTTCTCAAATTTAAATACATTCAGTAAAATAATTCTCCCATTCCCTCCCCTCCATCTGTCACTGTTTTCTACTTTATCCTCTCTGCCTACTTTTTCTTTGTCCACTGATTTATAGATTTGTCTGCATCTGGTATGCAGGCTTGATATCAGTAACCTCCTCAGTCCCCCAAATTTTTGTTTAAATACACATTATTTACATTATGCAACAGCAGTTTTCCCTGTAATACTTACCCACTCATCAACATCTAGAAATGTAAGTCATCTATTCAAAGTAAAACAGGACAAACATCCAGATTACCACCATTTCACAAACCAACGACTAATTTCCAGAATTCCATCCATCAGACTATTTCTATCTGAAACAACAATCTGAAAGAATTCATATGAATGCTGGAGATTAAAACATTTCTTGGCATATGTGACTCAAAGCCACTGCCATAGCCTTGGCCATCTCTATAGTTCTATCAGCATCTCTTTCTTTCCCCTGAACCAGATTAAAAAAATCTGTCCTACCTTATCATAGGTGGTTCATAGGTTCATAGCAGGTTACAAGGCTAATGGCCTTAGGACCTTTACAAGCCTAGCCATATAAAAACCAAAGTACCCTTATTGACTATATTTAGATGGTTATTGTTAGCAGAGTGATTCTGTGAGCAGCACTGACTACCCCTGTCCATGAGGGACATAGATGCCACCAACAGGCTGAATTTATGGTCACCCATCCAATTGTCAACGTTGTGATTGAAATGGGTCATTGAGGAGCTCTGCTTCACATGGAATGGGAGCTTATTTGAAAGGAGCAGTAATCACTGGGAGATATACCTGTCTCTCCAGCATGTTTAGTTATGTCACAGGCTAGGCTGAGATCCCTTGAGTGAGTTATTCTTATCCCATTTGATTTGCAGATATGCAGCAATTCCATTAGGGCAGGGTCCGAGACTGCACTGTAGGCCAGGCACAGGTCACCTCTCAGCAGCCTGTATGATACAGAGTACAGTGACAGGGCTTTCAGCCTTTCCATGTATATCATGTTTTGGAGGCCCTGGATTCTCTTGCTAAGAAACCTCTGTGGTTTCTCCAGTTGCTGCACGTGTCTGATGTGGTACATACAGAAGGCAACACTGTACTCAATTAGTGGTCTGGTATGGGTCAAGTACAGTGGAACTGTAACCTCCCTGGTCTTGGATGTGATGCCCTTATTTATGAGATGCACAATGTAGAATGCTTTTCTTACCACTACTGACACATGGTGATCTAAGTTTATATTGCTATCAACCTGTGTTCCCAAGTCTCACACCACTGAGTTTCAGCTTAAAGGGGTGCTATCTATATCATTATTAGCAGGAGATCATTCTTTCCCAAAGGGAATAATGAGGCCTTTTTTGTATTAAGATTTAGTCCATGAGTTTGGCACCAGTCATTTGCCTGCCCCAGCCCTTTCTGTAATATGTTAACATCGTTGGGAGATGCTATGATTGCGCTCAGTTTGCAGTTGTCTGCAAACCTGGTAAGCCACAGGCCATCAACCTTCGCCTGGAGTTCAGAGAAATAGATTCCAGACAGTAGAGGGCCCAGCACTGATCCCTGCGTTACCCCACTGGTAACTGGTCTACTGGTGGAGGTGGACTCCTCAACTTTGACAGCATGCATTCTGTCAGTGAGCCAGTTGGTGACCCATCCAGTAATGTATGGGTTAATCCCCAGCTGGGAGAGTTTCTCTATGATACCTGAATGGGGAATTTTGTTAAAAGCCTTGGCTAAATCTAGATAGGCTGTATGTACCGTTTTGTCCTCATCTAGGGCTTTGGTGACATTCTCAAAGAAGTCCACCAGGTTTAATAAGCAAGAGCTACACTTGACGAAGCCAAACTGGGTCGGGTCAAGAGTTTGAAGGTTGCCTATGGCCTTGTGGATAAGGTCCATGATGATTTTTTCCATGGCCTAGCAGATAAAGCTGGTTAGGCTTATTGTTTGATAGTTCCCAGGGTCAGTTGATGAACCCCTTTTGTGCAAGGAAATTACTGTTGCTGTTCTCCACTCTGCCAGGGCACAGTCAGTTCTCAGGCTATGGTTAAAGACAGTGCCAAGTGGTTCTGCTACGTCTTGTTTTAGGATTGTTTAGCAAACAGCCTGGGATGTTACCTGCTGCCATAGAGGCTGTGTTTTTGGCCTTGGAGAGTGCTTAGGTGACCTGTTCTTTGGAGATACTTAGTAGAGGACTGGTGTCGGGAATGCTTAGGGGTATGTCAGGTGGGGACAAGAGGTGAAGTTATTGCCAAATCTGTTGACTAGCAGGTTGGCAATTTCCTCAGGTTCAGTGTGAGTGACACCATCCACTATAAGTTTGGCACACATCTGGGCATTCCCTCATAGGTTTCAGACGTAGCTAAAAAATGCCTTATGAGTTTCTTTAGCTAGGGATACTAATTTAGACTTGTAGCTAACCTTAGAGGACTTAACAAGATATCTGATTTGATTGTTCAAGTTGTGGAGGGTATTCCTCCTCTATTGAGTTAGTTCCCTGCTTTTCTTAGATATCAGTTTATTTCATTTGTTGTATAACTTGTTTATACTTACTGTCCATGAGGGGGGCTTGTTTTTTAGGGAAGACCCATTTTTGTTCCTGTTAGTTACAGCCAAGTCAATGCATTTGTTTAAGTGGCTATATAGGGCAGCTGTGTATTCCTCTGCATAGGAGACATTGTTGTCTATGTTGTCAGGGGCTTTGAAACTTTTTATACCATTGCTTATTAGGTAATAGTTTGCTTTGGAGAAATTGTTCATTTTTTTACTCCTGTAGGGTTGCCAGGTTTGATCTATACTTCATATGAGACAGACTTATGGTCTGACCTTAGTAGAGAAGGCAACACACAGAGGGGAGTGCAGTGACCCCCTACATTGGTGTTCACTAGGCCCAGGACATTTGAGTCCCTTGTGCAGGTGAGTACCAACTGTTCCAGGACATTTGAATTAACAAAGTCCAGGAACCTTGTAGGGATTGTGTTTGTGCTTGTGTAAGTCACCCAATTGATGGAAGGATAGTTGAAATCTTCCATGACCAAGGTGTTTAGATATATGTTGAGTGATTCTAGCAAGTTCAGGTAGGAGGTGTGCTTCTGCTGGTTCATGGTTGGGGACATGTAGCTAGCCATGATGTGGAAGGGTATTTTTCCTTATAGTTAATTGGACATGGAGTAGCTCAAGACAGTCATACTGTTTCACCAGTCTTGAGATGTATTTGGATTTAATGAAGCTGGATACACTCCACCTTTGGTTCTTTCATGATCATTTTGGGGTCTGACCATGTGAAAAGCATTGTAGCCTTGTACAGCTGGGGTACTCTTAATGGCCTTGAACTAAGTCTCTGTGCCTGCACAAACGTCAGCATCTTCCAAGGTGAGGAGTGCTTCCAGATAGCGCAGTTTACTGTTTAAGCTCCTAGCATTAAGCAGTGTGACCTTGAGTTTGTCTTTAGTGGATTTCTTTATGTCAGAAGTTTTGTTGATTGGACTTTACCTAAAAAAGGTACTATGGAAGTGACAAGCATATTTGCCAGTATCTGAAAGCCTTAAGGAGAAAGGTGAAGGCCATCTCTGGCAAAGCAGTGTGGACTGTCGACTATGTCTTCCCAGGTAGACAGATACTGAATCTCCCTGTAGTGACACCAGAAGCTAAGGCAATTATTGAAATCAATCATTTTTTTTGTCTGTACTGTGGCATTATCTTCAGTGAAGGTAGAATGCTGGTTAGGGCTAGGGACATACCTGCCTGGGACACTTAATCTGAGAGTTTGGTCATGTCTCTCTTAGATATAGCCAGAAAGGTACATCTCAAGTCATTCACACCAACATGTACTATGACAGAGTCATAACGGTAACTATTACTGACTGACTTGAGTGAGTGCATGATTTGACAGATCCTGACTCCTGACAGCCAGTTGACTGTGACCTTCTCCTTGTTCATCCTGATGAGGGGCATCTGTGTGCCTCACTATTGAGTTGTCTATAACCAGAACAGTTGGTTTTGAGGTGTTTTACTTTAGGGGTTAATTGTTGAGACACTGATATGTGTGTTATTATGTGTGGTGGTGGAGTCTGTTCATGTACCACTATGCATATGTTGTTTGCACTTGGGAGGTCTCTGGTCTTTTGACAGGCTTTTAGTAAGTATCTCCGTGTATGTGGGTTTATGTGTCATGACCTTCTCTTGTGTGAGAGGGAAGGTGTGTGTGCTAACAACCTGCTGTATGTCTTGTTTGTTGTTATGTGAGAAAACTTATTCTAATTTCATGATATAATTATATCTGTCACATACTGTATTTGTTTGTTTTAGGAGCATGGGGTTGTCAATATACATGAGGCAATTGCTATAGTGCCTCAGGATGCCTATGTCAATCAGGTTGGCTGGAGAAATGGTGGGAAATGGTCTGTTCATTATGGCAGGTATATACTGTAGTGACTAGTGGGGACGGGCTAGATGGACCAGGATTTGTTTATGAGACTAACAAGGTTTGCTATTCTGTGGAAGGGTAAAGGTGGAAAACCACATCAATGCCTCAGTATGTACAGCTGAGTTGCATGCTGGGTAGCAATGTGCAGCTGCATTGACTACAGAGAGGCAGTAGAGCTAAGGAGGGTTCTCTAGCAGTTATCAAGGGAAAATTGTTGTTTCTAAGTGTTTGTGTGTATACACTGTGGCACTAAACCCTGTTGCACAGTGTGAATCTACACGAAAATGCAGTACTTAAATACAAGCAAAGTTAAACAGTTTAAATACAAACTAGCCAATGGGAGAGCCCCAAATTGAGCCTTATTCCAACAATTCCTAACTCAGATGGGTCCTGGGCTGCACATTTCTGCCACAAAAATCTGAATCTAGCCTATGCTATGAACTACAGAAGTACTAGCAATTCAATGTGCAGGAAAAAAAAATTCAAAGCAGCAACATCAGCAAAAAGAAAAGTTATTGAGCAAAATACAGTTTAAAAATGTGCAGTGCAAGCGTAAAATATACCTATTTTTTGTTGATCACAGTGGATGCCTTGGAAACTGTGCAAACATCGTGCTTAAATACAAGTGAAGACAAACAGTTTAAACACAAACTAGCCAATGGTACAACCCAAACTGACCCTTATTCCAACAATCCCCAACTCAGATGGGTCCTGGGCTGCACATTTCTGCCACAAGGGCACAGGAGGGCCTTCCTAAAGTAGGATGTCTGTTTTTAGTGCTCAGTTTATGCTAAACAGCCTAGATTCCGCAAATATGAATTTAGCCTATGTTATGAACTACAGAAGTACTAAAAGTTCAAAGTGCAAGAAAAAAAAAGCCAGAGCAGGAGCAACAGCAAAAAAAAAAACAGCAACTGAGAAAAATACAGTTCAAAAAAGTGCAGTGAAAGCTTAAAATATGCTTACTTTTTGTTGATAACAGTGGATGACTTGGATTTAGTTCAGATCACTCCAGGTCTCAGGCTAAGTAGCCAAACTCAGAGCAGCTCTGCCAAACTGACTCAAAATAAGTAGTAGGCTAGCTGCCCTTGCAGGCCATTTTAAACCTAGCCATTTCCCTGCAAAGGTGAAAATCAAACCCTGTACCTTGTGTCTGTTTGGTAAATACCTTAACAATTACGCAAATCACCAAAGGACTAAAGAAGCGTATATTCAAACAGGGATCCTCAGATTAAAAGTTAGATCTAGCTCTACCCAGTCTGTTTGCCCTGTTTGCTCACTCTGTTCCCCTACCCTGCCCCCATTTCCCACACGCCCCCACTATGAGTAGATTTATAGATCCCCGCCTCCTCCCACAACCTCCACTCAGCCAATCAACACCTCAATCCCCTCCACACTTTAAAGAACCATAAATAATACTGGCCTCCCTTTCCAAAACAATGCCCCCCATCTCTTTACATCTAACATTCCTATTATCCCTACTAATCTGTCTCCTTTGCCTCACTTTCATTACACAACTACCACATACCTTCCATACCACACCCTCACAACCTAACACCAACCAGATTACCTTTACACCACCCTTCTCTTCCATAACTGACAGACTTTATTCCTCAAACACAACCCTGTTATTCAAACCCTACACCTTACTCTCTACCCTCTCTCCTACAAACTCACACAAAAAAACACACCTTACAAAGTCCAAGCTCCCCTTCCTCTCTTAGCTGCCTAATGCATATCCTCCATCAAATCTCCCTCTCACTCTCCGGTGACATACACCCCTGGGCCAACTACCAAAGCAGAAACCTCTAACACCCCTTTCACTCAAACCGCCCTCTCAAATCCCACCGCTTCGCAACATCCATTGCCCAAAGCCTTCGAAATAAAATTCCCAACCTCCAACGATGGCTGTCCCACAACCACCCCGACATAATGGCCATTACTGAAACCTGGCTTAAACCCTTTATAAAAGACAATGAAATTCTTCCCCTGGCTACCATATTATTTGCAATGATAAACTCCACAAGAAAGGTGGTGGTGTAGCTATTATTCACTCCACCTCTCTTGCCATTATCCCCTACACCAACAAGATCCCAAACTTTGCCAATGCTGAAATCACAACTGAGCTACTAAAAATCAACAACCACAAGTCCATTTGGATAGGTGCCCCCTATATTCCCCCAGGGAATAATATCCAAACATTTGAAGACATCCTCTCCTGGTTTTCCTCCATCATCAAAAACAAAACCTATATCCTTGGTGATATGAACATTAACTGGGCCACTATCAACTCTCAAACCCTATCTAACACCATCAACCTATTCATCTTCTCCCAACTAGTAAACTCTCCCACCAGACCAAACAAAGATGGTTTCTCCGGCACCATCATTGTTTGGATCTTAACTTCCCACCCCAACCTCATCTCACAAGCTGGAATCCTTCCAGACCCTCTCAGTGACCACCTCCCAGCCTTCACCAACCGTCTCACCTCTCCCTTTCAAAAGCAACACCACTATATTCAAACCTGCAACCTCTCCTCATTCAACCCCCACACATTCTGTGAATGTCTAAATCACCCTGACCAGTCCCCACTAAAAACACTACCCCTTGACAATGCAGTAAACTACTTTAATGAGTCATTCCTAAAACTTCTTAACCCCCCAAGAGCCAAGCACATAAAATCCTCCATGGCTCTCTAAGGAAACTAAACTGAAAATGCAGCTAAGAAACAAAAAATGGAAACAATATCAGAAAAACAAGCAACCCCAGTCCCTACTAGAATTTAAGCAATTACAAAACTCTATAAAAAAACTTATAACAAAAGATTGCAAAGCCTACTACTCCAAAAGCCAATCTGAGCACCCATCTAACCCAAAAAAAATTTGGGACTCAGTCTCCTTCCTCCTACACCCAGGAAATAAAAAAAAAAACCTGTCCCAACCCCAACCTCACTGACCTTGAAACTGCCACTCAGTTCAACACCTTTTTTGTGGAATGCATGGCTAAACTCTCCTCCACCTCTTGTGTCTATATTACAACATCAAAATGTTGTAATATCGAACACCTAAACATCTACCCGTATTCAATGAAACGCATTTATGTGAATCGATGAATATTTACAGTACAAAAAAACACTTGCCCCGCAATCCCACGTAACTAAGCTTACCTAAAGCAACCCCACACCCCCCCGACATGAGGGGATATGTCCTACACCCCCCCAACTAAATATACCAAGTCCGAGATCGCACTACAGCAGAGAAAAGGGCAACACTGTGTAATTGGCCTACTACATCTTTGCCCTGGGAGTATTCATTGATTTGTGTAAATGCATTTCAATGAATATGGGTCGATGTTGTAATATAGAAACCACCTTTCCCCATCTTTCCTTCACCTCCCCTCTACCACAAACCTTCCAACCCCCCTAATTCCCCCACCCACACCTCTCCCTCCCCTTTCAAACTAAAACCCATCCCCACAAATAAAATAAAAAAATAAAAACATACTCCTCAAACTCAAACCCTGCCACAATGCACCCGATAACCTAACATCAGCCTTCCTCAAACTATCTGCAGACAGCATAGCCTTTCCCCATTTCCATCTTAATAAACAGATCCATCCAGGAATCCTACGTCCCATTTATCTGGCACCAAGCTTACATTATCCCACTCCTTAGGGTGGCAAAAACACCAACACCACAAATTTTAGATCTATTGCCATCCTCTTCCCCACTTTCCAAAATATTACAAAAAGCTATCCACTCACAACTAATGCCATACCTCACACAAAACAGCCTCCTTACCCTCGCTCAACACAGCTTCCGCTCTGTTCATAGTACTATGACTGCCCTCCTTTCCTTTCTTGAAACTATTAACCTAGCACAGGACTCTGGCAAACTCATCTCTACCCTGTTCTTTGACCTGTCTAAAGCTTTTGATACCGTTTCCAAATCACTATTCCTATCTCAACTCTCCTCTCTCTGCCTCTCTCCCCACACCATTGCCTGGTTCTCCAGCTACCTCTCTGATCTTCAACAGGCTGTACAATGAAAAACCTCAACCTCTCCCTTCCTACCAACCCCCACCGGAGTACCCCAAGGTTCTGTACTTGGACCCCTCCTCTTCAATATATTTATCAACAACTTCCACCACACCACCCCTGAATCCTCCCTCATACAGTACACAGATGACTCAACAATAATCTGCTCAGTTTACTCCTCCTCTGAACGTCTCTTAAAAACTCAGTCTGCCTTCTCTAAAACTGAAACCTGCATGCAAAACAACCACTTGCCCCTAAATGCTACTAAAACTAAACTGACGATCTTCACACCTTTAAAAAAAACTCCATTGACATAAACTCTTTTTCCATACTCAGCAAATCAACACTCCACTCAAAATTGTATCCAGTACCAAGCTACTCAGCATCACCATAGATGAAAAACTAAAATTCAACATCCATTTCAATCCACCATAAAAAAAAAAATCAAAAACTAAGACTCCTATACAGACATAACCGCAACCTCAGCCCCTCCTCCAGAAAAACCTTAGCCTCCTCCTACCTTCTACCCTCTCTTTTATATGATGCACCTCTGTTATCCAATCTCCAACTTGGCCTGCAAGCCAAACTTGAGTCCTGCTACCATAAAATAAGCAAGTTCACTACCAATTCTAAATACTCTAAACACCACTGATAATCCCTCCTCACCCTGCAATGGCTCAAACTCCCCAACTACTTAAAATTCCTTCAGCTCACCAGTGTCCACAAACTCATCTTCAAACCCTCCAACTGCCTTTCTCTCGCTACAGCCCTTAACCTCTACACTCCTAATCGTCCTCTCAGATCTGAAAACCAAAACCTCCTACAAATCTACAAACCCTCACATTCCTCTGCCAACATCTACTATCATGCACCATAGCTAAACTATGAAACTCCCCCCTTTGCAATATTTCTAATCATTCCAACTTTAAATCTCACTTGCACTCACACCTATCCTCAAAATGGGCATGTCTATGCCGTGCTCCTACATAAGCCCCCCACACCCTCTCATTTCTACCAATTACTCCCCACTCACAGTGCCGGACAATTCTCCTACTGCACCTTGGATGACCTTATTTGATGGAACTCATGTGATTATATCAAATGAACTCATTTCTGTAAATTCAACCACCCACATCAGCATTCCATTACCCGCATTTCTCCTCTAAAGACTGCTTTATTCCCCAGACTGTACTATGCTATCAGCCTACCTTAACACTTATGTTATACTGCTCTACTTATCTTTTATGCTGCATTAGGCCATCCTTTGTATGTAAGTATGTAATTGTAATGATTTTTTTTTATTAATTATGATGAATTTTCTAACTGTCTGTAACATATTGTGGGTGCTTATGTAAGTATGTAATTATAATGACTTTTTGATTACGTATGATGAATTTTTCTGTATGTAACATGTTGTTGGAGCTTTTCTTCCCCGGGCCTCCAGTGAAAACGGGCTCTTCTTGGCCCAGTGGACTTCCCCGGTCATCAAACTGAAATAAATAAATAAATAGATAGATAAACAGATAGATAGATAGATGTTCTACTAACTGAGCTATCCAGGCTTCAAAAATGCATGGTACTCCCTGTATTAGAACCTAAGACCATCTGTATTATAGCCCTACACTCAAACCTGCTGCCACAAGACTAGTTCACACATTTATTAATGTCTCAAAATACATATATTACTACTGTATGCCTTCACAACTCTACCTGATTTACTAACAAGAGTCTTCCAGGACCAGCCTATTCTATCTGACTCTATACTTACCTTCTTTCCTTTTGTTTGTTCATATTATCTTCAAACCAAAAATGTTTCTATTCCGTGTACGACCAGAGGTTTTCTGCTTATGTGCTAGCTATAACCATGTAGCTGCACAGACGTACTACACAGTTCTATCAATTGACTCCTAAATATCTCAACTAACTTTGTAGTCTAACTCTTCACCTGCAGATGCATTTTAGAACGCTGTCACTCAGCTGCAGAAATAGCATTTACTGAATGTTATAATTCACCCCATTTTCACCTGACCCATCTCTGTCCTTTCATCGCAACTTAATCTCACTTACCCAAATCTTGACAATCCAGTGAGCCTGCAGCATATCAATGATTGTAAGTTTAGTTCAGAGGATTAATTATTTTAGCTACTACTGAGCTTTATATTACAGTCCTGGTTTGATTCCCCAAGTGTCATTGTTCAAGATGTGTGGCTGAGCAGGTCATTTAATCAGGGTTTCTAGGTGACCTATGGAAAAAAGGCATTTGTCTCTAGAGGGATCATTTGGTGTACAAACAAAAAGAAAATATTCTTCTTTCTCTCTTTTCTTTCACAATGCACTTGTATAGTGTTCTGAGTCTTTACTTATATCCTTCACTTATTCAGCAGTTATTGCATGTCCATGAATTCTATAAACAAAGTATTCCAGGAAGTCTTGCATATAGGTTCAAAGTTATATAGGGTCATAGGTGTTTACCAGGCGAATGACCACAAGGGCCTTTTTAAGCCTAGCCATGTATCCTAAATCTCTGACAAGTTCTCCCCCCAAAAGCCTGTAGGAGACAGAATACAGGGATAGGGCCTTGAGGCAGCCTGCATAGGACATATTACTTATGCCCTGTATTCTTTTAGTGAGGAACCTATGTGAACATTCCAGTCACTGGACATGCCTGGTTAAGTACATACTAAAGAGGGCACTGTACTCAATAATAGGTCTGATGAATGGCGAATACAGTGGAACAATGATTCCTTGGATTTGGATGCCATACCTTTGTTTATAAGTTGCACAATATAGAATGATTTCCTCACCACTGCAGACACATAATGATCAAAGGCTAGATTACTATCTATGTGTGTCCCTACGTCCCTGACTACTGGGTCAACTGTAAGGGGTGTGTTGTCAATATGATAGTTATACCTGGGATGGATGACTTCAAAAGGATACTATTATGCATTTCTTGGCATTTAGTTTTAGTCCATGACTCTGACACCAGTTTGTCTGTGTCATCCCCTCCTGGAGAACATTTGTGTCAGTGTGAGATTCAATGACAGCTTCTAATTTACAATCATCTGGAAATTCAGTCAGCCAGAGACCACTGACATTGGCCTTGACTTCTGAGAAGTAAATGCCACAAAAGAGTGGTCCAAGGACTGATCCCTGAGGGACACCACTTGTGACTGGCCTCTTTGTAGCAGTGGAATCCCTAATTCAAACTTCCTGGGTCCTGTCTGTGAGCTAGCTGGCTATCCACTGGGTGACATGCAGGTTTGTACCTAACCTCTAGAGTTTTTTCAACAATGCCTGAGTGGGTATTGTGTCAAATGCCTTGACCAGGTCAAGGTAGGTGGTATGAACGATTCTGCCCTCATCCATTGCTTTGGTGACCTTCTCAAAGAACTGCACCAGGTTGAGTAGGCATGATCTGCCCTTGACAAAACCAAACTGGCTGGAGGTTTACTACATCTCTAGTGATCATCTCCATGATAATTCTTTCCATGGCTTTACATACAAGACACTTGAGACTTATGGATCTGTAGTTTCCAAGGTCTGTAGTTGGCCCACCTTTGTGCAGGGGGGGGGATGATTGTTGCCTTTCTTCATCCATGAGGCATGAAGTCTGTTTGGAGGCTACAGTTAAACAGTAATTCCAGAGGCCCTGATAGGTCATGTTTCATGCTATTTAGAAGGTATCCAGGGATATTGTCTGGGCCCATTGATGCAAAGTTCTTGGTCTTAGAGAGAGCATTAAGGACCTATTCCCTAGTGATAGTAGGGGGAGTTATATTTAGTGATATTTCCTTAGGGAAGGTTGAGAGGGAGACAGGGGTAAAGCTGAAGCTGAATTTATCAGCACGGAGGTTTGCTACATCTTCTGGCTCAGTAAAGGTGGCACCATTTACAATGAACTCTGCACACAATTGTGTACTACCTTTGTGGCTGCAAACATAGCTAAAGAATGCTTTGTGGTTGTCCTTGGCCTGTGAGGCCAAACTTACTTCAAATTTGGCTCTGGTAGACTTTATTTGTCCTCCGAGTTGTTTGTTTAGTTTGATGGGAGTGCTTTTATCCTGCTGAGTGCTGCACCTCCTAATTTTTTCCATGATTTTCTTCCTTCTGTTATACAGTCTATTGATTTTATGATTCCACCTGGGTGGCTTGTTTTTTGAGTTGGTTCTGTACTTCTTCCTGGTGGGTACATGTGCCTCTATGCAGTCATTAACATGCTTTTACAAAAAATGATACAAAGTCAAAGTCAAAAGTCACAGTAAACTTTATTGTTGTTTGGACTACACAAGTGCAGCCTAAATGAAATTCCAAGCATCAAATCACCAGAGAGTACATGGGAAGTAAGGATAACAAGAACAAGTATAACATTTCAAAGTAAAGAAGATATTCAATGCAAGACCCACAGAAGCATAAATAAATCAATAACAGTCATAAGAAGAATACTGTACATAGCAGCATGACAGTGTAGAATTGTACGTTAAGATTGTCCTCCTTTGTTCATATGCATCAGACAAGCAGCAAGCAATTGCACATGAATAAGAAAATATAATGCTACATCAAAGAATAAAAAAAAAAGATCTTGCACACTTTTCAGCTGAGCAACGTATTGTGAATGATTACTGACTAAATAATTGGTGGCTGGTATCAGAGTTTAAAAGTCTCAGCACTGTTGGGTAGAAGCTGTTTAGGTATCTGGTGGTCCTGCAGCGGATACTCTGATATCCCTTGCCTGAAGATAGTTGTGTAAACCAGTTGTGTGCAGGGTGAGAGGGGTCACAAATTATTTTGGATGCACATTTAATGCTGCTTGCTATGAGGAGATCCTGGATTGATGGTAAGTTTGTGCCCACGATTTTTTTTGGCAACTTGCACCACTCTCTGTAGCTTCTTTCTTTCTGCTATTGTATTGTTTCCAAACCAAACTGTGATGCTACTAGTGAGAATGCTCTCAGCTGCTCCTCTGTAGAATGTGGTGAGAACAGGAGGTGGGAGCTTTGTTTTTTTGAGCCTTCTGAGAAAGTGGAGATGTTGATATGCTTTTTGACCAACTGTTCAGTGTTCACATTCCAAGAGAGATCCTCTGAAATATGCACCCCCAGAAACTTTGCAGATTTGACCATTTCCACCTCTTCATTACTTATCATGAGCAGTGACAAGGTTAGTGTTGTGTGGTCACAAGGACAAAGCCCAAGTGATCAAACAAAGCCAACCGTTTGTAAATCCGGCATTATCCACATCTAAGAGTGGATTATTGCTATTATACTATGACATTATTTAAGAAAGAAATTGCTTACCTTTCTTAAATGACGTCTTTGCATAATGACTCTGTAGTGTTCCTCCACATTCTTCTGCTTTTTCTGATGTACTGTGCATGGTATGGGATGTTTCCATGCTTGCACAGCATATCAGTGCAATGCAGAGAAAGCAATGGTGAAAACAGACTCCCCATTGCTGTTTTTTTTTTTTTAACTGAGATTTTATGAGGGACAACTTAAATACAAGGAAAATCAGGTATGTTTCTGATTATTTCTTTTTGCAGAATGCACCTGATTTTTCTTGTACTTTGCTGTCCTGTAGGCATATGATGATAGAAAATTCTGGCAGCTCAGTGGTGCTTCAGTGGCCAGACTTTTTCTATTGGTATACCTCAATTTACAATAAGCATGCTGCTTGGGCTGTCCAATCAGTGTGCACATTTCTGAATAATGATGACCCATTATTGTATAATTACATATATACATGGGTCTACTTCTAAATTTCAAACTTTCACAGGTGCGAATTTCTTATGGTCGAGACCGTAAGATTGAACTTATGAAAGTTCGAAATTTAAATTAAAAATAAATAAATAAATAAAAACAAAAAATTTTTTTTATGTTTTTCCAGGGGGCAACAGCACCTCTATATCCCCTGCTAATTAAATATACCAACTCCAAGGTCTCACTACAGTGAGGTAAATTGTAAATATACCATTCTGTGCTGTACGGCGATTTCCATTTAAACACTTTGAAATTTCACAAGTTCGATCTTATGGGCTCGACTGTAAGAAATTCAAACTTGTGAAAGTTTGAAATTTAGAAGTAGACCCATATACACATATATTTATCTATAGTTAATTATTTAGTATTACAATAGCATTATACTCTGCATTTACTACAGTAATATATGAGCCAATAGCCCAGTGCTACCGTTGTCCATAAAACAAGTGTAGTTCTAAGTCTACTTTAGGTATGTAATAAGCTTTTGCCTAAACTTAGTGTCATCTGTTATATTCTGTGTTCTGTTGAAGATAGTACTAGTTTGCTGGTGCAGTCTTACTAAATCTCCGTTAATGCGGCAAAAGAGGCTTAAACTCTCACCGCTCTGCTTGGATTACATGGCTACAGGAAATCCAGTTCATGCGAGGTATAAATATGACTTGTTATATTAATTTTGATAAACCACAGAATCCATCCATCCCCATTTGTACATGGGGTGAGGGTGTCAGTTCAACAGTGACAATCATCTATAGCCAAGGTTTGCACAGTCAGGTGGCTAGCCCTGCTGCTGTGGTTCTTCCACACAACACACTCACACATACACTCAACTATGGCCAATTTAGAGTATCCAGTCCACCTACTGCATGTGTTTGGGAGGAAACCAGAGCACCTGTAGGAAAAACAGAGAAAGTGTAATTCTCTTGTCCTGTTTGTCCTGTTCATGGTAGGTTATAGCACTCCACATCAGACACTTACATTTGCCAGCTCTAGTTCTGTATCAGAAAACCCTATATTTTAATTTAAACCTCACTTCTCCTTCAAGACATTATTCTGCATATATTCTTTTCACATTTTTCCCACAATTTCATTTTTTTATATAATTTGCCCCTATCCTTTTCTAAAGATCCCAGTTCTAGTTTGTTTGTCTCTGTTACAATATTCAATACTTCAAATACATTTTGTTTAGACTTTGATTTCTATTTACTAGTAATTGCTTCTCTGGCAGCCACCAGAATTAAATTAAATTTAACAAGGTCTTATGTCTATGCAATTCAGATCCTGTACCCCAGCTCAAAAAAAATCATTCCTCAATTACACCCATTTGCTTACACAATATTTCTGACAGAGTACTCTAGAGGAATTTTTAAAGTCTGCCAAAACATGTTCCCAGTTACTGCTTTCTTCCACATCACATCTACAACACTTGCCATCTGCCTGAGGAAAAATTCTTTAGAGTCTGCTTAGGTTAAAAAAATGTCATTCTCTTTAAGGATCTCCGTCCAAAATCCTACTTTTCCTTATTTCTTGAGGTTCCCCTCTGCCTCATCATCATCCCTTTCCCCTCTGAAAGATAACTTTCTGCTTGTGTTATCTATATGAGCCTTAACTGTGTAGCTGTAAAATATTCCTTCAAATCAGGTAATCCTAAACTACCTTGTTCTATTGGAAGGCTCAGTTTATACCACTTGACCCTTGCCCTTTGCCTCTCCCAGATAAAATCCTTCAACTCTTTATTCAATACTGTCTACAACTTTTCTGCTTGATAGAAAATATGCCTGGCCTGTATATAAAACTATTTATTTACTTATTTATTTATTGACATTTGTTAACCGGGTTAGTCCAGCTGGGTTTGTGGCCCATTTTCAGTGGAGACCCAAGGAGAAAAGCTCCAATTTAACAGCACAGTGCACAGAAAAAAATATAAACTTGACAATGTAAGACCAATCTGCTTAATTAATAAATGTAAGTGGAACAGTAAGACAGGTGGTGAACTAGGTAATACAAAGTATATATAATACAGAGTATATGTAATTACAATTCAGAGGCAAACAGTTTATTTACATATTTACAAGAAGTAGATTAGTCATTAGGAGAGAGGTACAGAGAGTAGAATAACTTGTTTGTGTTTGAGGCATTGGGATTGTATGTGGGGTAGATAAGGGTGGGGTGTTGACAGTTTAGGTAGGGGTTTGGCAGGGACAGATCTTAGTGTTAAGTAGATGAGTTTTAAGTTTTTCTTTAAAGTGGGATGGGTGGATGATGGCACGTAAGTCTTTGGAAAGATTCTTCCAAGCTTGGTTAGTTGAATATTTATATAGGAGTTTTCCTATTGTTTTTTTGGGGTTGGTAAGTATGGAGTAGTAGTTGATTAGAGGAGCGGAGAGTATGACTTGGAGAATAGCAAGAGATGAGAGAATTGAGAACAGGACAGGAGGAAGGTTTGTAAAGAATGGTGTGTAGCATTTGAAGTTGGGATAGAAGCAGTACATGCGGTAACTCAAGCCATTGGAGAGAATTTAAAGATAGGCCGTGATGTGCATTATATGGGGCATTAGTGGCAAATCTAGCTACCTTACGATATGTTTGTTGGAGTTTATTTAAGGTTGTAGTTTGAAGGTTAGTGAATACAGGGGCTGCATAAGTGAAGGAAGGTAGGAGAAAGGCTTGGGCAAGGGAGAGTCTTGTGCTAGTTGTTGAGAATCTTTTGTTTCGGTAAAGTAAGCCCAGTTTCTGGTGTGTATTTTTTATGCTTTGAAGTATACGCATATTACCCGCGGTGGTGGTTATGTGGTAGCGTCGTCACCTCACAGTAAGATGCTGTCCAGTTCGATTCTCAGCTAGAGCATCTTCTGCATGGATACATGTGTGAATGGGCGTACCTTTGTTTAAGGTTGTGCGTCAGGGCTGGTAACTCGGCAAGTAAAAATCAACTACCAATCATTAGCGGACCGGAGTTCCGCTGTGGCAACCCCTAACCGGGAAAAGCCAAAAGACACAACAACAACTATATGCATATTGAATTTAAGCTCATCGTCAATAATTACACCTAAGAGTTTGGTGTGGGTTTCTGGTTTGATGGTAGTGTTATTTGAGGAAGTGATTGTAAAGGTTGATTTGTGGAGAGAGAGTAAGCAGTGAAGAAAGAGTAAGAGTTTTGTCTTTTTAGGGTTAAGGATGAGAAGCTTACTGGTTAGCCATTGTTTGGTAGATAGGAAGACCTGTTGTGTGCAAGTGTGAAGTTCAGAGATGTTGTCAGAGATGGAGAGGAGAGTGGAATCATCAGCATATTGAATGAGGGATGACTGCTGGAAGGCTGTGTGGAGTTCGTTAGTAAATACAATGAAGAGGAGGGGACCGAGCATGGAGCCTTGGGATACACCTGTTGGAACAGATATGAATGGAGAAGAGGAAGAAAGCCATTTCACAGATTGTTGTCTACAGGATAAGTAGCTGGAGAGCCAGGCAAGGGAGGAGGAGGATATATTGAGCATAGCTAGTTTTGATAGCAGAAGGGGATGGCAGACTGTATCAAAGGCCTTGGAAACGTCGAGGAAAAGACAGGAGATTAGTTTATTATTGTCTAGGGCCTCTGCCATAGTATGGGTGAAGGACAGGAGGGCAGTAGTAGTGCTATGATTAGGATGAAAACCATGCTGAGTAGGAGTGAGAAGATTGTATGCGAGGAGGTGGTTTAGGAGTTGTGAGTGTATGCATTTTTCAAGAATCTTGGAGAGGGGTGGTAGGATAGCTATGAGGTGATAGATGGGTTAGTAGAGTTTCCACCTTTATGTAGCGGGATGGTGAAAAAGGATTTCCAGGGGTTGGGACAGTGGATTCCTCTATAGATCGATTGATTAGTATGGACACTGGATAAGCTATGGAGTCGGCAGCTAGTTTGAGGAATGTAGGAGGTAGACTATCTGTGGATGGGGAACAGGGTTTGAGCTTATAAAGGAGAGAATGAATGTAGGAGGTAGAAACAGGATGTATGGAGAAAGGAGGGCTGTTAGATAGGTTGGGAGGGATGGACAGTGGTGTAGTGTTGCTATTTGTTGGAGTGAGTGATTGGATGGTGTCTGTGAAGTGTTTGTTAAGCAGAGTGGCTGTTTCTAGAGGGGAAGTGATGGGGTATGGGCAAGGGTTTGAGGGAAATCCTGGAGAAAGAATTTTGTTAAGGGTGGACCAAAACTTTTGGGGGTTGGATTTGCTGTTTAGTTGGTCAGTGTTGTAGAAGGTTTTTTTATCAGCATTGGTTAGTTTCTTAGTAAGACTTCTGAAATGTCTATAGTTGTACAGAGAGGGAAGTTCTTTGGTTTTGATCCAGATTTCCCAGGCTTTGTCTCTTTTGCACATAAGGGACTTGGTGTCTTTTGATAGCCAGGGAGCAAAGTTGGATTTAAGTCTAATTTTTTTAGTAGGAGCAAGGGAGTTAAGAGTGTTCAGGAAGATGCTATTAAACTTGTTTACTGTGTCATTTAGTGGGATTTGTTTAAGGAATGACCAGTCAGTGGAAGATAGTATAGAATTAAATTGGCTTAGGTTAAAGTTAGTAAGTTTATGGCAGTCTCGGTAGAGGTGAGATTTTGGGGTTGGGTGGGGTATCTGAGTACAGAGGTGGCGAGGTGATCACTAAGTTGGTCAGGTAGAGTAGCAGGGTTATGGTAGAGGTGAGGGGAGTTAGTGAGGATCCAGTCAATAGTGGAACCAAAGGGTGATTTTTTGTGGAATCGAGTGGGGGAGCTTATTAGTTGATGGAAACCATGTAGACTGATACTGGTTACTGGAGAGTTAGTTGTAAGTTTGGCCCAGTCTAAGTTTATGTCACCTAGAATAAGGGTTTCATAGGGTATATTTAGGGAGAGCCAGGCTAGTATATTTTCAATTATGGGTATGTTGTTTCCAGGAGGGATGTAGACAAGAGATGTTTCCTTGTGGGGGTTGAGGTGGTAGTTGAGGATGATGAGTTCAACAGGGTGAAAATTGGGGATAGGTGTGGGGAAGGGGGACAAGATGAGGTTGTTAGTATGGAGGATGGCAACACCACCTCCTTTCTTAGGGAATCTATCTGTGCGATAGATATTATACCCAAGTGGGAGAATTTCACTGTTGCTAATGTGGGACTTGAGCCAGGTCTCTGACAAGGTAATGATGTGTGGGTTAGTGTGGGCGATCCACGCATGGAAGTCTGTGATTTTGTTTGTAATGCTTTGAATATTCAAGGAGTAAATTGTTAGATGTTTGGATTTGGCAGAGTTAGTTGCAATGGGCTGGGTAGCGTGTGGAGTAACTGGAGAGTGAGGGGAGGTAGTAGATAAGGGGAGAGAGTGGTTAGGACTAGTGGTGTAGGGTCCGGGGTTAGAGTGGATATCTCCAGATATGAGTATGTTATAGGTAAGATGTGGGTGTTTGGGTAAGGCTAGAAGTAGTTTGTACAGTTTGGGTTTGGATTTATAGGGGGGGGAGTTTGCACTCTGAGTAGTTTCTAATGGCTAGAGCTAGGGAGATTAAATAGGGTGGTAGAGATAGTACAAAAAGAGATTGTTGAGTGAGGTGTACAACAATGGGAGGTTGGAGAGTGAAGTTGTGGATAAGGAAGGAGAAAATGGTAAGAAGTTAAGGTAGCAAGAGTGTAGAGGAGTGCAGCGGTCATAAGTAGGTGTAGCACTGAAAGAGTATGATGAGCAGTAGAGATGCCGGTATGGAGATAGCTTTGGAAGAAGTAATGTAGATAGTATAAGAGATTGGATACTGGGGAAAGGATATAGGACGAGATGTAATAAATGGATTGGACAGGAAGTGTTATGCTATTGGATGTTGGAATAGGAAAGGGTGGGAGTGGATGGTATAAAGGAAATCGTAATGGGATGGGTGGGAATGGAGGTAGGGTAGGGGAGCGGAGAGAGCCCAAGCGGAGTGAGGGCAAATGGAGTGGGGCAAGCACTCAGGGTAAGCCTAGCCGACAAAAAACAATCAGTAAGAGAGAAGTTTTGGCTGGTTAGGGAGGAAGCTGGAAGGGTGCAGAAAAAGCAGGGAAAAAAGTAAAAGGATTAGGCAGGAGTGGTGGGTGCAGGGTTTCAGCTGTACAGGTGAGTAAGTTTTACAGATAAATTACCCGTACAGTACAGTAGGTTGAAAGTGCAAGAGTAACTCTGGAGGTGGAACAGAGGAGCTTGTAAGGAGCAGAAAGATGAGGGAAGTGACTACAGGCAGTGATCAAGGAGGATGAATGCAGAAGAGCAAAAGTCACTAGCAAAGTATGGGATATGATATAATGAAAGAGACTGTATTAGTAGAGGGGGATAAAAAGTAAGGTTTGGGCTGCTGGCATCGTCTTTCCGTATCACCTACTGAAATTAGTCCATACAAGGAGCTGCACTTAATACTTACTAAAACTAAAATGACTAAAAACATTTTCACTGCTTCCATCTTGCTGTCACTGTCCAAAAACCAGAGCTTCCACTTACTCAGCTGTTGTATTATCTTTTGTTTAGTCTCTTCCCACATATCCTTAGCTGTCATAACAGAATCCATTTTAAACCATACCCCTGTATACTTCATTTTATTGTGTCCCCATAAATACGGGTATTGCTGAACCAATTTATGTGTGGGTACATAGTTTACAGCTATAGTCTCTGTTTCATCTTCATTAATTTTACATCCCAGACAGACTTGAAACTGTCTCAAAATGTTACACAGCACTTAAATGTCTCTTTCTAGTTTTATCTAGTATAAAATATCATCTGCAAATAAAGACAACTTTTCTTGATTACCATATCAATTATATCCCTTATTTTCTTTGCTAATGGCTCTAAATACAATGTCAATAACAAAGAGGAAAGAGGACTTCCATGCCTGGTCCCTCTTTTCAAACACAACTTATTAGACAGGAACCCTCCCACTTTAATGTTTCCATCTGATCCCTCATAAATCCTCCTAATTAATCTTATTGTTCTTTCAGGGAATGCAAATGCTTCCACTGCCCTACTCATAAAATCCCAGCTTACTCTGTCGAATGTTTTTTCTGCATCAAGACCCACTAACAACAGCTGTGTTTTCTTACATTCTGCTTCCCCCGGATCATCATTGTTCCATTAATGTTGTCAAATGTTTGCCTCCTATGCACAGAACTCAGTAAATCCATATCTATCAATTTTGGTAACACCTTTGCCATTATTTTAGCTATTATTGATAAAAACACTGTGTTTTTTTAAACACTTGAGTCTCAGCAAAATACTCAAAGGACTGATCAAGCCCACCAAAGCCAACTTCAAGGCAAAAACAGCCTCCCAGGCTAAGGATAACCATAAGGCATTTTTCAGTTATGTACGCAACCTTAAAGGGAACATCCAACAGTGTGCTGAACTAACAGTAAATGGAATGTCCTATACCAAAACAGGGGATATAGCAAATTTCTTGGCCAATAAATTTAGCTCTAATTTCACCTGCCTATCATTTGGTGGACTTCTTCAAGAAGGTCACTAGAGACATTTCTAGTGGCAAAATGATACACACTGCCTACCTTGACCTGAAGAAGGCATTTGGCACAATATCTCACTCAGATATTATAGAAAAACTCATACATTTAGGCATAAATCCCTTTGTCATCTGAGGAATAGCCAAATGGCTCACAGATAGGACACATGAAGATAGGGTAGGGGAATCCACCTCCACCAAGAAGACTGTTACTTCTGGTGTTCCACAGGGCTCAGTACTCAGACTTCTTGTGTTTGGAATACACTTCTCCTGAACTTAAGTCAAATGTAAAGGGCATTTAGTTGACCAAGTTTTCTGATGACTGCAAGCTGGGTGAAATCACTAAATCCCCAAAGATGTAGATATCCTCCAGGAGGGTCTGACACACAGACACATAACTGGTGCCAGAACCATGGCCTAAAACACAATGCCAAAATGCAAAATTATCCCCTTTGGGAAAACGACCACCCCTGCAAGTTACAACACTGATAACACTCCTTTAGAAAAAGACCCAGTGTTAAGGGATTTGGGAACTTAAGTTGACAGCAACCTGAACTTTGATCACCATATGTCCATGACAGTGAGAAAATCCTTAAATGTGGCACAACTTACAAATAAGGGCATGGCATCCAGATTTAAGGAGATTACATCCCCACTATATTCAGCCCTCATTAGACCAATAATGGAGTACAATATACCCTTCAGCATGTACCTGACCAGGCATTGCAACAGATGGAGTGGCCACAGAGGTTCCTTGCTAAAAGAATCCAGGGTGTAAATAACATGTCCTATGTGCACCTTCTCAAAGCCCTGTTCCTCTACTTAGTCTCCTACAGACTACTCAAGGGCAATCTATGCCTAACCTACAATTCATTCTCCAATCCAGCTGTGATGGATCTGCAACATGTTCATAAAACAAATAGCACTAGAATGTCCCATTCTACAGATCTAAACCTTGTCTGGCATATAAACAAACATGTTGGAGGAACTGGTATGCATCTCAGAGACTACTCCTTTCTCTGAAACAGATTCCCTTTTCATGTGAAATAGAGCTCTTCCCTAAGCCTATTCAAAAGCAATTTGGACCAAAGGATGAGAAGGTAAACTCACCCCTGGCTTGTCACCTATGGCCCGTATAGACAGGGACAGCTTGCAGATGCCCTAAGGCACAGGCATCTATCAAAGCCATTATAGCTCATGGGCATTAATAATTGGGACAACTGGGGCATGAATGGCTAGGCTTAAAAAAAGGCTCTAGGGACATTAGTCTAGTAACCTCCTATGATCATGTGATCCAATAATGATTTTGGCACCAGTTATTTATTTGAGATAAAGCTTCCTGCAGGATGGCTAAGTCATTTGGGGATTCAGTAACTGATTCTAGCTTACAGTCATCAGCAAACTAAGTCAGCTATAGTTCTTTGGTATTGGCTTTTACTTCAGAAAAGTAGATGCCAAACAGGAGAAGCCCCAGCACAGAACCCTGGTGGATTTCACTGATGACTGGTCTCTTTGTCAAGGTAACGTCCCCTATTTGATTATGTGCATCCTTTTGTGATCCAGTTGGCAATCCAGCAGATGACACAGGGGGTTTACTCCAAGTTTATTTAGTTTTTCTACTACTTCTCAGTGGGGAATTGTGTCAGAAGCTTTGGTCAGGTCAAAGTATGCCGTGTGTACCATTCTGACTTCAACCATTGCTTTGGTGGCCTTTTCAAAAAATCCAGCAGGTTCAGTAAACATGACCTGCCCTTGTCAAATCCAAGCTGGGATGGATCCAGTGTTTGGAGGTTCCTTATGTCCTTATTGATTAAGTCCATGATAAGTCCTTCTATGGATTTGCATATAAGGCTGGTCAGACTTATGAGTCTGTTATTGCCTGGGTCTGTGGAAGGTCCTCCCTTATGCAGGGGAATGACTGTAGCTGTTCTCCATTCGCTTGGTACAAAACCTGTACGGAGTCTGAGATTGATCAGTGTTATTAAAGGTGTAGCTAAATCATGCTTTACCCTATTTAGGATGCATCCAGAGTTATTTTCAAGTCCCATCTATGCAGTATTTTTCGCTTTTGATAGCACTTTTAGAACTTGGTCTTGTGCGATAGCTGAAGGTGATTCAGTTTCAGGCATATCTTGGGGACAGACAAGACAAGGTAAAGTTAGAGCTAAATTTGCTGGCCAGTAGGTTCCCTATATCTTCAGCGTCAGTGTAGGTAACATCATTCACAATCAGCTCTGTGCATTGCTGCTTTCTGCTTTTGAGATTATGAACATATTTGAAAAAATGCCTTGTGATTGTCTTTAACTTGGTTAGCAATTTTAGCCTCAAACATGACTTTGGTGGATTTTATTAAGCTCCTGAGTTGTCTGTTTATTTCAGTGACAAGGGCAATAACATTCTGGGACTTACTCTTCTAACTTTTGGTAAAATGCTGGTATAGTGTGATGGTGTACATTTCTGTGTATTCAGTGGAGTTAACTGCATTTAGTGGGAATTTGAAGCTAGCCAATGTATCACTTAGGAGTAAGTAGTTTGCCTTAAGGAAATTTCTAAAGGTACCTTGGGTGGAAGGGATCTCTGGTTTCAGTTTTACTTCAAAGGAAACTGGTTTATGATCAAGGAAACTGCTTTATGATCAGACCTAAGAAGTGATGAAGATATGCAAGGGATGGTGCAAGATGCTCCCATATTAGTAAGGACAAGATCCAAGATGTTACTCTCCCTAGTGGCTACTCTGACTAATTGTTCCAGGGCATTTGTATTAACAAAGTGTAGGAATCTCTGTGCTTGTGCACTAGTGGTGGTGTAGGTTTCCTAGTCCATAGTTGGACAGTTTACATGGTATTGGGTTTAATACCGAATGATTCTGCTTCCTGTAGATAGTCCTTGTGGCTTTCTTTTTGTCAGAGAGGAAGTTCTACCGCTAGAATTCGACCCATTCTCTATTCATTACTGTTGGTTTTACTGCACATCAAGTCAAATTGCATCAGAACTACTCAGTCTAGAGATCTAATCCTCTTCTGCAACATCAACAGGAAGGTTTGGAGATACAGCTGCTGTGGAGCAGACTCCTCACCTCTCTACATTTTCAAGCACAACTTAGATCTATGAATGGGAAACATATAATTTACCACAGGACTGCCCTCTGTACTACTAATGGACAGAGACAGCTCTTAAATGATGTATCCCATGCATGGATCCCCTCAAATTATCTAAGGTATGAGCCCAGTTATTCTTATTAGGGGTAATATATAATTATCAATTATGGGATAGGTAAGACCAATCTATAACCAAATGGGATATGTTATTTTGAGTAAAAAGGGAAAATGGCTAGGCTTAGGTTCATAGGTTCATACTGAGCTATCTGCCGAGGGCATTTATATGGGGATCTAGAAGAGATCATCAGCAACATGGGTTGACATGTTGCCTTGTATGTCAGGCATAGGTCACGCAGCAGCTTAAGCAACTGAATATAACTAAGTTCTTTCAGTTGGCAGCATAAGACAGATTTTGAGAAAGACTTTTTTTTTTTCCTTTCCTTTTTGTGGCCTCCAGCTGCGTGGCCTGTCGGGTCAGATACATTGTCGGGTCAGATGTATAATCATTCATTGGTCTGATCATGATGAGTGATGAGGATGCTATGACTTATGACTGATTAGATGATCTGATCTTCATGATAATGGTGGGCAATGTAGAAGGTCTTCCTCTCTAACTAATTTAGCAATAATTAAGTGAATGAAGGCTACTGTCAACCTGGGTTCAGGTCCCTCTATAAACTTTCTGTGTTCAGGGGATTGCCACCTATATGGTAGCTAGGGGTAACCTTATTTTTCACATCAATAGGACTTGTTGTCCCACAAGGGCAGATAGCTTAGTACTTACCTATCAACCTATGAACAAAAAAACATGGTTTAAAATTGAAATGTGTCTGTATGAAGCTGGGTCTGATGGTTCTTTACTGTCCTTTGGTGATACAGCCACCACTGCTTCCCCTCATTTTTAAATACTGCTAAACACAATATTTCTACATCTTTAGCACTTCCTTCTCTCCTAGCTTTCAAACTTCCACAAGAACACCATCTATTCCTGGAGACTTTCCTGCAAATATACATCACCATTTTGATCTCATCTCCTGCTATTTTAACTGTTAACTGTCGAGCCTCATCTGCCTCTAACCTTGGCATACGTAAGTCTTCCATACATATTTCCATCATGCTCCTTCTTGATTTCCACACACTTCTTTACACATATTTTCATAAAATTTCTGAAATATCTGTAATACCACAGGATCTTTGTTTTTTTTTCTAGTTATAGGCTCCCTATGTTTGGCAACAACCCTTTCTACTTTCTCTTGCCTGAGTCATTGTACTAAATGTTCTTGTGCTCTGGAGTTATTATCAAAATCAGTTGCTTAACAGCAATCTTTCTAAACTCATGCATATTATCCAAATACTCCCTTACTTTCTTTTTAGCACTCTGCAGCTGCACCCCTTCTTGTTTACATTTACTTATTTATTTTTACTGTTATCTATTTTTACTCGACTTATCTACAGCATTTGATACCGTTTCCCATCCTCCTAAACAAACTTCACAACCTACAACTCAGCACACCCAAAATAACCAATCCACTCACACCATAGTAGCAAACACACCAACAACTACTACCTCCACTTCAAATCTTCCCACCTCCGACACATTCTACTCTACATTTCATTCCTTTATCACACTCTACCAGCTTCCCCAAAATGCACTCAATACATGTTATATACATTTTAACACTCACACTACTAACACACCTCACCTCATACCAGGATAACCTTGACCCCAGCCTACTTACTCAAACACCCACCCAGACCTACACTACTCTTCCCAGCCAAACATCTTTTTACATCTCTTCCCCTATCTACAATTACTCTAACTTTGAACTAACACCATTTAGGGTACAAAAAGCTGCATTTCCCTACAATACAACCTACTCATATCCAAATATCTCCAATCCATTATTTATATTACAGCACAACTAATACTTAGTGGAGATATACAAAGGCATACAAAGCAATCTCAGAACCCACCTTGATGGGACTGCTGCATATCCGCAAGTCAAGCGCCACTCAAGTAACCCGCACGCGCGACCTCAACTTGGTCTATGACATCAATAGGACTTGTTGGCTTGACAGATTTGTGTCTTAGAGACTCCCCCTTCTGTGGAATAGACTCCTGCTCCACATCAAGCAGAATACCTCATTAACCCTTTTTAAGTGCAGCCTAGATAACTGGATGGAGAACAGAAAATAAACCCCTGGGAATCCACCTGTGTCCCTGCTGGACAGGGGCATCAGGTGCTGATTTGTCAGAACAAGGGCTAAATTCTTGGCTAGGCTTGCAAGGGCCTCGGGGCCAGTAGCCTAGTAACTTCCTATGATCCTATGAGACATACATCCAAATCTCAGCCCCGCAACTAACCCCATAAATGACATTAATCATGTGAAAACCAACCGAACAGCCTCTAGAAAACCAGCTGACCTCCTAATTATCAACATCAGAAGCATTCTTACAAAATTGACAAACTTATAACCACCTTATTCTTTTATTCCCCAGATACCATACTCCTTACTGAAACATGGCTGAAACCACACAACAAAAACAATGAAATGGTCCCACCAGGATATGCCCTACTTAGAAAAGACCACACCAACAAGACAGGTGGTGGTGTCAACATCCTTTTCAAAAACAACCTTACCGTTGACCTTCTTAATATTAAGATCTCTACTTTCAATAATCCCGAAACCCTACTCGTAAAGATAAAGCTTCACCCTCAAAAATACATCCTTCCTGGGGACAACATAAAGACACTAGAATCCATAACCTACTGGGCATCAGAATCCCTTCCCCATGAGACACTCCTGTCAGGTGATTTCAACATAGACCGGGCTTCAATAAACTTACCCCTCCCTGCTACTCATATAAACCTACACAGATTTACTTAGATCATCCAAACCCGAAGTAGGATTGATAAAGCCTCCAAAAAGGAATCCATTTTAGATTGGATTCTCGCTAATCGCCCATCCATGTCACAGTATGCTGGCACATTACTCAATACCCTTAGTGATCACTTCCTTACAGTTCTTCTAAGGCAACAAATCAAACCAACTAAAAACAGCCCCTCAAACAAATACGCTACACTAAAAACTTCAGAGCAGAAGGCCTACTGCTAGCACTTGCACACTGCAACTGGTTGCAGCTATGATACCTCCACCTAGACAAGGTAGTTAACTATTTTAACTCCACATTTCTAGACATACTTAACCAACTTGCCCCACTAAAAACTGTTTAGACAAGTCCAACTCTGCTCCATGGCTCACCAAGAGCACCCATCTCCTACTAAAACAAAGAGATAAAGCATGGGATACCTTGCATCAAAACAAAACTAATGTTAATAGGCAAAGACTTCTTGAATTAAGAAATAAAGTAAAAAAGAAAAAAAAATTAGAACAGATAAAAAAACTCACATTAATATACAAAGCATAAAACCAACCCTCAAATATTCTGGGCTACCATAAACAATATTCTTCAGCCTGGCAAAACCAGTACCCCAACTCCAAACATCGACCCTTCTACAAGTAATATTGCAACACAATTCACTGAATATTTTGCCAATTCCATTTTGAAACTATCAACAAATTCTGCCCCTGCAACCCTCCCACACTTAACAAACTCCACAGACATGAGAAAAGATAGCCCCTGCAAGTATGGCAGCTGCACAGCTCCAAAAAACAAATAGCGATAAGAAAAACAGGGAAGCCAGCAGACTGTAGCATTCAGTATTTATACAAAATCTAGCTAAATAGCATAGTACAAAAATAAAAATAAAAAGGAAACAAAACAGACCGGTTTTGGCTATAAAGAGTTACATAGCCTTCATTGCACTGATGAAGGCTGTGTAACTTTTCACAGCCGAAACCGATCTGTTTTATTTCCTTTTTATTTTTATTTTTGTACTATGCTATTTAGCTAGATTTTGTATATATTCTGAATGCTACAGTCTGCTGGCTTCCCTGTTTCTCTTAAACTCCACAGACAACCAAAACTATTTCTCCTTCCAACCAGTACAAACCAGTACAGTCCACAGATACCTGTCCAAACTAAAACCCACTATACTGGCTGCTGATTAACTCCCAGCAGCCAAAGCTATCTCCTACACCATCTTTATACTAATACATAGGTCAATCTCTAAGCAAAAAGTCCCAATCATCTGGAAAATCTCCCATGTAATACCTCTGCACAAAGGAGGAAGCTCGACTAAATTATCAAACTACCACCCAATAGCCATCCTATCCCCCCACTCTCAAAAATACTAGAGAAATGTATTAATTCCCAAATATTAAAATTCCTCCTCTCTCACGATCTTCTAGCAAAAACTCAACATGGCTTTCGACCTGGCCATAGCACCACCACTGCCCTTATCAGTTTTACCAATCATGTTAATCAACAAAGAAACGCAGGTAATCTAGTATCAATAATCTTTTTGGACCTCTCAAAGGCATTTGATACAGTTTCCCATAGCAAACTACTGTCTGCCCTGTCAGAACTGAAACTAAATAACTCTGTACTCTTATGGATCAAAGATTATCTTTGTAACAGACAACAGGCAGTTAAATGGCAGGACAACTTATCCCCTCTTCTCCCAGTCACCTTAGGAATGCCTCAAGGATCCATTCTCAGTCCTCTGCTATTCACAATATTTACAAATATCCTCCACAAATCCACCCTTCATGCAAGCCTAGTCCAGTATGCCGATGACTCTACCCTAATCTTCTCTGCCTCCTCTCTTCAGCTTCTACTGAAAATAACCCAAGAATCCTTTTTTGCAGTTAAAACCTGGTTAACTGATTCCCAATTAATACTCAACCCCCAAAAGCAGCTTATACTCTTTCATCCCTCTAAAGCAATAGATCTCATTCCCTCTTTCACTATCATTGCTTCTGACAAAACCCACATCACACCAGTTGCACACACCAAACTACTAGGAGTTATCAACCAAAACATGAAATTTGACAAACACATACCTCAAACCATAACTAAAGTGCACAAAAATAGGCGTACTCTACAGATGTAAAAATTAACTTCCAACAGTAGAATTACCATAGCAAGAAACCATTTACTCTCCACGTTACTTTATGCTTCTCCCATCCTAGTCAACCTAAACAAAGGCGAACTTAACAAACTATCTACATGTTATCACAAGATAGCTAAATTTGCTGCTAACTCTTCCTACAGATCCCAGCACTGTCTAACCCATCATAAACTGTCCTGGATGGAATTACCTAACTTACTTTTATTAAATCAACTTAAATTGGCACATCAAATTCTTTATTGCCCCAACAAAACTCCAGCCCTATACGTACCTAACTTACTTTCACTAAATCAACTTAACTTGGCACGTCAAATTCTTTATTGCCCCAACTAAATTCCAGCCCTATATGGCCTAATCAATCAGCACACTAACAGCTGTCAGCTAAGACCTACCAATAAAGGTCTGGTCGAACTATCCAAAAGCAGATATAGCTCAGGAGAGGACCTGTATTCATGCACTGTCGCAAAAATGTGGAACTCACTTCCATCCGAGATCAGGACAAATAAAAACTATCCCAATTTCAAAACACAATTAAAATCCCATCTCACCAGGTGCTGGATCTGTAAATGCTCTGAGCCAGGATGACTCCTATAACACCACTCCTGCCAAATTAGATTACCCAGTATAACTCCCATTAAGCAACTGCATGCATTCTGTTCTCCACATGTCTATTAAAAAGGTCCTCTGAACTTTCAATTTACCATTGTTATGGAATTAAACATTGAGTCTTTTAACTTAATACTGATGTCTTAACTAACAATATTCTGTAATTTGGAAATCCTTGACACTGCTATCTAGTTTCCTTCTAGACTACTATACCACTTACTTCCTTGACTGACATGCTGAACTTGGCTATCTGCTACTTGTATTATAGAAAGTACCATGTGTTAGCTAGATTGCATAGAACATCCTTTGTTTTGTTCTGCAACTTGTTATAGAATATGACTCATGTACCTCACACTTGTAATATGTTGTATAAGAGGTGTCATGTTTATAGCCTGTTTGCAATGAACACCATGCGGCTTGTTTTTTGCATTTTGTAGTACACTGAGTGTCATGTATTTGACTTACTGTACAGAGCTTTTCTCCCCGGGCCTCCAATGAAAACGGGCAACCCCTACCCTGTTGGAACACCCCCAGTAAACAAATGTAAAATAAATAAAATAAAAACATAAATAAAAATAAACTCTCTACCTCTGGTACCTCCTGGTTTAACAGCTACCTCTCAAACAGATTATCACTTTATCAGATGGCAAACATCCTTCTCCCCTTTCCATGTTGTTAAGACTGGAGTTCCCCAGGGTTCTATCCTGGGCCCCCTACTTTTTAATATGTTTACAAATAGCCTCCATGTCTCCTGCCTCAACTCTACCTTAATACAGTACACAGATGATTCCACAGTTATTAACACCTCCGACAATATACAAAATCTCCACACTGTCACTCAACAATCTCTGCACCTAGAAGAACAATAGCTACCTGAAAATAACCTGCTTCTCAATCCCAAAAAGACCAAGCTTCTCCTTTTCCTTCCAAAAAACCTCAATCCAGCTAAAGACAACTTCACCATCTCATCCACTCAAACACCAAATTGCTTGGCATTACTATAGATGACCAATTAAAATTCGACCTACATATCTTAAACTGTATCAAAAAGTCCAATAAAAAACTAGGTCTTCTATACTACAACAGCAAATATATATTTAAAAAATCTAGACCTATACTGGCTCAAACATTTATTCCACCATCCCTGCTGTTTGCTGCTCCCATACTTACTAACCTCCAAAATAATCTCTTAACCAAACTAGAAACCACCTATAACAAGATAGCCAGATTCACAGCCAATAATAGCTACAAATCCCATCATTGTATATCCCTGAAAAGCTTAAGATGGCCTGAGCTCCCCCACATACTTCAAATATCACAACTACAAATTCCACAGAGCATCCTAAATAGCCCCAACTCCTGCCCTGCCCTTACATCCATAATTACATCCTACATACCCAACCATTACCTCAGAAGCATACAACAAAACCTTCTGCAGGTGACTGAGCCAAACAAAAATATTGGAAAAATACTTTACAGTCATTCAATTGCATACTCATGGAACAAACTTTCATTGTCCCTTTGCTCCATTACCAAAAGTGGCAAATTCAAAAAGCAACTAAAAATTAATTTCCAACATGCATAGATCTTTACTTGTCAGGAAATTACCTAACATTTTTTTCTTCTTCTCTCAATTAACATATATGCCTGGTATCTACCTAACCTGTCTACATATAATAATGTATCTGCAGTTAGTACCTATGCTATTAAATGCATCTATGTTGCACCATGTCATGATGTTACTCTGAATTTCTTTTTTATTTTAGGCATTGCTACATTCCTTGTAAAAAACTTAATGCTAACCAAATTTCTCAAACATATTGCTACTGTACGTTTGCTTTGTATATATTTGTATTGTGCATTTCTCTGTTTTTGTATAGGTAAGTATCTTAAAACTTGAATTGTTAGCTTTTTCTTATTTTTTAATTACTTGGAGCTTTTCTCCTCGGGTCTCCGCTGAAATGGGGCTCTCTGGGCCCAGTCGGACTAACCCCGTTAACAAATATTAAAATAAATAAATAAATACATAAGTAAGCAAGTAAATAATAAATAAACATTTATATCTTCCCTAATAATTCCTGAATATTTTCCACTACTCATTCCTTAAATTCTTTTCTTTTTAAAAGATCAGTTAGGAAGTGTCAGTATCTCATTTATACTTCATTACCCTGCATTTTATCTTAGTTGTTATTGGCACATGATCAGAAATAGTTATTGAATGTTTGTCAAAGCTTTCAATTAATTGCACATGTTCCTGTGAAACATAATTTCTGTCTAATCTACTCCATAGGTTCATAGGTTCATAGGTTCATACTAGGCTATCTGCCCGAGGGCATTTACAAGCCTAGCCCATCGTTTTGTGGCTTAGGCCACCCCTTTAGTATGGGGAACTATACCCATTATTTTTCTGTGCCTCTGTCGAGCAGTGACACTGAGGTAATCCCTGGGGTATATCTGCGATCTCCCATCCATTGGTCAAGATTTCTCTTGAACAAGGCCAGCGAGGTGCTCTGCCTCACATGTACCGGGATTTTGTTCCACAGCATAGGGAGTCTTTGGGTGATGAATCTATCCCTCCAGCACGTCCTATTAATAGCCGTGTCAAGGTTTAAGTCTCCGCCCTTGTGGCTCTGATGGATCTAGATTTTTGAGGTGAAGCATATTCATCAAATCTGGGTTTGACATGGCCTTGTATGTTAGGCAAAGGTCACCTCTGAGACTGAATAGAGCTGGAGTTCTTTCAGTCGGGCAGCATAGGACAGATTTTGAGACCCTTTATCCTTTTGGTGAGGAACTTTTGTGGCCTCTCCAGCTGCTGCAAGTGTCGGGTCAGATACATTCGAATGGGGCATTGTACTCAATCATTGGTCTGATGAGTGATGAGTAAAGGGAGACTATGACCTCCCTTGATCTAGATGAGAATCCCTTCATGATAAGGTGGGCAATGTAGAAGGTCTTCCTAACTACTTTAGCTACATGGGTGTCGAATGACAGACTACTATCAACCTGGGTCCCCAGGTCCCTGATAACTTCTTCTGTGCTCAGTGGATTGCCACCTATTTGGTAGCTAGGGGTAACCTTGTTTTTCCGAAGGGTATGACTATGCATTTTTGGCATTTAACTTTAGGCCGTGGCTCTGGCACCAGTTATCCGTTTCTGTGAGACCCTTCTGAAGGATATCTGTGTCAGATGTGTTTTCTACTATGGCGCCCAGTTTGCAGTCATCTGCAAACTTTGTCAGCCATAACCCTCCTGTGTTTGCTTGTACTCGGAAAAGTAGATGCCAAACAAGAGTGGGCCCAGGACTGAGCCCTGTGGGACACCACTTGTGACAGGCTTTGAGTCTGACATGGCGCCAGCAGCTCTGACCCTGTGGGTTCTGTCACTCAGCCAGTTTGCAACCCATCTTGTGATGTATGGGTTGACATTTAAGCTGATGAGTTTTTCAATGATACCCGAATGGGGTATTGTATCAAGGCCTTAGCCAGATCGAGGTAGGCTGTATGGACTGCCTTTCCTCATCAATGGCTTTGGTGACTGTTTCAAAAAGTCAACCAAGTTTAAAAGGCATGATCTGCCTTTGACAAAGCCAAACTGGGTTGGATCCAAAGTCTGCAAATTCCTATGTCTTTATTTATGAGGTCCATTATGATCCTCTCCATGGCTTTGCAGATAAGGCTTGTCAAGCTAATGGGCGGTAATTTCCAGGGTCGGTGGAGGCACCTTTGTGAAGTGGTACCACAGTTGCATCCAGAGGTAAGACTTTGATTAAACAGCTGTCCTAGCTGTGGGTTTAATTCCTCATTGAGTTCATGGAGCACACAGCCGGGGACACCATCAGGTCCCATGGATGCTGTGTTTTTGCTTTGGAGAGAGCAGTTCTCACTTGGGCGCTGGAGATGTTTGGGGGCTGCAATCGTTTGGTATAGATATCTCTCCTTTGGGGAGGGGAGAAGTTTGCACTGAACCTGTCAGCCAGTATGTTGGCAATGTCTGTAGGATCAGTAATCTTCACATCATTTTGAACTAGCTCTGAGCATATCTGGGAGTTTCCTCCCAGGTTTCTAACATAGCTAAAGAAGGCCTTATGATTGTCTTTGAGTCTTTAGCTATTTTTCTCTCGAAATTTGCTTTGGATGATTTTATGAGAGCTCTTAGTTTTACTTATAGTGATCAAGGGTGTCTTACCTTTTAAGGATTTTGCTCTATCTTGTAGTAGCTTCCTCCTTTTGTTGTAGAGTTTGTTTATGGCTGGGGTCCACCAGACTGGATGCTTGCCTTTGGTACAAAGAGTCTTTGTTTTGCTTGGGATTACCTTACCCATGCAGTCCTGCAGGTGCTGGTAGAAGGCATTTGTAAGTGATTCAGCGGCTTGAGTACTGTTTTCGGGGCCTTAAAGGAGACCACACTAGTCTTTAGAAGTGTGAAGTCGGCTTTTGAGAAGTTCTTTACTGTGGTCTTTTATTTCAGGTGGGGTGGGATGAGGACCTCCAGCGAGATTAGTTTGTGGTCTGATCTCACTAGTGAGGGGTACACCGTGTTGAACATTGTGCTCCCATGTTCGTGATGATGAGATCAAGTATGTTATCTCCTCTTGTGGGGATGGTGACTAGTTGTTCCATGGCATTTGAGTTTATGAATTCCAGGAACTTTTGGGCTAGGGTGTTTGGGCTTGAGTAGTGTTCCCAGTCTATATTAGGGTAATTGAAGTCACCTAGTATGATGGTGTTTGGTGATACATTTATCCCTCTAGTGTTTTCAGGAAGGCCATGTGAGGTTCCTGAGTTTGTGAGGGTGGCCTGTAACATGCTACAATTTGCAGAGCAGTCTTGCCTATGGTTAATTGCACCTGGATGGTCTCCGATGCATCCCAGTCTTGAGGTGTGGGTGTCCTTGATGAATATGGATACCCTCCTTTCTTGGTATTGTCCAGATTTTGGGGCGACGCATGATATGAGGTAAAACCTGATAGCCGGGTGCTCTCAGGAGCCTTGAACCAGGTTTCTGTCACAGCACAGACATCGATGTTCTCCATACTGAGAAGGGCCTCGGCATTTTGAGATTTAGACTTCATTGAGCAGCATTACCCTTAGTTTTTTCCTTTTTGTGTTCTAGGGTGGTAGGTTTAGAATTTGAGCCGAGCCTTTGCCAAGGGTGACAGGTGCCGCCCTCATGGGCAGCGTGGCTTGTCCAGCATGTCATCCCAGGCAGACAGACACTGGATCCCCTTTGAATGACACCAGTGTTTAAGCCAATTGTTAAAGCTGATCATCTTATCTCTGTATTGTGGCATCATTCTTGGTGAAGGTAGGATACTGCTCAAGGTCAGGGTCATACCTGTCTGGGCTACATAATCAGAGAGCTCCTCAATGTCTCTTTTCATGTAGTCCAAGGAGTACGCCTCAGGTCGCTTACACCAGCGTGGACAATGACTGAATCATATTTGTACCTGCTGTTGAGAGACCTGAGGCGGATTCTAGCGCCCGTCTGGCAGCTTACTGTGGCGTTATCCTTACTCAGTCTGAGTGTGTCTGACTATGGAGTCACCAATGACTAGTGTGTCTGGCATTGTGTTTGGCCTTAAGGGCTGTGACTGTTTGACACTCTGACTGTGAGGTCTATGTGTTGCAGGTGTTGTGTTCTGAGGTGGTGGTTGTTTGGGTGTCTGCTTTGGTGGCCTCTGCTGTTTTGGTAGATTTTTGATCAGAGCCCGAGTATGTCTTTGTGTGTTTATGTGTATGATTTGAGGTTGTAATGGTAATATGTGAGACTGGGTCTATAGTGTGGTAACCTTCTCCTCCTGACTGGTCTTGCCAGTCCTATGTTGAGAGAGCTCAGCCTCCAGTTTAGTTGCATCTCGCATGTATTTGTGTTTTGTGGGAGGAGGAGAGGGTTGTCATGAGGCAATTGTAACATTGCCTCAATATTCCCAGGTTCACCAGCTGAGCAGGAGAGGACACTAGCAACTGATCCACATGCTAGAAGGAATAGACAAAAAACTTTAAAAAGATTCCGGGGACGTGGGTGACCAGAAATGGGGTTGCCTTTGGGGTACTATCTATGACAAGAGTGCCGTATCAAGGTAATAAGTACTGTAGGAGCAAGTGCTACGCTTAACAGATAGAGAATAGTCTACTTGGAGTCAAGTAGAGATGATCTTTTAATTATAGGATACGCTGATTAGATCAGTAGTATAGTTCGAGGAAGGTAGTTTTAAGGGAAAATTTGAAGAGTGGACTTTAGTAGTTTAAACCTGCTTTAGTGTGCAACAGTAGCAACTCCGGGCTAAATCGGCTAAATCGCTAAAGCGTGCTTTATAGCAGGGGCTGGATAAGACAGGAAATGACCCAAATTGGCCAACAAACCACAAGTCACTGCCCTAAACCACTCCTCCGAGGACAAATGAAGGAGTTATGGAAATGACCCTAGTGGCCAATAAAACTACAGTTTCAAGTCAGTAACCACCTCGGGGCAGGGAAGCTGCTCAATGTTAGTCACTCCCACTGATAAACACAGAGACCCTCCTTCAGCCCAAGCAAAATGGCCTCACAGAAACTTTCAAACAGTTCAGGAACAGCAAGCCTGTAACTGAACTTTTAACTCTCAGAAAAGTGGGAAAAAACAAGATTTTTTTGTTTTTGTTTTTTACAGAGATAGCAGAGGTTCACAAGTAATATCAAGTTATAACAGTGCAGTAAATGACCCCACACAAGAGTGCTAGGTCAAGGACAGAAAATATGCAAGTTTTAAGAAAAACGATTTAAAATTAAGTGCAAACAGGAAATTCAGCAAACAGCTTTTGGTTGTGCTCTAAATACAGCTACTAATACAGAAATCAAGTTTAACAAGCCAGAAAATGCTCAAGCTAGGCAGCTATGCAGAAAAACTTAGCAAATAAACAGAGAAAAATACTTAAAATCTCAAAAGTGGCTCCTTCTTCTCTCAGCCTCTTGGAGGGTGCTTCACCAACAGCCAACAAGCCTGAAAAGACGCTCAAACCACGAGGCAACTAGGTTTTAAGAGAGGAAGATGAAGGAGTTATGGAAATGACCCCTAGTGGCCAATAAAACTACAGTTTCAAGTCAGTAACCACCTCTCCGGGGCAGGGAAGCTGCTCAATGTTAGTCACTCCCACTGATAAACACAGAGACCCTCCTTCAGCCCAAGCAAAATGGCCTCACAGAAACTTTCAAACAGTTCAGGAACAGCAAGCCTGTAACTGAACTTTTTAACTCTCAGAAAAGTGGGAAAAAGCAAGATTTTTTTTTGTTTTTGTTTTTACAGAGATAGCAGAGGTTCACAAGTAATATCAAGTTATAACAGTGCAGTAAATGACCCCACACAAGAGTGCTAGGTCAAGGACAGAAAATATGCAAGTTTTAAGAAAAAAACGATTTAAAATTAAGTGCAAACAGGAAATTCAGCAAACAGCTTTTGGTTGTGCTCTAAATACAGCTACTAATACAGAAATCAAGTTTAACAAGCCAGAAAATGCTCAAGCTAGGCAGCTATGCAGAAAAACTTAGCAAATAAACAGAGAAAAAATACTTAAAATCTCAAAAGTGGCTCCCTACTACTGAGCCTATGTCTTCAATACCAAATATTTTCATAAATTTCATCAGAAATCGACCCTTTTTATTATAGTTTGTCTTCTAGGTTCACAAATACATCCTTACTGCTACAGATCAAGTTCCAGTCCCCATCTATAGGTAATATTCCCTGCTTAAAGCTGATTATTTATCCTAAAAATTTTTAAAGTCCATAAGAGCAGTTTTAGGTGAAATATAAATACATGCCAGTGTAATCTTCCTCCCTTGCCAGAAGACCCTTACTATCACATATCTAACATTAGTATCTTTTTTCCTCTTCTATCACTATTGGAGCTTCTTTCTTGAGTAATATTATCTATGTTTTTCTATTGTTTTCCTCTGTACACGGCCTTACAATAAAATGTATAGTAGTAACTGATATTTGTGGTGACAATCTCACAATCTTGTAAGTCTGCTATTCTGCCATGACTCTGCCATGATTCTGTTCTCATGAAATTGAGAGTGCTAAGGGGAGAGTGTTCTGGAGCAATTGATTATGGCCTTCAGTACATGCATATACAAAACTGCATAAGAAAAACTCATCAAAAATTAGGGATGCTTTACAGAGCCAAAAACTTTCTCACAGATGCAACTAAAACTACACTTGCCACTACTTATCTCCTCCCCACTCTTCTTTATGGCACTGCCATCCTTACTAACTTCCAGACTTCACAAGAATTGAAACCTGAACAATGCTATAACAACTTTGCTAAATTTGCAGCACATACCCCTTTCAGAACCTGCCACTGTATAGCAGTGAAAAGCCTAAATCGGTTAGAACTGCCACATGAACTGATATATACACAACGTCTTACCACCTATAAAATTATCCAGTATTCATTTGCCTGTCCAACACTAAAAAGCATTCACCACAACTATGTTCCCAGTCAGTCATTGTGATCCAGTAACCAAAAACTCCTGTCTGTCTATAAACCTAGCAAATCTGCTGGGCATTTTCTATACTCATACAAGGTTGCTAAGGCCTGGAACTCCTTACCTGTATCTATCAGTTATATACTCACCTTATCATCTTTCAAAACCACTCTAAAAGACTTCCTATCTAAAATCTGTCTCGGTTCTTGCTCAAAATCAGGATAACCTATATCACTAAACGTGAACAAGTACTTTTTCATTCCTTATATCTCTGTACTCTCCCTTCTTCACTTACTTCCTTACCGCTTTCTAATTCTCTTCTCTTCTCTCTAAATAAATCTGTTTTTCCCTCTCTTCATATTGCAATTCCTATTTATATTACAAAACTGTCTAAAAAGTCACTAAATGTTAAATAATTGGTATATACCTTGTATTGATTCTTAACCAATGTTTTTATATTATGTCTAATTTAAACTGAGGATGGTTTTGTTTAATTTTTGAAGATTGTAAAATTATTGTTCTTAAAATGCTTTGTAATAATTTGGAGCTTTTCTCCCTGGGCCTCCACTGAAAATGGACTTCTTTGGTTTTGTTTTTGAAGATTGTAAACGTATTGTTCTTAAAATGCTTTGTAATAATTTGGAGCTTTTCTCCCTGTGCCTCCACTGAAAATGGGCTTCTACTCAGTCGGATTTTCCCGATAATCAAATGTCAGTAAATAAATCTTCCCAAACCCCACTATCTACCTTAGCAGTACGTATTTCCCAAACATATAATGCACTGACCTTTACTGGAGAAAAAGCAATGGTCAGAGGAAATAATTTTTCAAGCATTCTTTTACGTGTGCAGGTACAAAAGCATGTTTGTTGTAGCCAGGTGTGCTGGAATTTGAGAGTTTATAAAACGCTGAATGCAAACAACTTACCAAACACAGTACTGGCCTGCAGAAAGCAGTTTGTTTAGAAGCATAAAATCACAAAATGTGCTAGTCAGGCTTGACCCAGGGTCCACTCTACATTGCACATGGGAACCTCTCATAAGGCTACAAGGTGGTTAAAATGATATGAGTGTTCTCTTTAAGATTGTAGTAATGCTGGCCGCCTGAGACAGCTCTCTAATGATTACAATGTTTTAGTACTTCAGTTTTAATTCTTATAGTTTACAGGATTTTAGTAAAGTAATGTAATTTGTTTTGGTAAAACATTACTATTGTTTTACATTTTTTTTTTTTTTTTGCCACGGTGGTGCAGCAGTCGTTGTCGCCTCACAGCAAGAGGTTCTCCCGTTCAATTCTCGGCTGGAGTGCCTTCTGTGTGGAGTCTGCATGTCCTCCCCATGGTCGAGTGATGTTAAAGACATGCAGGTAGGTGTGAGCGTGAATGGGCGTGCCTTCGTTGAAGGTTGGGCATCGGGCTGGCAATTCGGCCCCGTAAAATCCACTGCCAATCATGAGCAGACCGGAGTTCCACTGTGGCAACCCCTAACCGGGAAAAGCTGAAAGACTTTATTATTTTATTTTTATTTTGCTTTTGTTTACCAGGTTTGTGGGACTGGGTTTAGTCAAAAAACCCTTTTTCAGTGGAGGCCTGGGGAGGAAAAAATCCAACATAATAACAAGCATATTTAAACAGACATTCAGTAATACACATGAACAGACATGCAGTAATTAGAAGTTATGTACCTACCATAACGTTCCATGTTAGTTGTCTTCTCTTGCCTTCTTTCTTGCTGGATGGGTTTGGAGCCGATCCTCGGCTCCGACTCGGCACTTGCTAAGCTCGAGAGTCACTTTTACCAGCTCGAGGCAGCCCCATATCCCATGATGCAAGGTGGTAATTACCCAGATCTCGTTTGGTATCTAGAGGAAAAACTGCCTATAAAAACTTTCCACTTAAGGAAAGAGAAACACTAACCTAAAAAGGCTGTAAGGGAAACCAGGTAATCAAGGACAAGAACTATCTGGTGTCCAAGGAAGAAGAATCTTCCAGAGAAAAAGGGGAGATCAAGGTCTGTCCAGGCTAGGGGGACAGGAGGGAGGGATGCAAGAAAGAAGGCAAGAGAAGACAACTAACATGGAATGTTATGGTAGGTACATAACTTCTAAATGTTAAGTTGTCAATCTCGCCTTCATTCTTGCTGGATGGGACCACGTCCCTAGCACCTCTATCCTGGGTGGCTCAATGGAACAGACTCTTGAGAACTGTGGAACCAAAGCTTGCCATGTCCCTGGAGGCCAAATCCAATTTGTAATGAGAAACGAAGGTATGAGGAGTGGCCCAAGTGGCTGCTGCACAAATAGTATCTAAGGGTAGCCTAGCCTGAAAAGCTGTAGAAGTGGCTAGACCTCTTGTGGAATGAGCTTTAGGTTTTGAGCTCAGCTGTTTGCCCCTAAGCTGATAAATGTCAGAAATGGTGGAAGATAGCCATCTGGATAAGGTCACTTTAGAAACAGGGAGATCTTTTTTATTTTCAGCATAAGAAAGGAAGAGCTGATCGGACTTCCTAAATTGCTTCATTCTGTCCAAGTAATATCTGAGTTGGCGATGAACATCTAGGTAATGTAATTTTTGTTCCACCCTGTTAGAATAATTTGGAAAAAAAACAGGAAGATCAATGGACTGGTTTAAATTTGTCTTAGAAGCAACCTTGGGCAAAAAGGATGGATTGGTTCTCAAGGATACTCTGTCCTTGTGGAAGACCAAATAAGGGGGACGAACACATAGGGCATGAAGTTCAGACACTCTTCTAGCTGAGGTAATAGCGACTAGAAAAAGTGTCTTCCAAGAAAGAAACTTTAATGAACATGAAGCAGCCGGTTCGAAAGGGGGAAGTATCAAGGATGTCAGCACTAAATTTAGGTCCCACTGTGGTGGAGGATCCCTAACAGGGGGTTTAAGAAGGAACACTCCTTTGAGAAAGGCTTTACAAAGTTTGTGGGACATAATGTTGTGGTCTGCAAACCCGACATGGAAATTCGAGATTGCTGCCAACTGAACTTTGACTGTGGAAGACGAAGAACCTGAGTGAAAAATTTCCACTAGAAAATCCAAGACCGACTGAATAGGGGCAGTAAAGGGGTCTATGTTCTTAGATTTTGTCCAAAAGGAGAAGCGTTTCCACTTGCTAGAGTAAATCCTCCTGGTAGAGGACTTAAGAGAAGCTACTATGATATCTCTAACAGGATTAGAGATCATAGGAAGCCTGGCTAAGGAAGGAAGTGGAGCAACCAAGCTGTGAGGTTGAGGGAAGGAACGGACCGGTGCAGTTGACCCGACTGGTGGGTCAGAAGATCTGGAGCTGGGTCCAGATGCCAAGGCTGCACCAAGAGATGGCGATGAAGGAACAGGAACCAAATTTGTCGAGGCCAGTAAGGGGCAATGAGAATCATTTTGGCTCTCAAGACGGTAGCTTTCTGGAGTACTTGTGGTATCAAAGGAAAGGGAGGAAAAGCATAAAGGAGTCCCCGGGGCCAATCTTGGGTAAGAGCATCTCTGGGGGGATGGCCCGGAAGTGGGAAGAGAGAGAGGAAGTCTGGGCATTTGCTGTTTTGAGGTGTAGCAAAAACATCGCAGCATGGGCGGCCCCACTTCTGAAAAATCTCCTCCACTATGGATTGCTTGAGAGACCACTCGTGAGGCATGAGTATAGCTCTGCTCAATCTGTCCGCTATTATGTTGGTTTTCCCAGGGATATGTGTTGCTACCAGAAACCGATGAGAGGAGATCGCCCATTGCCAAAGTCTGAGAGCTTCTCGACACAAGGGATAGGACTTGGTTCCTCCCTGCTTGTTGATGTACCACACGATGGACATGTTGTCCGTGTGAACTGCAATAGTTCCTAAAGGAAGAAAGTAATTGAGGGCTTGCAACATTAAAAGCACTGCTCTCATCTCTAGGACATTTATGTGCAGGTGGTATTCGAACGGTTGCCACGTGCCATGAACCATCCTGCCCTGATAATGCCCCCCCCACCCGATCAGGGAGGCATCCGAAGTGACCGTGGCTACCGGGGCCGGGGGAACAAATGGTCTGCCCTGATGGACTAGAGGAGAGGAAATCCACCAGGATAGATGGTTCTTGCAGGTTTGTGTCACCAGGATCTTGTGACACATGGGAAGCTGCTGGAAGGACCATTGGGTGAACAACATCCATTGTAGGAGACGCATGTAAAAACGGGCCAGAGGAAGAAGTGTGATGGCAGCTGCCATGAGGCCCAACACTTTCAGGAACAACCTGGCTTGTACTCTTTTGCTGGATAGGATGATCCCAATGTGGTTTTGGATATCTAGGATTCTCTGACTTGTTAGGTTTGCTGACATCCGAGTAGTGTCTAGATTTGCACCTATAAAGGTAATAGATTGGCAGGGCAATAAGGAAGACTTTTCGAAGTTGACTGAAATTCCTAACTGACCGCAGAGACGTAGAGTGTAATCTCTGGCTTGGAGAAGTTGATGCCTGGTGGTGGCTGAGAGGAGCCAGTCGTCGAGATATGGAAACACCTGGAATCCTTGACGTCTCAGGTGAGCCATGACCACTGCTATGCATTTGGTGAACACTCTGGGGGCTGTAGTGAGACCAAAGGGCAGGGCTCTGAATTGAAAATGACTGGTCCCCAGCCAAAAGCGGAGAAAACTTCTGGAGCGTCTGTGGATTTTTATGTGATAGTATGCATCCTGAAGGTCTATGGAGCACATCCAGTTGTCTTTGCCCAGAAAAGGCAAAATCGATTGAAGTGTGACCATCCGAAATCTTATCTTTTTGACAGACTTGTTGAGCCTGCTGAGGTCTAATATTGGTCTCCAGTCTCCTGTCTTTTTGGGGACCAAAAAGAACCTTGAGTAGATTCCGGACTCTAAATGATCTGTTGGTACTGGCTGGATGGCCCTTTTTTTTAGAAGCTTTGAAACCTCTAGTTTTGCAATTTCCCTTAGACCGGGTGGAACATCTGGAAGGGAACCTTTTTGAGGGAAGGGGCTTTCCTCGAAAGGAATCTTGTAACCCTTGGATATGATCGACTGTACCCATTTGTCTTGAGAGAGGGGAAAACCAGGCTTCTGGGTACAGCGACAATCTCCCCCCAACTGCCTCCAAGGGTGGACAGTCGGGCAACACCTCAGGGATGCTGGAAGGGCTTGTCAGAGAGAGGCTCTCTGCTGCCCTGGTTCTGCGGACCTCCTCTGCCCCTAGGGCGGCATCTATTGTTATTACCCCCTCTGCCTCTGGGGGTAAATTGACCACGTGCATCAGGCGTGACTCCCTGAGATTTTCGGAACCACATTTTCCCTCCCTTCTGACCTTTGGGGTAAGGTCTAGAAGGGGTGGAGAAATGGACTCCTATGGCAGAAAGAGTCTTGCCATCTTGCTCGCACCTGGTCAAAGTGTCCTTCACCTGAGGGCCAAACAATGTTGTCCCATCAAAGGGAGAGTTTGTGAAGGATGCCTTAAAGGGGTCTGCAAAATTACAGAGCCGCATCCAGGACTGACGTCTGAGAGCCACTCCTGTGCCTGCAGCTCTACTTGCCCCATCGGCTGCATAAGAAATGAGCCGCATGGAGGAGTTGGTTATGGAATTAAGGATTCCCAGCTGAGAGGCAATCTTTTCTTGAGCCCCTGCCGCTGACGGATCCTGTACTACTTCACCCAATTCTTTGAGGATGTCTCTTTGAAGTCTGGTGAAGTGACATAAATAATTCAGCGAACGCATAGCAAAGGTCGCTGAGGAAAACATCCACTTGCCATACCTGTCCATGGACCTAGACTCCTTGTTAGGAGGATGGACTGGCACAGAAGGATCTGCAAGTTCCTTTTTGGTGGCGGCCGCCACCACCATGGCATCAGCCGGGACACCCTTAGTAAGAAACTGCTTTTCAGCGGGGGTCGTGATAAACTTTGAAGGTCTCCTGGGGACTGGTTCCACCGAATCAGGAGATGCCCACGTCTTTCGAGCTATGACTTCCATGAGGGGGTCGAAAGGCGGAGACACCCAGGAGGTGGAGGGTCGAGATCCAAAAGCCTCCAGGTATACCGATTCATCCTCGGAGGGATTAATGGAGGGCCAGTTCCCCCTCTGTTTCAGGAGTTCAAGGATGTCTGAAAAGGAGACATCCTCAGAGGGAGATCTTGGGGACCCCTCCGACTCATCTAAATCAGTATCTGATGTTGTAGACTCAGGGGAGTCTAAGTGCTTCCTCTTGCAGGTCCTCTTACTGAGGGGTTCACCTAAAGGATCAGGAGAAACCTCGGAAGAGGAAGTTCTTCCCAATGGGGAGACCTGGGGCGATGGATCTCTGGGTCTGGGAGCAAGAGAGCGGGAAGAGGCATCTACAGGCACCATAGAGGGAGGAGCTAAAGGAACCGACTGCTGACTAAGCTCCGGGGCTAGCACACTCCTCATCACCTCGAAGGCTCCCCTCCCAGGGAGGGCCGAGAGATCCCGCTCCGAAGAAACAGGGATCGCTGGTCCCACCGTAAGGGAAGGCTCCGAAGCAGATGTCGGGGCCAAGCTCACCAAGGCCGAAGCTCCGAGAGGGAGAACGGGGTCGGACAAGGATCCGATGCCACTCGCCCCCTCGGAACCGACCAGGGAAGCCCGACACCCGGATCCCTCCAAGGAAGGTCTCAAGGAGGAGATAGGAGTCGAGGACGACGGAGCCGAAAGGTGTGGTATCGGCTCCGAAGCAGCAACAGTCACGGTACCAATAATCTCCGGCTCCGAACTCTGTAGGATAGTCGAAGGAGGAATTTCAGGAGGGTGTAGAATAGCGGTCGTCTGTTGAGACAGGCTATGGAGCATCTGGGCTAGTGCCTGTGATTTTAATAGCCTACTCACCACTCTCTCTAAGTCATGGTCTGAGAGCCTGGAAGACCTCGATGATCGGCTCCGATGGCTCCGCTCCGAAAGCAAGGGGGAGGCTGGAGCCGAGTGTATAGATTCCAATGAAGGAGATCTAGACCTCTTTTTTGATGGAGCCATCGGAGCCGAAGAACGTTCGGCTCCAGGCGGAGCCGAGTGGAGACAAAGATATCTCGGCTCCAGCCGGAGCCGAGACATGCTTTGACGCTAGGGTGTCAGCTCCAGCTGGAGCCGACACAGGTGCCGAAGCCAGGGTACTGAAGCTTCCAACAAGGAAGGATCGGCTCCGGACAGAGCCGATGTCGACTCTGGCGGAGTCGGAACCAAGACCACAGATTTGGACACCGAAGTCTGGGTCTTGGGAGGCTTAGAGGGCTTCCCGGAGCCGACCTTAGCCGGGGAGCTCTCAGGCTTAAGAAGACCTCTGAGGAGCAACTTATTTCTACATTCCTGCAGGACTCTCTGGCTGAAAGAATGACAGATAGCACAGGAGTCCTGCAGGTGTAGGGGTCCCAGGCAATAAATACAAGAAGTGTGACCATCTGTCAGAGACATCTTCTGACAGCACGAGTCACACTTCTTGAAACCTGAGACCCTAGTATCTTTGGACATGTCTGAGTCCTAATACACACACACACACCAATCAGACCAAAAAAGACACTAATAACTAAAAATTAGAACAGTGAGACACAACACCCACACACCTAAGGAAAATCCTGACAGGAACTGTGAGGGAGGGTAATTCCTAAGGCCCAAAACACAGAAACTTATGAATAAGGGAACTAAAGGGAAATGGGTATGGAGCTAAGTGAATAAGGTTCACTAAAAAACTATAAAGAATAAAATTTTAGGGTATTGGGATACCTAAATCTTTCAAAAAGAGCAATGAAAAATCACTTACCAGGAGCTGGTAAAAAGGATGACCTCATTAGCGAAGCGGCAAACGAGATCTGGGTAATTACCGCCTTGCATCATGGGATATGGGGCTGCCTCGAGCTGGTAAAAGTGACTCTCGAGCTTAGCAAGTGCCGAGTCGGAGCCGAGGATCGGCTCCGAACCCATCCAGCAAGAATGAAGGTGAGATTGACAACTTAACATTATATATTAACATCTAATATACATTTGATAATTAGACTGCATTCATATGAAAGTAGAGGCAACAATTACAGTGCAAAAGATACATTAGTAGATGCTGAACAGTATGCATCTGAAGAGGTGTATTAGTGGATTTGTCAGATAGATGATAGATATCATAAGGTTTATATTGTAAGTATAGAGGTGGGGTAAGCATTGTCAGGAAAATAATGTATATATCTGGGAGAAGCTAGTAAAACTATGCAGGTATTGGTAAAGACTGGTTGTGGAGTATAGCATTCTGGATGAACAGAAATGATTTGACAATATAACAAGCTGAAGATAACAGGAATATGATGTACAGGAGCAGAGCCATTAATTTGATAGGTGAAGTTTTAGTTGCGCTTTTAATGAGTTTACATTTTGAATGGAGTTTTATAGTAGTAGGATGTGGTTCCATAGTTTAGCTATGCTAATTGAATAGAGTCACCTGCAGTATTAGATGATTTGGTTATAGAAACTAGTGATTTTTCTCTAGTGTGTAAAATTCTATTGGGAAAGTATTGTTGTATTATATTGTTAAGGGATAGACTATTTTCTGGCTTATAGAGGTCTGTGTATTGTAGTTGGCTGAGAAAGAGCTAGGTGATGTGGTAGCTCTAACCAGTTTAATTCTCCAAGTGCTGGGCAATGCTGTGTTCTATTGTTAAATTGTACTGCATATTTAACTATTTTATTATAACATTGCTCAAGTACGGATAGTTGTGAGACATGAAGTTTAGTGAACACTGTGGGTGTGTGTCTTTTCTAAGCATATTTGCTATATCAAAGCCGCAGTGGTACAGTGGTAGCGTTGTTGCCTCACAGCAAGAGGTTCTCCTGTTCGATTCTCGGCTGGAGTGCCTTCTGTGTGGAGTCTGCATGTCCTCCCTGCGGTTGAGTGGGCTCCGAAAGACATGCGTGAATGGGCGTGCCTTTGCTGAAGGCTGGGCATTGGGCTGGCAACTCGGCACCATAAAAATCTACTGCCAATCATTAGCGGACCGGAGTTCCGCTGTGGCGACCCCTAACCGGGAAAAGCCGAAAAGACAAACAAACATTTCCAGTGGGTCTGACAAATAATATGGCAGGAATATGAACGTCTGGTTATCACGACCGTTCACCACTCCCTACAACTGCCTGTAGGATGGCCTGGATATATTGGTATACAAGCAATAATGCAGGCCTTGTCACAAGCTCTGTGGAATTGTACAGGATATGGTACAGCAAAACAAGAGACACCTGTTAGGTGAACTGGTCACATTCTCAAACTTTACCTTCGATCCTTGGGTTGCTATGTGTGATACAGGCCATGTCTGTACTCTGTTATCAGTTTTGCCATTGGTGAAAGGACTGTCTATATTGATGTGAAAAAAAAATATTTTATTTTTCTAATGAATTAGGCTGGCCCAGTGTTGCAGAGACAGAGTCATGACTATGTCCTAGATTACCTGGATTTGATTACAGCTTGAGTATTGTAACAGCCTGTTAGGAAGGAAGTGAGCTACCAATGCCACCTTGCCCATCTCAGAGGGAAGATGTCTGCATAATTCCCACAGCAATAGGTCCATCTTGAGAAAGGTCAGGTAATGCAGCTCTTGCAATTTGGGACTCAGGGAGTATAAGTCTGCTATTGAATGAACATGTGCACCAAATGGGCATTGTGGATTTTTGGAAGAACACAAATCTGCTGGTTTCAGCAGAGCAGACATTGTATAGCACTTTACAGCCAGCAGAGAAAAGATGATAAGACTACAACATTTTTCTAACCACAATTAGGTGAATGCTAGAATCACCAGCTCTCACCTCTTTCTTTCTATGAGTGTCTTATGATGTTGTGAATCAAGAAAAATGAATAAGCAGTACAGAACAGTTGTGTGATGGTCTCAGAGGGATGAGGGCTAAAAGAATGATAAAAAAAAACTGTCACTAGAATTCTAAAAATTACTTGAGTAAAACAAGGGATGGTACTTGTTAGCTGGCCATTTTGTTTGCATAAGAAATGTTGCAATGACAACTTTAAACAGTTCTGATCTGTACATTCTACACAGTGACGGTTACAAGTAAAGGAAAACTGCCTTGAAAGATACACTTCCTGAACTGTGCCATGGAGGATTCCTTAAATTAATTTTAATTCTGGAAAATAGTTGCTGTGGAATTCAGCACAAAATATGAGCACAGGGGAATAAATGAAATGACAGTGCTGAATGCAAGGTGCATGTACATGTGACACAATTCTATAAATGTAGCAAGAATTTAAAATAAAAAAAAGCTTATCAGTACTGAGGCTGTAAAATGTAAGCACTTGTACAACCTCCTTCCTGAGGGAAACTGAGTGACAATCCAAATGAAAAAGTGTAGTATAGACATAACATGCACAAATGTATTATGGAATTATTTGTAAACTGTCAAAAATCACAGCTTTTACATGTTCATGATATAAAGGCAGGAAGTGACATACAAGAAAGAAAATACATTTGTAATTATTATTATAAATCTAAGTTTTTTTTTCTATAAAGCACGTTACATTGCAGATTAGATGATTTCTTTATAAGTTTCAATATTTTATCTTAAACTGCAGTTTTATTCCTTAGCATCACTTTTTCCTCCATAGATCATGGAACTCTAGAGATTTAAGAAATAAGTAGTGATATGATAGCAGACGCATTTTCTCTACCAGATGGTTTGCCATTAAAAGATACTGTACTCTTTACTACAGTGTCAATACTGAATGCAGACATCTGAGAATGTTAAAAACTAAGAGATTAAAAAGCAGGTGTAAATGACAAAGCATCTGCCCTACTTAAGAAAATTACAGAATCATTTTATGAGGGGCAATTTTTGAGAATTGACAGAGGGTTAAAGTAAGGTCAAAGAGAGACATACAAAATCTTACCCAGTTTCCTATGAGAGCAGTAACAAATCAGATTAAATTGCTCTAAAATTTAATTTTTCATCTCTGGTAGTGTTGTATAATACTGGATCAATTAGAAATAAAACAGCTGTTATTCCTGATCAGCTGAGAAGAACATTGTACAGCCTTCACCACAGAGACATGCCTGGATGATGTATGCCTCTATTTGAAAACCACAATACCTGAAGGATACACTGAGATTATTGCTATAAATGGAACTACACTAGGGCAGTGTTTGAGATGTATATGTACATAAAACAGGATGAAATTAAAACATGAATGCGCCTTCCCTGAGGGTAAACCAGCAATATTTTAGTCACTGACATCCACAGATGATGAATTAGCCTGTTTTTCATGAAATACCTGAGCTCCTTGTTGTCTAAGAGTTATATTATCCAAGATGGACAACCTTGAAAGATATCAACATAGATCAATCCATAAAATAATCTCTCTAGCTCATGAAGCTTTTTTTTTTTTTTTGCTTCCTCTATTCATGTAAAATATTAAACCTTTAATATGTTTTTCATTGGATAGAAATTCCATGTCCTGTAGAAGTTCTGGATGAATATGTCTGAGTACTTTCTGATTATTTGTTTTCTTTTTGGTGCATTTAAAAAAGACCACAATAATCCAATCTTGCACTGCAGGCATTCCAGAGATCTAAGCATGGTAAGACCTGTGTAATGCAACAGGCTGCATGTAATGTACTAGAAAGGTGAGGACCCAGTGAATTTTGTGGCTGGTTGTAACAGTATGCATATAGGGACAGTGAGTAAAACAGCTCCTATCTATGTACAACCCGGATCTCTAAATGTCTGGCTGCTGGTTCAGTCTTTAACTGAGTGAACTAAATAGGAAATGCTATAAGTCCTGGTGGCCATTTGTCTGACATTCAAACAGGCTTGTTTTGATACAGCACTATAAACTCTGCTGATATGAGATCTCATGAAAGAAAGTGTTTTTGTCATGGAGATGTTGTTTACTAATAGGTCTCTCTAGCTGTTTTGCATGAAGAACAGACTGCACAGTCCATTCTGTCTTACCAGGAGACGGTCAGGCGGAGATAAAAGGTCAGCATTTTTCTGGTTGTGTAATATGTCCAATTTTGGGAACTAAACTGCCCAATGTACATTTTAAAGACTTAATGAGGCATCTAGAAGAGAAGAGGAGAGGGAAATTATGAATATATGCATATAGACTGAGACAATTTACCTCAGACTCTTTTTTTAAGGAATGCATACATTGGTTTTAGGACTGTCATAGTTCAAATATTGTTCTTTTACCTACCTGACCTTTCATTTATGTTTTTTTTTTTTTTTTGTGTGAAACGTATTATTTTCAAGTAAAAGAGGGCTAATAATTATGCTATAATAAATCATTTGGTGAAGGCTGTCAACACTGAAGGTTTCAGGAACTAAGTTATGAACAATTTAATTACTTCTACAAGGACAGTAAAGAATCTTATTAGGTATACAGTTACAGCCCATCACCTTCTTCTCTTATCATGAACTGTGATGTGAATATTGACAATTGCTTCAGGTGTCTTAGCTCTGTGACCCAACATGACTTTAAAATGACCTCTACCACTACTGGTAAAACTGTACTATCAGGCTTAAAGTCGCAATCAGGTAACTTTTGCAACATATACAAGAAACTTTTGTGTATAAAAATCACTGTGTGTATAATGTTTTATAATCACTTATAGCACAAAATGTTATTTTAATAATATTTCACATTATCTGAATGTGAAATGTTTTCATATATTATGAGCTAGCTGTTGTCATTGTATATCCTTATAAGAGCCGCATTATGATCAAAAAGGATCAGTCTACTTCAGAACACTTACCTAGTTAGCAAACAATAAAAAATGGGACTATGGCTGATTAGTAATGCACAGTGTTATTTATACGATATATTACATATGTTATACACATCAACAATAATGACACTTATTAACTATACAGAATAATTCAATACAGGAATCCCAGCCCTCTTTAGATGGGTCAGACATATTCAATTATATGAAACAGCCAACCGTCTTGCAATGAAAATTCATATGCTTACAGATGTTTGTTGATTGTTTAAGTTCATCTGCTACAACCAGATTATGTTATATGCAGTTTTCATAATGTGTATACATTTATTTGAAATATAGATAAACACACATATATACATATGTATATTTGTCTTTATATGTACATATATAAACAGGTGTGTGTGTGTGTGTGTGTGTGTGTGTGTGTGCGCTGTGCATTTTCTGAGAGCTGTGCATCCCCAAGGCCCATCTGGCTATCTTCCTGGTTGCTGATCTGTGATGCTGCAATCATTTCTACTTTAGTCAGGTTGGCATGTACCTGTCCTTTGGTTTGGCATATCTCACAAATAAGACAAACCCTCTGAAGAAAACAGCAAAAAGGAGGAAAACTTCTCTGTTATACACTTTATTCACCAACTTCAGATCAAGCGCTTTCATAAGACTGTATCACAACTTCTTCAGAATCCAAGTTTACAAGTGAAAAATATCTTGTTTAAATACCTAAATACTTAAGCAATTATCCAATCAATATCATACCCTAGTTAACCCTTAAAACACTTAGCTAAAAATTATTCATTTAAATGCAGAACACATTCTAAAGTGCCAACATTAATAAATACATAAGAACTTTCACATTGATACCTAAA